>NC_090932.1:153587625-153902281 GCF_040938575.1 Ambystoma mexicanum
CCCCTTTTGTAATGGCTTGGCAGGCAAAGAACGATGGTCTGGAGGCTTGCCCAGAGCAATGCCAGATGTTAAGATTTATTCTAAACCTTCCAGCCATCACCTCGTTTTTCTATGCCTGTCCCGGACATCCCATGGGATGACATTCTGGAGGGATGGAAACCACTGTTGACATGACCATGGGTTTTACCCAGCCCCCTCTGGGCAATGAGCTGCCCATAAAAGGCAAGTGCCTGTGGAGGGGTTAGAGGCACCCTGGGTGAGCAGGAGAAGAACTTAGTAGGTAGTGATAAGTATATTTCCAGAGATATGATGGCTGAGATTATGGAAAAATTGTGCCTTGATCTGGATATTCAGGAAGGTGAGTCCTCTACTTCTATGGACGCTAAAATAACACATCTGAAGAAACCTCCCAAAACATGTTTTCCGGTACTCCCTGAAATCCTCCAGGCTTTAAATAAGGAATGGATGAGCCAGATAAGAATGGGGTTCCTAGGTCCTCCACCAATGTATTGCCCTTGACACCAACTATTCAGCCATCATTAAAAATTGACTCACTCCAACCAACATTCTCACGGCAGACTACAGTGGATTCGGAAGATGTAGAGCTAGTCTAGTGGACAGGAAGGTGGAAAAATCATTTGTATGGTTCTCCTAATTTTACAATAAGAGCATCTACCTATGCAACAAAGAAATTTCACAGTCTATTGAATTATTTTTTCCCGCCGTTTAGCAAGCAGCAGAAGATGGTACTGTAAATCTGCATGTCCAACGTCCTAAACCTGTGCGCAAGTACAAGTTAAGAAAGCTCATTTAGCAAGGTATTAGGCCTGTGATAGTGTCCCAGTGGTAGCGTGCTTTCCATGGTGTGACGTATTGATAGTAGGCACATTTTTGCCACACTTCAGGGAGTTTGTAGGCGTCAGTACTTGCCATGAGACGGAAAAGGAGAGGAAGAAGGAAACCCTGCAGCCTCGGGTAACCTGGCCCAGGTCTCCTCACTTGAGGGAGTTATGCAACCCTCTACTTAGTGAAACCCCACACAAGTAGAGTAGAGGAGCAAATCAATTGAAAGAACACCAAAACATTGCCAGTAGGGCCAAGCTGCAAGAAAGGAAGAACCATTAGAGCGAGGTCTCAAAACCCAGGAGATATACAACACTGAGAGAAGGTACTAATCTACTAATGTGGGCGATGGGGCTAGCCTTTATAGGTTGCGCTTGTTACCAATCAGGATCTAAGTGCCAGTGAGATAAGGGATTATTATACACAGCTCTATTGAATTGGAAAAAAAGATGAAGTACCCCAATACTCTTACCCAGTGAAAATGCTCAAGGTACTCCGGTCTAAGATAGGGGTCCAGTCACTCCAAAAAGGTGAAAAACAAACTAAAGGAAAGGGTTAGTTAGTTAGTAGGGAACTATAACCCGGGCGGCACAAGGGTTGCACTAGAAGCAAGATGGTGCATGTGGGTTTACAGCAGAACGTCCAATGTTTAGTGCACTGAGTGGGTTGGAAGATTCCAAATAGTTTGGGGTGCAATACATGGAGTTCTTACCAGGAATAAACAGCTTCTGTGATGACAGGCGAGTTCCTCAAAGTTGTCTGAAAGATTAGACAACATGCAGGCAGACTTTCACAAAACAGCAAGGCATAGGCAATCCTTGAGCAAGCGGAGGGTTCATTTGATATGTGAGCAATTTCACAGTAGAATCGCAGGGCAAAGGCAGTCCGTAATACAAGCGGGAGGTTCGTTCAACGTGCAGGCAATATACAACAGAATCAAAGGGCAGAGGCAGTCTGTAAGACAAAGGCAGGAATCAAGATCAGGTTTGTACAAACTGTATCGCGAATAAAGACTTTAATCAGAAGCGCCGGATTACTGGAGGCGGAAGTGATTTATGCTGCTCCGAAGGGCGCAAGTCGTATCGCAGGGCGGAACAGTCACATGACCGTGACGGGAGATGCTGCATGCCGTAGGAGGAACGCAGCGCAACAAAGGGGTGTGAATGTCCTGCAAGCAAGGAATAT
The DNA here is from genome assembly GCF_040938575.1 of Ambystoma mexicanum. Lineage (NCBI taxonomy): Eukaryota > Metazoa > Chordata > Amphibia > Caudata > Ambystomatidae > Ambystoma > Ambystoma mexicanum. Next base: position 153,589,654 of record NC_090932.1, read on the forward strand.
TTCCCCCGACATCCTCCAACACAGGTAAAAAGGAGATGCTGTACGGGGGAAGCAACAGGGAAATGCACCCTTCGGAAGGACGTGAACGGGTGACATGGGCACCAGTAAGGCGTGTAGGGTGAACCGTGGCAGCAGGCGGTCTGCCACATAGTAAAACACGTGGAGCAAAGTATCTCTCATTCTTTTCACCACACATTAATAGTTATGTAGTTTGGATTTATTTTGATTGTTTAGATTGAGTTTTAGTAAGTGTAGTTAGTTGATGTAATGAACAAGAAGTCTGCCATGTTAGAATAGGCCATTATTGAAGGTTGCAGCTGTTGCCAGTCTAGTGAGCTAGGTTGCATTTTTCAGCTATGCTCATTTAATTGAATGTTGTTACTGCTGTTGGGCAGAAAGCTCCAAGTAGCCAAGGACAGAATGGAAAGTGATGCTGAACAGTTTCAAATTCATTGTTGCAAGGGAGGAAGTTTGCAGGGGCCTGAAACTAGAATCGAGACAGCAAGTGCCTACCCAGACTATCAATACACAATGGTTGGAAGGACATGGTGAGATACACAAGGTGGCCCAGACAGCAGCATTGCCAGCATGAAGAACTAGGTTGTGAACACAACGCCCCCATTGAAAGCAGGGCACTTGGTGCAGTGGTCAAAGTGCCTTGGTAAAAACGAATACAAGAAATTAATTTCCATTTTTGAGAAGATAACTAGAAGGTTGCAACATGTATTGCGAGGGGAGTTGCAGAGTGAGCAGGGGCGGTAGGCTTAGAGAGAAACAATTATGGGGAAGGGATTGTGGTGTTCCAGGGGTCGCAACAATTGACTTAGCTGATTTCCACTCACTGCATGATTGGTCTGTCTCGGTGGGATGCTACAGCCCGAGTTGTTTCCGGTGCAGCGGTCCAATTAGGGTAGAGCTTTTTTTTTATTTTTAAACAACTGCACCATGAAGAGTGGCAACCAATTAAAATGAAGCATTTTGTGCAGACTATCAAATTATGGCATGTTCGAGGGGTGGTATTTTGATGGTCACGAGAAATGAAACCTGCCATTAGATTTATGAACAGTGTTTTTTAGGGGCTCAATGACGAATAGCCAATGGAAATGTTAGAATTAAATGTTGCATTTGCAGAAATGTTAATTTTGCGTTTTCTTGCTTTAAATATTGTAGCCCCAAGTGGGCATGTTGAGATGGTCCTCAGTTGACTATGGAGTGGTCCGATTCTCGCAGCCGTATCTGCAAATAAACGCTATTTTTCTTGCAATTTGTGCACTCTATTTTTGATCACTCTGGGGTACATTAGGGATTCTTCCGAAAATCTTGCTACTATGGAAAAACGGGTCCAACTGTGGTTGGATATTGCCTGTGATTTCTTGCCATCACCCGCATTGCCATCAGCAGCCACTGTGGTGCAAAAAAACAGTTATGGCGGCAGTTTCTAAAGGTGGATACAGCCCAATGTGTGCCCCATAAATGGAAGTCTTAAACTGGGGGAAAATGTTTAAAAAACGCACTGAATACAGTTTGGCACAGACAAGCTGAAGACACCTTCCAGATTTCTTAAAGCTTCAACAAAACCTCAAGGCTAATGGTAGAGAAAGAGGGGATGCCATTCCACAGGCCTCTCGAAACGAGAACACTTCAACGCACAACTTCCTTCCTCCCAGACTATGGGAGGTGCCCACCCCAGATCCAAAATCGGGGGCTGCTGTCATGGTCAGTAGGCAAGAGCCTAGTTAACCACAAACAAGGTCCCAATGGACCCAGTTTTGGCACCTATGGCACCAAGCTCATTTCAAAGTGTGCTCAGCACACAGAACATCAGGAGCATGTGCAGCAAGGCCAGGTGGGGCCCGATTACCACTGAGAAGGCACATGCAGAAGACTAAAGGAGGAGTTAGGTGGGGCCACAAGGCAGAGCCTACAGGGAGTGGCTGGGGCCAGGCTATATAAACCAGCCCCACCCAAACACTGGCGCTTCGCGTTGGTTTGCTATCGGCAACGTAATGCTCACCGCAGAACAGAAGCATCTTACCAGATCCAGCACGTGCGCTCCCAGTCTCTGGAGCCCTTCGCCACCTACCTGAATCAACGCGCGCACATCCAGCCACCTCGACCATCTTACCTGCAAAGCATCTCCAGAGGCCTGGTCAATCGCTTCCTCTACAGTCGCTGTGCTCGCCTTACCTGAGATCGCACCACCGTCTGAAGCACAGCCATTTGCCTTCACTCAGCGGTTGCAGCGTAAGCGTTACCTGTGATCGCTTCGTCGCTGGAAGTCTCGCCATCAGCTCCCGACTCGGCCGCATTTATACTCACCTTCTCGGAGTCCTCGACAGGTCCTGCCAACAACCTTACCTGTCCCGCATGCCATTGACTAGGACCTTCTTCGGGTGCTGTCTCCACGCGAACCTATGTCTCCGACCACCATCAGGAGCCAGGTACCGGCCTCCAGCCATCGTCAACCTGCCGCATCTGCAAAGAGTAAAAGACATAAGTTTAGCGAAAGCACAGACTGACCATTAAAGCGGCATAACTTACAAACTTGGTGCAAACTCGGAAATCACCAGCTTACCTACCACTGGTGGAAATTCCCAGACCTGCTTCCTTTTGCCATCACGCGCCCCTGGGTCATCTTCATTGCCACAGGGAGGAGAAAGGACAACATACCCTTACGAACAGAAAGGGTCATTACAAGGACACAGACAATATGAAAGTCATAAGAACACTTCCCTTCAAGACGGAACGATTGCAGCAGGTCTGGACCTCTGCAATCAGGACCAGTGACGTAACTAGGTCCATCCGCAGCGCCCCTGCTGAAGGAAAGCAGGACGGAGAGCTCGCCCTTACATACTATCAGGTGAGCCTGCATGGGTAAACTTCTGCGCACCATATTCTGGCACGAAAGGGCGGAAGAAAACCACAAATCCACCACTTAAGCCTCTTTGTCTCTCGCCGGAACAGATTCTGCCTTCCAGGCACACGAAGTGGCAGATGTTGGGGGAAAGAAGCAGTCTGAGGGAGTCAACTACAGGGATGGCTCCAACCTTGCCCCAACGCCCCCGCAGAGACCAGACGGTAGAGTGCCACCATTTCTGAGCAATGGGTCCTGGACATCAGAAGAGAATTGGGGTGGGATGGTGGTGGGGGGAAAGAGGGGGAGAGATCAGGGGTTTACAAGATCAACGTTTGCGAGAAACCACCATTACCAAGTGCTTTAAATGGAGAAAAAAAAAAAACTATAACGCCAGAGATGCCGGTACTGCGCTTTTGGCAGGCCGTTGCAGCACGGCACCTTGTGCACAGGTCCCTTTTAGGCACCCCCTGGCGTTTGCAGGCGATACCCAGTGATATTAAATGATGTGCCAAGGAGTGCACACACTTTGGTAAAGCAGTGTATCCGAGATCCTTACACCAACTTCCAGAATGTTATACATTGCGTTAAGAAAGTTTGAATAACTATATTAAATGAGACTTTCTTCTTTGCGTATGAAGCTAGCAGATATCATAGCTGTAGACTAAGCTTCAGAAGGGGAGTTTTATTACTGCTCACTTTCATTGCCCAATAAGACATTCTGTAGATAACTGGAGAGGTGTGCGAGTTTTCACCTGAAAAAACGTTCCATCACAACTCCAACTACTTAAACATTAACATATTAGAAAAGGCACTGCTAAGAACAAAGAAACATCTTTAAAAATGTCTTCCCAGGCTTTCCAAATCAATACCTGCTCCATCAAAGGACACCAATGGTAACAGGTGAAGCCCACTTAGCGAAACAGTGTTCCTAACATAGTGTACTGAGAGCACAGTAGATGCAGATTTGTCTTCTCCTTTTATTCTGCAGGGTGGGCCCTGAAAGACATAGGCACTGCAGGTGGTGGAGGGAGAGGGTGCCGCTTTCTCCAGCAAAGACTGCAGAAACGTTATCCTTTAAGTTGCGATAAAGTGAAATGGAAAGCTTTCATTTTCACCTTGCAACATAATGGAATACTCTCTTTCAGGCGTTGAGAAGGGCAGCTGCCGAGGAGTGACCCATTTAAAGCACTGCAATTACCAGTACAAAGGTGTAATTCAAAACCACGCCTGCCAGTCATGCGTTTGGCACTATGCGAGGGTGTAGAAGGTTGAAGGGTGAGATAGTATTGGACCCTCTGCAAGAGCACAATATTGGGTACAATTCAATTTATTAGCCAGTACCGAAACCATCAGGCAAGTTCAGGCCCATCTGGATTTGAAAGATGACATAAGTGCTGTCCATCTGAACTATCCTACAGCCCCAGAGGAGTTAATGTCCAATATCAATTTGAAAGACACCCACTTTCACATTCCTTTTACCATCAGAACACCAGCAGTTTCTCGGGTCATGATTGGCGAAGAACATTTTCAGTTTTTGGCTCTTCCTTCCAGTTTGAAAATGGCACCAAAAGGTTCTTACGAAGGGGATCAAACCTCTAGTAGGACTATTGTAAGTGAATTGTCCATCCTAGATTGGTTGATTCTTTCCCCTTCAGCATCCCAGATGACAGGGGAGTAAGGGATCGTTTGTGCCCTCCTAGAATCCCATTCATCTATAATCAAATAGTTAAGGCTCATTACAACATCTATATTTCATAGGGGTAATCTACGGCCCCATATAGAACAGTTTCCTCCCTCCTTCTGGAGCCCAGAGGATGAATATTCAAGTGGCTGCTCCTCCATCTATCCAGAACCAACATTTCAGCAATGGTTAGAGGCCAAGGGGAGTCTGCACGTCAACTGTGCCATAGGCCAGTCATAACCTCAAGCTTTTTGTACGCCATCTTTCACAGTACTGGGGTGCTCCATCAATTCAATGGTGGAAGAGGTGGGAATACCCATTCTGCCCTACTGACTTCCCCTAGTCCCTCAGGACCTTCCCAATTTAAAGTTCTTTTGGCGATTCCTCTGAAGAAAAGGAAATAGTGGTTGCCTCTTGTGAGGAGCCTTGCATCCTGTCCCCATTGAGTTCTACCAACAGCACCATCATCACTAAATTTCGAAAATCAATGGGAAGGGCCAATTGCTTAGGGCAGTTTGCCTTAATGAGTATCAAACAGGGGGTCCACAAGCCTTATACCATTAAAGTTTACAACCAACATTGGGCATGTTTTTCTAAGAGTCGTGTCACCTCTCTGCCGCCTTGCAATACTCAAAGGATCCTGGAATAGTTTTTTCCACTTTCAAGCTTTTGCTCTGTGTAAACTGTCCTCGAGAGCACAGCTGGCCCGATTCAAGGTGTTCAGGGAAGCTTGGGGAGCCATTGCTTCAGTAGAAGCATATGCCCCCAGATTATTTGAGTCTCTACTGAAGGGACGTCCTGTAGTGGGCTCGGGCCACCAGCCTTGGGATCTCTCCATGGTACTTGAGGCCTTGATGAAACCTCCCTTTGTGCATTTGGTGGAAGTCTCCCTTAAGATTCTAATCTTGAAATGCAAGATTCCTTTTGCCAGTTACTTCGGCATGCAGATTGAGGAAGCTAGGGACTTTGTCATGTACTGCTACATACACAGAATGGTCAGCTTTCTCCTTTTCACTCCAAGATTGAAACCATGCTGCATGCATCACAGAAACTGGTTTTACCTTCCCTAATCGAGTCTAATGGTTATTTCGTAACCCCAACGGATATCGGACAGGCAGTGAAGATCTATCTGAAAATGTCGGCTGTTTCCACTCACGCAACTACTTCCTGGCGTTTGTTTTTTTGTTTTATTATTTATAATGCGCGAGCGTACCCAAGGGTATCAGGGCGCAACCTTTACAAGAATTTGCGAAGCTTAGTTACAATATTCATAAAATATACATAATGACAGTGGGGCAAACAAGTGTTACATACATAGCAGCAATGAGGCAAACAGGCATTATATACATGTAAACAGTAGGCACATGTTGTTACAGTGTGTGCGGGTAGTGCGAAAGGGGGGAGACTTGGCACTTAGTTGTCTTAGTGGGCCTCCGTCTGCCGCCATGAAACTACCTTGGATCGGAAGTTCTGATAGGGCAGGTCCACTCTGAGATTAGAAGGCAAAGAGTTCCACAGTTTGGCTGCTTTCACCTGGAAGCTGTTGCCCCCTATAAGTTGGGGATTGAGAGGCAGTCTTTATATGCAGTTCTGACGGGTCTCAAGGAGGCCTGTCTATGGAATCTATTAATCAGGTAGATCAGGGCAGCATTATTGAGGGATTTTTAAGTGAGTGATGCCGTTTTTAAGAGAATTTGGTCTCTGATGGAGAGCCAGTTCTGTTGGCTGAATCCTGTAATGTGCTCTTTTCTGGAGATGCCCAGAGCTGCTCTAAGAGCGTTGTTCTGGAGAGTTTGTAGTTTGCTGCTGGTGGCCTTGGAGGATCCCAGGTAAAGGGCGTTACATTAGTCGAGGCGGGACAGTACAAGGTCTCTGGCGAGTGCAAGGCAGCTAGTGTCCCACAGAAATGGTTTAGCTGCGCAGATTAATTTACACATATATGCCGTGGAAAATGCCAGGGAGCTCACTTGTCTTTTGAAGAAGAAATTGGAATCCAGGTAAAATCCCAATGTTTTGATCTGCTGTCCGACTTTGATGTTGTTCCCGTCGATTATGAAGGAATTGTAGGCTGGGCCAAGTTTCTTTAAACTGGACGTGGTACCTAGGATGATAAGTTCTGTTTTATCATCATTCAGGCATAGTCCACGAGTGGCCATCCATGCCGGGATGATGTACACCATATTTAACAAGGCCAAATCCTTTCCATAATCTTTAGAAAGCGGAAGGAGGATCTGGGTATCATCTGCGTAGTTAGTGTAGGTGATACAGAGATGATCCAAATCATCGAAAAGGGGCTTAGTAAATATGTTGTACAGTGTGGCGGGAGACACAGGAGCCCTGTGGTACACCACAAGTGATGGTTACAGGATCTGCTGCAGCAATAGGAGAAAAGACCCTCATGGTTCTACCGTTAAGGAATGATGTGATCCAGATGATGGCCTCGGTAAAGAAGTGCGCTGATGAGTGGAGGTGTGAACATAGGACAGAGTGATCGGCCAAATCGAAAGCTGCAGATAGGTCGAGGAGGAGGAGTAAGGCAACTTGCCCATTGTCTGAGCGTGTCGATCTGAGCTTTCAGGTCAATGAGTGCGGTTTCAGTCCCGTGTTGAGGACGGAACCCCGATTGGCTGGAACCTAAGAGGTGGTGTTCTTCCAGGTACTTCTGTATTTGTACATAGGCGACCTTGTCCAGGATTTTTAATAGGAAGGGAACAGTCGTTATGGGTCGGTAATTTGTGGGTGTGGCTGGGTCAAGTGTAGGTTTTTTTAGTAATGGAATTACCAAGGATTGTTTTAAATTGGTGGGGATGGAGCCAGTGGCGAAGGAGGCATTAATCAATTTCGTGATGAAAGGGGCGAGGTCGCGGGCAGCGCCTTTGATGAGCTGTGCTGGGCACAGATCTCCCTGGCAATTGGATGGTTTCAAGGATAGGATGATTTTTTCTACTTCAAGTGTATTGACTTTGGAGAACTTGAAGCTGGTGAGATCTGTGGGCGTGAGCTTGTCCGGAACTTTTTAAGGGAGAGTGTCATTTATGGAAGCTTTTTTGTTGGAAATTTTACTTTGAAGGGTCACGATCTTGTTCGCTAAGGCACTTTGAATTTCTGAGCCCCAGTTTTTGTCTTTGCTGCAGGTGTCAGGAGGTACTATGGGGGTTTCTACTTCCTTAAGGACAGAGAAGAGGTCTTTCATGTTGGATTTTGCTTGGGATATGCGAGAGTCAAAGGAGGTTCGTTTAGCCAGGTACATTTCTTTTTTGTAAAGTGCAGCTAGTTTGAAAAGTTTGAGTTTGTTCGCAGCAGAAGGGGATTTTTTTCCAAGTGGCCTCAAAATTTCTTTTTTGCTGCCTCAGATTTTTAAGGAACCATTTGTTAAGGTGAGTTTTCGATTTGCTTGGTCTGAGTTTGAGGGGGGCGATAAGGTCCAGCGAGGTGGCCATGATCTTGTTGTATTCTTCGACCAAGATCTCTGGGTCCAGGTTGTCGGGGAGTGTGTTAAGTATGGGGAGTAGGTTCGGGATGAGTCTTTCTATTGTCATATTCTTCTTGTTTCTAGTGAGAGTAGGAGGGGCCCTAATGATGGGCGGAGGTAGAGGTCTGTCAGTAGAAAGCGTGAACGATACCAGGTGGTGGTCGGTCCAGGCTAGTGGTGAGGTATTTGTGATGTTAGCTAGGCAATTGTGGTCGGCCACCCAATCAAGTATTCTACCTTTCGAGTGAGTAGGTGCCGTACTTCTTTGCGTGAAGCCTAGTTCAGTAAGAGTGTTAACTATAGTGCTGGCGATGTTTGGTCCACCACACAAAGACAAAACTCGGCAGCCGCTATTAGCCGGTGGGTCCCAGAAGGCACGGGTTCATCAGAGCAGGTCTACTAGAAGAGTAGCTGCTTTTTGGGCAGAGTTAAAGGGTATTTTCCTTAATGTTAACCGTCAAGCTCCTACTTGTGAGTCTCCGGTTTGAAAATAATAAATCTGCTGGTTCCTTTTGTATAGTTCGAAGTTGTGCCAACTTAAGTTGGATGTCTCAATTAATTGAAATCAAAGCTGCGATTTCTTTGTAGTGGTCTTTGCTCAGTCTTCTGCTTGATATTTATCAACTTCCTCATTATGGTAGCCTTTCCCACCTCCTTCCCTAGAATCCTACGGAGCTAGGATCGGGCTCGGTATGTTCACAAGCCTGTTGGAGCTGATGGGGGACTATATGGTCCCAACCCAGAAGGTGCAGTGCAAGGCATACTAGTAATGCAAAGAAAGCTTTTGCTTTGTGAAGGGTCTGCCTGGGGCCAGCAGTCCTCATTATTACTCGACAAGGAAGGCTTCAAGCAATGAAGATTGCCGGTAAGTAATCAGGGCTTGTTCTGGGGCTCATTAAAGTTGGGGTAAGTGAAAGAGCAGAACAGCTGCACTTAGGCATTGGCTGAGAGCATAAAAACAGAACATGTACTTTTCTTTCGCCATGTGATCAAACAGCATTGTTCAGGATCAAATAACTGCAAACTCGGCACTATTTGGCCTATGTTTATATCTTAGAAGGACTTGGTTAGCTTACCGTAGACTAATATATGCAACTACTTCTGAATCCAAGACAATTGCTGCCATACAAATATATGCATGTAATATTACGATTGTGCTGGCCATTTCAGATTCCTCCAACTACACATCTTAATCACATTAGCAGATTTTATTTAAGCTATAAAAAAGATGCATCATGTTATGCTATTAGTTTTTTATACTCCGCACAGTACCACCACCACAGTGGCCTTAAAATTTGTCGTGTAAAGGCAAATTTTGATCCCGCCCAGGGTGGAAGCCAGACCGTGGTAAGATGAAAAGGAAAATGGGCCAAAGAGCAGGGAGGAGTCAGCCAAAAGTGTACAAACTCAATATGTGAGAAAACAAAAGGGTGAGAGCTTGTGAGCATTGGGATGCATGTATAGTATTTGTTCCAATCAAGACAACAAACAAGAACTCCTCTTTACTTTCTAGCCAGCATAACTTGCATGGAGGCAATTACTTGTGTAGTGGTGATGTTGCATTAAATCAACTGGTGAATGCAAGATGGTCCGAAGATGTTCTCAAAGGTGCCTAGGAGTTGAGGCAGCTATGACCCAAAAACATAGGATTCCCATCTGCTGATAGCCAGAGCGGGTCCTTGTAAAGCAGAGCCCACAACAGAGTAGTGCGAGCCAGGAATCGGTTGTTTGTGAAATTAGTGGCATCTCCCCACAACCAACATATACCAGATTGGCCTTCTGTGAAGAAGAGAAGATGATTTTTATATGTACTTTACCTCAGAGTCAGGTTTTGCTCATAAGCAAACATTTAACGGATATCAATTAATAACATGGTTTTTTAAAAACATTTTGATTATTATTAAACGGTTGGAGCAAAGTACAATATCATAGCATCCAGAGAGGGCAAAATAATCCATGAAGTGACCACTGCAAATCCCACTCTCTCCTCCTTAACCCCCCCCCATACGCCTGGTTCTCTCCCGCACATGCAGACCATTTCCATTGTCTTCATCCGTTCACACCCTGACACAAATATAGCCGTGCCAGCCGGGGCTTATAAGTTAGAGCTGGAAATGTGCAGTCATATTCCAGGAGAGGTGACCAGATTGAGTGGAATTTGTGGAGCTTCCCCTCTCTTGCTGCGCTCACCCTCTCAGACACAAGCACATCCCAGACTTTCACCCACCGTCAAGTCTGGGCCTTCCGGGGCTTTCCCACCATCGAGCCATGGCAATACGAGCTGCTAACAGCAGCCGAGTCAGTAGTTTAGCTCATATCCCGAACTTGGGGATAAACAGCTTCCACTGGGTCCCCTAGCAATAAAGTTTCCTGGCAGATTGGGAGTTTGCTCCCCGTAATGTCTACCATCGATTCCACAACAGCCTCCCAAAACAACTGGACCCGGGGGCAACCCCACCACATGTGGAAAGATTTTTCTCGCACCAGAATAGAGACCGGAAAGTGGTGGATCTGTGTCAGGAGATAGTACCACCGAAAGTTTTAGGGCACATTCAGTATTTGTTACACATCTGGACGATGAGTGAGCTCTGGTCCAAATGGCCAGCCATTCTGCGTTGTCCAACTGATGGCCTTGGTCCGTTTCCCATCGGGGCATAAAGTCTGGTCTGCCCAGGGAGGGGGGGGGGGGGGGGGAGGTTCACAGATCCGCCCTCAGGAGGTTGTAAAGTCTCGAGATGCCCCCCTTATCCCTACCCTCCCCGATCATCAGTTCCAGTGGGTTGAGGGTATGCAGGGCTGCTGCTTTAATCTCGGGCTGTGTAATCCAGTGCCGCAGCTGGAGGTAGGAGAACCTGTCTGATTCTGCTAGGTGGAATTCTCTCTTGCACTCTTCAAAAGGGCGGGGTTGCCCTCCAACATAATTGGGCCAACGTGTGTAATCCCCACCACCCCTGTTTCCAATTTCCAAATGACCAAGAGGGCATACCCGGGATGAAGGATGGATTACCAAAGATAGGGGAGAATGGGCCCAAACCCCTCGGTATCTTCTTCCCTTTTAGGGCCCTGTCCCAAGTTTGCAGAGTGACCTTCGTTGAGGAGAGAAGTAGCGCCCATTGTTTACGTAACATGTATGGGATGAAAGGTAAAAAGCGCAGGTGGAGAGAGCATTGCGATTGCTCGACCGCCATCCATTTTGTCGTTGGGGCTTCAGAAAACCATGTCATTAAGTGAGTGAGTGAGTTGTGCTGCCTCTAAATATTTCGGTAGATGAGGTACCCCAAATCCCCTAAGTGGGCCCCTCCCATCATGACTTTTCTAGGGATTCTTGCTTTTTTGCCCCGCCAGACGAAGCTAAAGATTTTCTGTTGTAGCTGGTCTAGTGCTGTTTTAGGGCTGATCACCGGAAGAGAGGCGCAAAAGTACAATAGGCGAGGGAGCAAGTTCATCTTAACGGCCGTAATTCAGGCCATTAAGGATATCTTTTGCTTAGCCCATCTGTTAAATCCTTCTCAAGCAGTTTGAAGAGGGAGGGGAGGGGAACTGACCGCTTAGAGGTCCGCTGGCAAAGCCGTAAGTCGGACCGCCAAATAGTCGATAGAGTTCGGATCCCAATGGGCGGGGCACTGAAGCTGGAGGGAAGAAATGTCCCGTGTAGTCAATCCCACCCCCAGGGCCACCGACTCCTCATAGTTAATGTCGAAGCCTGCCGCCCCTCCAAAGGCCTGGAGCTCATGTAGGGCCACTTTAAGAGAAAGCTGGACGTCAGAAATGGTGAAGAGCACATCATCAGCGTAGAGAGCCACCTTGAGCGAAGCATCTTGTGTCCCCACCTTCTGGATCGAGTCATTACGTCTGATGTGTTGGGCCAAAGTTTCCATAATCAGAGCGAACAAGAGGGGGGAGAAGGAGCAGCCCTGTTGTGTGCCACATGTTAAGGGAATTGGGGGCGTACGCATCTGATTGTCAATCATTAAGTAGTAATGAGATTGTACTCACAATTGGTTTTCAGTACGTGCTGGTGAGAGTCCTTGAAGGATGAAGTATGGGATAGCATCCCTCCAGGTGTCCTGAGACCAGTAACTGGGCTCTGTGCACCCTGAGGGCAGCACTCCCGGGAAACCCTTGTGGGGCAGAAAACCCGGCAGACAATCGAGTGGCAGAAGTGCAACAGCTGCAAGGAGTAGTTGAAGACAGTCCTTTGCAGCTGGTGGTGGCACAGGATACTATGGTGCTTAAGGAATGAGCAACGAGAGGTCGCTGAAGGCAGCGTGGTTGGAACAGCTGGCTGCAAGATGAATAGAGAGGTGGTGAAGCTGCAGGGAGGGCACAGACATCTGCACAGGAAGGCATCGTAGCAGTAAGAAGGCTGCTAAAGCAGCAAGTGACCGCAGAGGGCGGTACTAGCAGCAGCAGTGCCTTGAGGAGCGGAGAACCCACGGGATGGCACCCAAAAGAAGTAGGTAGAATGATACAGACAGGAACCAGGAGTGACAAAAAAGTGAACGGGAGCAAATACGAGTAGAGCAAGGAAGACAGAAGAGAATAAAGAGCGTAGACCAAAATTAGGAAGAGAAGACGAAGGTTAGAAAGAAGTAGTCAGAGTAAGAAGGGCAAGGGAGCAGCTAAGGTAGTAGCAGAAGATTTCTCAAACCCATTGCTAAAGCGGAGGGCAGAGAATTGGAGCGAAGTAGCGACGCACATACCAGTTCCTCCCCAGTGCAGATATTGGAATGGGAGGAAGCGAAGTCCGCCATCTTGCAAATGAACTAGACCTGCTTCTCGATTCCTTAGATATGGAGCTAAGGAGGCGCCATCTTGGTTTCCCTTTCAGGTATAGAGGGGGATGCTTTTTCCAGTTCATCCAGACAGACCTGGAGGCCGCGCTAACACGGATTCATTTGTAATAGAGTGCTTGGGGAGGAGTAATTAGCCATGATCATGCTCCTAAATCGGAGCCGAACTGAAACGCCTCTAATGTTGGGGACAAAAAAGACCAACCTACCTTATGAAAGGTCTTAGTTGAGTCCAACGCTAGCAGTGCCACTTTCCAGTTACCCCTCGTAGTGGATTCGATGAGTTTCAATGGCCGTCTAATATTGCCCCCAGTCTTTCTACCCTCAATGAACCCTGTTTGGTCGCCATCGATCAAAGTAGGAAGGAGGGGGGGCTAAGCGGTTTGCCAGGACCTTTGAGTAGATGTTAGTGTCAATGTTCAGAAGCAAAATAGGCGTATACGAGGCGCATTCTTTAGAGTCTTTACCTGGCTTGAGGATCCAGATCGTACTGAGGCACATTACCCACTGCACCAAATGAGTTAAAGAGGGCCGTCATGGGGTTGTGGGCCGTGGGGTTTAGGTTACCTCATCCCGTAAGGCTAAGTTATGCAACAATGGGTCATACAACCACCACTGTGGTCTAGGCGCTGGGGCCGGATTCCAAGTCCTGATTTGCAGATGTACCAGGGCGTGGTCCGTTAGCACTTTCGGGGCAATTGCCACCTCATTTGTGAAGGAGGTGAGGCCAGGATCAGATCAATTCTAGATGAAGTGGTAGACATGAGAGAGGACCGTAAAGTCCCTGTTGTCCGAGTGCAGGACCCTCCAGAAATCCACCCCAATGATCTAAAGAGGTACATGATACTCAACCCCAACTTGCCTAGCAGAGAGTATAGAGGTTCTGTCTTTGTCTGGGACCCCATTGAAATCCCCCCCAATCACAAAAGGAAAGGAAGGAGAGAAGTCATAAGGCCCTCCAAAAAGAGCTTCTGCCCTCATTCGGTGCATAGGCAGCAACTAGGGAGTACAGTTGGCCATAGCATAGTCCCTTTTGTTCCGATGAATCAGCCTTCTGGATCTTTGATCGTGTCCAACTCCCGAAAGAACCCCTCTTGCTAGTAGAATAGCCGAGCCCCCTCTCAGAGTCTCCCGAGGCCAAATATTGGAGTGGAAAGTCTCTGCAGCGAAGGTGCAAGCAGTCTTCCAGGAAAAGGTGGGTTTCCTCTAGTAATGCCATGGTCCCCTCCAGATCCTTCAAACACTTTAAAAGATTTCCTCTTCATCAGAGTTCAGGCCTTTAACGTTTAGCAAAACAAAATTTAGGAGCTGGTGGGGCTTTTTGGGTCCTCTGTTACCCCCACGGGGGGGCAGGAGGGAGGGCAGGGCGAGGTCAGGTGTGCTGCTGTTGCCATCCCAAGACTGCAAAGGGCTGTGGTTGAGCTCCAACCAAGGTTTTATCTTTAAATCTCAAAACCAAAATTAAACTGTGTGGCCCGAGACCTAACCATGGACTCCAAACTTTCCAACTGCTAAAATTGTCAGAACTGTCACCCCAAGGGATCCTTGGTGTCATCCACCTTGGGGATAGGCTTGGACCAAGTGAAGCCCATCTTGCCATCTTGTGTACTGTTCCTTAAAGTTCCTTTATCAGCCATATGTTTTTGGCCCCTTTGAGCTACACTCGGCACCACTCGCTGCCTGTCCTTCAGGAGTGAGAGGGTAGCTTATTGGGATTTTGACCCCTCTGGACCTCAGACCACACTGGTCACCTTGCCTTCAGAGGCAGATCTTCCATGTCCATGAGAGTGTCCCCGGGAGAACCACCATCCCTCTGCCCTGGTGTGGAAGGTTTGAGAATCTCCTCTGCATCCTCCAAGCATGCGATCAATCGGGCCACCCCTTTGTACGAGAATTGCACCGCCATGGGGAACAGCCATCGGTACCTGAACTTCTGATCCTGGAGGAAGAGTGTCGGGGGATGAAGAGATCTCCGCTTGTAGCGGTCTCCAGATCTGGGTAGATCTGCAAGGGGGAGCCCTGGAATGTCAATTCTCCCTTGGACTGGTCCACCAAAAGAATCTCCTGTTTCATGGTATAAAAATGGACCCTGGTAATGACGTTGGGAAGGTTGTCCAGGTCTAGACCTCTACGAGGGCACAGCCTGTGGGTACGGTAAAGCTGCAGATGTGGGAGAAGGGACTGGAAGAGCTCTCCCACGTATTCGGATAAGCAGTGCTTTAAGTGGGGTAAGAAATTGAGGGGGGGCCCTCGTTTGGGGGCGTGGCTTTCATTGTGGGCGTGGCCTAAAAGTGCACAAATCATAGTAAGGTGCGCAAACAAATATATAAATGTATGTGAGCATTTATATGTTTGTATGCGTACTACTATGGTGTGTGTACTTTTCAAGCCATATTTTATAAACATAGCAATGTTACATATTTCTATGTTTATAAAAGGTGGTTTGAAAAGTGCACAAACCATAGTAAGTTATGCACACTTGTGTGCTTACCTTACTATGGTTTGTGTACGTTTCAAGCCACCTTTTATAAACATAGATATTTGTAACATGTTTCTATGTTTCTAAAAGATGGCTTGACACGTAAACAATTCAAGGCATGACGGACAAAACAAACCGCAAGGTGGCTTTGTCCGTCGACAAAGCTTTATAAAAGATGCCTTGAATTGTGCACGTTTCAAGCCGTCTTTTATAAACATAGAAATATTTCTATCTTTATAAAAGATGGCTTGAAACGTACACAGTTCAAGGCATCTTTTATAAAGCTTTGCCGACGGAGAAAGGCACCTCGGGCTTTGTGATCTATCTGCTATCACTGAGCCCGAGGTGTCTTTCACCCTCTGCGAACCCGCGGGCTCCATGATTTAATCTGCATATTAGATCACGGAGCCCGCGGGGGTCAGTGACCTGGGGAGGGAAAACAAAGGGACAGTAACTTCCTCTGATGACCCTGATGAGGGGTCATCAGAGGGAGTTACACTAACTGACAGAAGTGCCGCCAGCCTCAGCGTCGCTGTGGCTGGCTGGCACTTCTGTCAGCTTGGCCAACATAATGACGGGCGCATCTCCCGTCGCGGCTGCGGCCGCGGCGGGATAATGCATCCCGCAATGTTTTGTGGGACGGGGGGCCCCGGCTGGGCCCCGGCTCAGCCCCACTTTCTGGAGACTGCCGGGGCCCGGCCCCGGCAGGCCCCGGCCCACTTAAAGCACTGCGGATAAGTCACAGCCTTGGACAGATGACGGGATTACTCTAATGCAGAGGTTATTTCTCTGGGCCCTATTATCTAGGTCCTCGTGCATGTGCTGATCTTTTGTTGGACTTCCTGTCGAGAGGCAGCCTGTTCCTGGGATTGAACCGCCAGGTCCACCAGTCTTTTCTCCAGCTCCGTAACTCTTTGGTCTGTATGTTCAATTTTAGATGTTGATTCGGTCATACAGCTGCAGAATTCCGCTTTGCTATCAAGCATCAATGCCTGGATATTATCTTTAGTGGCCAATTGTCCCAAGAGGCCCGAGGACACCTGGGGTGGGGTCTTTACTGCATCCTGTCTATTCCCTTTCTCGGCCGGGAGAAGCATAGAGGTGATGTCCCCACCTTTCTGGGTTTTTACATGTTTAGCCATATTGATGAGATCCTGGGAGCCCTCTGGGGTGTAGAGCTCGTAGCTGAGAGTTTCCACGGGACCTGGCTCCTGGGGAAGAGCCTGGCGAGGGGGGCCGGAGATGTGTTTTCTGTGACATTACCACGATCCTGCACCAGGTTTGCCTCCTCACCCCTCGGTCTTCGCTCAGCACCCAACCGTTGTTTCCCCGACCACTCCTCACCTGGAAGTCACGAAGGAGACTTCTGCATTAATTGAGGCTACTAGATTGGGAGGGGAGGGGGGGGGGGTGCAGGACCCTCTTCAGCAATGCCATCCAGTCTCTGGGTGCCTAGATTCTGCCACAAGTAACCTTAGGCACCCCCCACCCCCTCAGATTATTGAACCGCTGCTGGCCACCACCAAAAACATTGCTCAAGAGAGTGTAGCCCCTGCCAGAGGAGGACAGGGATTGCAGGGGCCTTCCAGTGTGTTGCTGCGAGGCCGTGCAGGAGAGCCGGCTGAGGCGGGACGCTGGCTCTGAGGGATCTGCTACCAAGGAGGAGCCACTGGGTGAGATCCACTTCCCATGGAGCTGTCAGAGAGGTCGCCAGGCTCAATTGGCATCCGGGGGCCAGACGCTTCACCAGCTGTGGCCGATGCCTCAGGGTGGGGGAGAGAGCGGGCCACCCACTGCCTTGTTTCCGGTTTGCCGGGATGTTTGCATCCGGTCTCTGGGCCAGCGAGAGGCTAAGCAAAGTGCTGATGTGTAAAGCTGGTGGGCAAGGCCGGTCCGGGGCCCGCACCTGCAAACAGGAGCGCCCGTTGAGGTCGGGATCATCTGGACGGTGGGCCGGCCGTATAGAGCATTTTACGGCAGACTGGCAGCTGTAGGTTCTCCACTCTCACCCACTGCCATCTTGGAGGGATGTCACATCCGCGTCTCCTCGGGACCTCCGCCGCCTCTCCCCGGGTGAGTAGCGGGCCCCCGTAGCTGAAAGTTAGCACATTATGATCCCTGTGCCTTCAGACACCAGGAAATGCACAGAGGCGCTTCAGGGCTTCTATGGAAACGCTAAAACCTTGCATACAGATGGGCCTCAGATGGGGCCATCAGCAGAGCAGCCACATTGGTGGTGCTGCTGGCCACACCTCAATAACATGCTTTTTAATTGACATTTTAAAAGGAGACAGTTCACAAAAATAAAATAGGTTGTTCCTGCTATGAATGAAAGCCCACCCGAAGACAGGGACCCCAAGCTAGCGGGTTTTAATCAGACATCAAGTTGGAAGAAATTGTAGTTCGTTGAAGGGGGTTGCAGTGAGGACAATAGGAAGGTTTGTAGTGGTTTGAGGAGCAGTAGAGTGGGTGTACGAAGTGGAGGATGGAGGGTCAACTGAAGATTTGCTTAAGTGTAGGAATAGGGTGGGAAGGTGAGTTTAGGGCAGGAAAGCAAGGAACTAGCTACTAGAATCCCCACATGAGTGTCATAAAGACTGCTGGTTAGGAAAAGGATGGACATTTGAAGGTGCATCTTGGTGGAGGACAATGCTAGGGGCCAGGGACTGCAAGGATGAGCAGGGCCAGTAGCAACCAACAGATCCAAGTCCAGGAGGGGCCAAAATTAATTTCACATCTAGAATAGTGAGCAAAATTACAACAAAGCAGTTGGTAAGCTAAAGTTACTTTACGAGGAACGGTAGCAGACAAGAACTACAATACAAGCTTGGTCATTGAGTTGTGAGAGAAGTCAATTTGCTGCAGAACTAGGAGATCATCACCTTTTATTTGCAGACAAACAAATACTTCCATCAATAAGGAAAACTGAATTCCTAGTCTAGCCAGCCTTCCAGTCCATCATGGTTTAGCTTCTGTGTCATTAGAGGTGTGTACAAACCATATGCAAATCATTCTTGGCTCCACACGAAAAAGGGGATGCAGACAGAACAGCCAAGTCCTATCCCTTCCACATAAGAACACAAGCAACGCAAAGTCACCATCACGTGTCCTCATGGAGTTGTATTGTTAGGCACAGTAACTATATTACAACATAGGCTGGAAAAAAGATCCCTCCATCATTCCCCACCTAAGATATTAGTAATATGTGGGGTGAAATCCTCCACAGCCAGCCCCAGCAACAAGAGCCCAGTAAGACATTGGGCCTCATTACGAGTCTGGCGGTAGCCGTACCGGTAAAACGGGCAGGCTGCCGCTGGACACGTGATTTACTGCTGCCTGATTTGCCGGAATAACCAGGGCAACAGTGCCGGTTCCATCAAAGACTGCGGGCGGGTGCCGTCCCACCCGCCATGTCTGACCTGGTGGGTGAGAGGGCACCCGCCCGCACAACTCAGTGTGCCGGTCCGGTAACAACGGTGCCGGTAGGCTTAAGGGCACTGTTGTTACCGGACCGGCACAATCGTAATGAGCCCCATTGCGTCCTTGTTGTCATTAGCCCTCTAAACGTTTGATCTCAAGGAAGAAGTGTAGATCAAGATGCAGGGCAAAGCTCTATATTGGTCAAACGTAGAAGAAATACCTGCTAAAATGTACTCCTAGCTAGGCATCAATACCCTTCTCTGTTGGCTGCATTTCAATGCACTTATGCCGCTGAGTGAGGATCAGTTGGACGACTTAGTTTCAGTCTTTCTTAGTTCGGGTCTCCTCAGCAGACCTTGGATTAGGGACAGAGTACCTTCATTCACTTTCACAGTATACCCAAGTCCAAAACCACTTCTATTCTTGTTAAGTTTTCTGCAGAAAAGGTGGGCATATCAATTTTCCCAAAATGTTACTTCACCCATTACTTGAAGGGTCGGGAGCTACTTTGCCAGGTTAGATACCTAGCACATCATATTTGATATAAGGAGTTGTGACCAGTGGACGATTGTCACTCTCATACTAAAGGAACTAGAAAACCCTATACCAGCACCTGATAATTGTGACAAAAATAAATAGTGGTGTTCCAACATCCAGAAAGCGTTGAATGAAAAAATTGCTACCCTCCAAATCAAAAAATTGACAAAAATATATATATATATATATACCTCCCACAACCAATCAGAGGAGTGAACTATCCATCACCTCCAAACTTGAACTAACATTCAACTTCAATAAAGTAACCATTTTAGAGGTTGAGAAAATACTCTCGCTCAAACCCTCAAATTGCCGTGGTGACATCTGCCCAACACAGCCAATAAAAGATGCTGTGAGAGATCCATCACCATTTATTTCCAAACTCATTAATGCTTCCTTTTCAACAGGCATGATACCAAGCAATCTTGGGTCCTCCCGCTACTTAAAAAGCAAACCTTAGACCGGGCCATACCTACTAACTACAGGCCGATCACCACAGTGCAATTTCTGCGAAAAATCTTACAGTGGCTTACCAACAAAAATTCCTGGAGCAACATCAACTACTAGGTACCCGACAATCTGGTTTCAGACCTCAGCATGGTACCGAAACCGGACTCATCGATCTTAAAACCCAGGTTGACGAGCTGAGAGACCAAGGAAAAACTGCCCTGCTACTCCTACTTGATCCCTCAGCAGCATTTCACCTGGTGGATCATAAAGTGCTCTTTACTCACTTAGAATCAGCTGCACATTTCTCCTCACACGCCATAGCTTCCCATCACACGCCATAGCTTGGATCAAATCATTCCTAAGTGAAAGAACTAGAAGGGTCTTTACCACTTCAGCAGCTGCAGACCCTGTGCCCATTACATGTGGCGTACCCCGGGGTTCCTGTGTTTCTCTTATCATGTATAACATTTTCACTAAGCCCCCGTTTGATGATCTGGACCTTCTAGGTATCACCTACACCAACTATGCAGATGACACCCAGATTCTCATCCCACTCGGGGGATTATGGACCGGATTTGGCCTTGGTGAATAAGATATACCTAATCATCCAGGCATGGATGGCCTGTCATGGACTATGCCTGAATGATGACAAAACAGAAATCATACTGGGGACCACACAAAACATCAAAAAAATTAAATCCAAACTACTCCTTTGTTATAGATGGCCACACCATCAAAGTAGCCAATGAGGTAAAAACATTAGGTTTTTACCTTGACTTCTGCCTGACCCTAACAAAGCAGGTGAATGTGATGGCCTCTGCCACCTCATACACTTGCAAGCTGATCAGAGCTGCAAAACCCCATCTATTTACTATTAGCTGCCTCACACTGGCTCGAGCACTTGTACTATCCAAATTGGATTATTGCAACACTCTCTACTTGGGCTCCAACAAACATACCTTGCATAAAATCCAAATACTGCAAAATAACGCACTTAGATCAGCCTTATGAATCCCAAAAAGAGAACATATATCAGCAGTTAGAAGACAGTCCAACTGGCTCTCTACAGCTGACAAAATTAAACTGAAAACAGCTTCTCTAACTTTCAAATGCATTAATAACCAACACCTAAATATTTAGCCGAAAGATTCAAAAGAAGAACCACCAACAGACCCACCCGAGAAACTTACACTAATTGCCTAGCCGTGCCCTCATTCAAAATGACCACTACCGGAGGAAACAGTTTCCCGGTCAAAGCGGCCCAATTGTGGAACTCGCTGCCTACCCCTACGGTCTGACCAGTCCTACCCACTTTTCAGAGTAAACGTCATCAAGTGGCTTAAAGTAAATGACCAATAAAGCCTGCCCTCCTGACTTGTGCCATTCCCAATTGAAACCCTGTAGCTCCTCTACACATTGCCTACTTGTAAATACATATTTGCCGCTGTGTATTATCTTGCATATTGCCTACTTTGTAAATACTTACTTCCCGCTTGCTGTACTGATTTCCTCATGCTGTTAACTACTTCTATGTAACCATGTAACCTGCAATTGTAACTTGTAAGCCTAAAGTATTCTTGCCTATGCGCCCCGATACCTCCGGGTCTGGCGCGCGCTACAAATAAACTCTCGATTATTGGATTTCCCCAGGAATTTGCCACAAACTGCCACGCTCCCACCTCCAAGCAGTAGAAGTCTATCAAGGAATTCACTAGTAGGCAGGAAATCTATTTGGGTCAGGTAAGGTCTTGCCTCTACCGTCTTAACGTAACTTAGTCCTGAAATATGCCCATTCTCATTTGCAGACAAAGCTTGTTAAATTTGTAGTTTGCACAAGCAATGACGGGGAGGGGATGCATATCATCCTAGAAAATGCGATTAACTGCTGCCAGTTTGCTTCACCACTTATTCTCCCATTTAAATCCCCCACACTCTGCATCGTTATCAAACAAGCAACAGGGTCAGTAAGTGAATTCAAACACTGCAAGGTCACAGAACAGCTATTAAGTGCATCGTCAACAGATTTGGTGTCATGACATCCAGCTGCTTTACTTCCAAAGCAAACCTTGTTGCAGATTCTGACTAAGTACGCCTTTGTTACTATCCTTACCCGATTAAAAGGATAGGCTTGAGTGCCATTTGTAAGAGCAGCACACAACCAGATTAAAAGATTCTACATTTGTTCACTGACCTGGTAACAATGCCAGAAACCCAACAGGGAATGCCATTAATGGCATCAGCAGTGCCGATTATCGGTATGGATGTCGTTTTTCAGAAAATGCAAAGCTGTTGTGTAACATTTTTTTTGTGGTGCATTATAGGGTTCACTCTACAAAGACCAGAGTATGGGCTACTGAATATATATATTCAATGGAACAGAACAGTTTAACATACCATCGAAAGTGAACAGATTTTCCCCTAACTGCAGGGTTAAAATAATTCAAGTTGCAAGCTTCTAGCCAAGCATCACGATTCACTCCTCATCTCAGTTTTCCACATTCTGACAGGACCAGCATTTCTTACTTTACTCACCGATGGAGAGTACACATTTTGAGGCCTGTCCAACTGTATGACAAAACTTTCTACCAACTATCCGTGCAATGTAATGTATAGTTTAACATGCAATGTTCACAAAACATGCAGGTCATTTAAAGTACCGTTTATGCTATAAATCGGAGAGCCCACAACTACAAACAGTTCATTCAGAAACAGACCATCTAGACGCTAGTCATTTCACCTTTTAGTGCAGTTTTTTCAGATTAGCCGGCAACCCCAAACCCAACCTTGCGTCTCAAGGGGGAAATCACCTAGTCACCGACATAGCAAATGACAGTACCCTGCACCGAACAAAAACACTTCTAGATATAAAGTTTCAGTACTAGTCAACTCTGCCAAATTCATTTTCCTTCAATCATTACATACAAGTATCATGCAATGTCCTTCGACTGCAATGTACTGTACGCCATGTTTAATCACTAGGGTCTCCTGAATCCCAAACAACCTGCAATGTTCAATAACACGTCAGTTAGGTGGTGTACAAGAAACATTTAATAGTGCTCAGAATACGGTTCTGCTATCTAGCAACGGAAGGCAAAGCCAACAGGTCTGGCTTTTGTAGTTCATTGAATGTTACATTTAAAAAGGCATTCATTTTGTGCTGGCCTCAAAAACGGGCACAATTCAGAGAACATGCAAGCTGAGGGGATTAGGTGATCTATTCGTGATTGCTAGTTAAATACTTCAAATATTTTAAATCAGCAACTGACTTACTAAGTCATGAAGCCTGCAAGTTCTGCAGACTGCAATGAAGGATCATAAAAAAAAGAATGTTCTCGGACGTGGCGAAGATGTTACCAGTAGCAGCTGAGGCCCGTTGTCACCTGCCACACATCCTACAAAAATCCTGCACCACCACCTACCTTGGCAGTTCCAAGTTTTGGCGCAGAGTTTGGTCCCACTGGTGCGTACTGGGCGCGCGCGCACACACACACACACCTGGTTAAGGTTTGCTTCCTTGATTGGTCTTTGGGTGGAGACAGGAATGGTCCAGTGTCCTAACACGAATGAGGACGCTTTGCAGCACTTGCTGCCATTGTGGAAGCATGGTGGCACCATACAGAGAGAAAAAAAAGAAGCAGCACTTAAAATAAGCTGGGTAACCTACCATGATTATAACCCCCTCCCGACAGGGCTAAATTGGCAAGGGTCAGCAAACCAATCAGGATGGGAGGAAGATAAGAGGCGACAGGAAGCAGGAAGTAGCGAGTTGCTCTTGTGAGGATAAAGGCACTATATAAAACAAAAAACAAATACAATAAAAGGAGGCGGCACACTAAGAACAGAAGGTGGAAGGACGGTGGATTAGCATCATCATAAGTGAGAGCGAAGCTGAAGGAGGCAGCGCCACAGCTTCAGGTGCAGAGACTAAACTGGTGAGCGATGCCGGGTAGCTTACGCTCCGGAAAACCTGAGAATCCAAGAATCCGAAGGACTGACAGAGGGTTCAGGGAGTGACCGAGTGATAAGTGGTGCCGTGACCAAAGCTGGGTGGACTTTGGATTCCCTAAACAACGCAGAGTCCGCTTACCTGAAGGTACTGCAGTGTGGGCTGAATGAAGAGGAAACGAGAAGCGGACAACCGACATCGATCGAAAAAAAAGGCCCTGTGCAGACCATAAACCCGGTGATGCAATCCCCAAGGCAGAAATGGAGAGAGCGGGAGACCCGGGTGGGGAATCAACAATAACAAGTGAGCCATTCATACTAGTCCTAGTAAGGATCAAGTATGGGAAGTACCTCAAGAGGGTCAATTACTGGAACAATCATATTCGTGCCAGTAACTACCAAGTGTTGGAAGAAAGTAAGAAACATTATTGAAACACTCAAACTCATCCCAGCCAGGGACACAGAGAAAAAGTCAGTTTAATGAACAAGGGAAGCACGGAACTGCCCCAATGCAAGAGGGGAACAGAAACAACCAAGGTCACGAGAGAGAAGAATAAAGCAGAGAGGGAGAACCAATGTGTAAAAGGCACTGTTGAAAAGCTGAAGGGCCCAATATCTGAACTATACAACTAGATGAAAGTAATTACAAAGAACTACCTGCGAATACTTTACTGAAGTGAACGGGCTGAGAAGCAGCCCACAGGAGAAGGGAGTCCTCCTTCTGGGCCCAAATTGTTTTGAAAGTGGCAGGGATAAGTTTGGACAGATTTTCCTTTTGGACTCACTGACAAGCACCCTAGTTCTTTTAGGTAGGGAAAACTTGTAGCTTTGGGAAAGTCTGGCGTTTTTCATATTTATTTTAATAAAGAATGTCTATTAATGGAAGATCAAAGTCCTTGTCCTTCTCCTGACTCCCCAACAGGTCATCCTTTCTATAGTTTTCCCAGAAGGTTGCCAGCAAACGTTTTTCCATGGTTCGGTTCTGCCTGGATTGAAAGACCAGATCTTCATTTTATTTTTTGAGTATTAATTAAAAGGCCATTTTGCACTGTGTAAGTAAATAATAGATTTAGCTGATGTTAAAGACCCCTAGCTGTGAGGTCCATAATTACTAAATCGTCAGCATAGCTGTTAGGGGGAATTCTCATAAATGGCTAATTTCCCTTACCAACCGAGTCCCTAAGCAGCTTTGCTGGATTTCCAGGGTTTATTTTTTTCACCTGGTAAGAATGAGAGCCTTTTTCCCCACTCTTACATGTGGTTTGCTGTGTGGGTTTTTACCATTTGTGCGATCTTGGGCTCTGGAGCCTCACCTACTCCACGAGCATCATATTTGTTGTGCGTTACACAGCACCTTCAGTGCAGTGACACAGGGTTGTCTTTTAGACCTCCCACTAACTCAATTCTTTCCTGGGACTGACTACCGTCTCCCAGAAACATGTAAAGTTGCCATTAACTTTATGTAGTCTCTTTAAACCACAGACCCAGTACACCCCATCTTACATGGAGTATTGGAAAGGGTTAATTCTTATCCTTTTTGTCTGTTTCTCTTGAAGCACTGTTTCGCTCCCTCTCCATCAAGACTTGGCCGGTGGCAATGGTAACTACCCTATTTTTCCTACCGCAGTTATCTTAAATAACCATGGTATTGTTTTAGGCTATTTTATTAGCCCCGAACATAATCCCGCTTGACCACATATTTTATTTCGGCTCTGGCTGGGTTTATTCGCCATTTCTTTTTGTAAAAGTCTCTAGTGTTTTACTCTGAGCGCCAAACCAGGTTTGGTCCCTTTGTTCACCGCCTTTCGGGGGCTTCTGCACAGAAGCCCTCCTTAAGGCACCTGAAAGTCTAGTTAGGCAGGATGTGAGGGAGGGGTCTTAGGACAGCCAGGAAAGGTCGGACCATGCTTGTGTTTTAAGGAGCGCACCTTTTATTTGTTGCTTTGCTCTGCTGCTGGTTTCTTCCCTGGGTGGTGCAGGACTCTCCAGTCTTCCTACTTCGTGTCAGTCCGACAGTCGCTTAAGGAACCGTGAGCCTGCTGGAACTACCAGGAACGTCCGCCTCAGCTACACCTTCCTCTCCGTTTTAAGGTACTATGCAAATCCGGTTGTTCGTTCGTTCGTTCTCCAATCCGAGGGCTTGTCCTTCTCTTTGAACTAACTTTTCTGCCAACCAACCTCATTCAGAACCCGTGGCACGAACTTTACCGCGAACTACCCTGAACCGTGTGATCTTGAGCAAAAGACTTTTGACCTAGTGACTTTGGCCTTAAGCCTTTTTACTCTGATTCTATCACTGTAGTTCCTCTTGCTCCATTGCCCCGAGTACTTACCTGTTGGTGTGGCTTAATTTCTGCCTAACTTTGTCTTTCCCTCCCTTTTGAATTTCTGGAGTCCCATTTGCGAGCTTAACTTGTCTGGAACTTATTGCAAGTGGTGTATTAAGAGTGTGATTTTTAAACTGCTTTACTTGAGTGAAATGTTTGTAACTGATGTGTAAATAAATGTATATTCTTTTACTCAGAAACCTTGACTCAGTGTTTGAATCATAGTAATTGCTGTCCTTTGTGTAACTATTGATACTGCTCACGTACTCTTGAGATAAGTCTGGCTGCGCAGCCATTGCTACCACTTTACCGTGTAGTACAGGTTTGTACCAAAGGTGAATTTGTACTGTCACGTGTAGTCTTAATTGTGTGTGGTGTTCCCAAAGGGTACTGCATATAATTCTGCCTAACAATAGCCCATCCACTGCAAAAGCAATTCACTGTTTTAAGAGGGGGGAAAAGTGTCTTTCGATATAAGAGCATACGATAAATCAGCCAGGTATAAATTACACATAGAATGAGCAAGTATGCACCCTTGTTTGAGGCCTCTATAAGTTGGATTTCAATCTGGAAGCCCTCCAGTTTGAGCCAGTCTTACCCTCACAAAGTATTTGGATACAAGGCAATTATCTTTAATAGACCAGGGGGAATACCCCAGGTATCATTTTGCCCAATGTTTATCATGAGTGATCGGGTCGAATGCCGCACTGAAGCCTATGAATGCAGCATAGAATGGCTGTCTGTAGTGGCTCTAGGCGCACTCAAGATATTTCAAATTGTGGAGGACTTTTTCCCCTAATGGCAGTTTGAATTAGGGGAAGTAGATTGCTAAGAAGGAGAATCCTAGCAAAGATTTTATCAAGAGCATCTAGGATCGCTAATATGTGAAAGGAACTAAAAAAATATCATTTTTTAGTTCCTTTCTTATAAACCGGTACTATGATGCATTGGGTTAGCTCTTAAGTAGAATCCCAGTTAAACTAATTGTGGCACACAATTGCTGAAGAATCTTGCCCATATTTCCTGATTCCTGTTTTTTTTTTTTAATTAAAGCATTACTAATGCCATCAGACCCAAGGGCTCTAGAGTCACTGATCGATGTAATAATAATGATGTTCTGAATCTCAGGGGAATACCGCTATATACCTAGCATAAACATACCATACATAATGTCCAATTCTACCATCCCAATATTAGGCCTAGTAAGCACCTCCCATTTCTCTTTAGATACTCCTACAAGAGGCCTTGTCTCCATTCACAACATTCCAAAATAACCGAGAATTTAATTCATTTTTGCCAGCATTCCACCATTATTTCTTTAGGTGTGCCCGAGACAAGTATTGTAGTCAGTTCTCAGGTCATGGCATGCCTCACAATAGAACTCAATGGTTAAGTCCATATACTAACCCAGGGACTAGGGGTGCCTGGATTATGGTGGAAAATGCTACTTCTAGATAGCAGAGGGTAAATACATCAATAAAAACCCTTCAACTATCTCTAGGACTTTGAGTACTCTGAGCCATCTGTGACAATATCCCCATGGCTGCATCAGGCAAGAACACTAAGAATTTGGCGGCATTCTCACCCAATGCATACTCAATTAGAAACCGTAAGCAGCTTATTATTGAAAGTACTAATTAGCACCTCTTAAAACAAATTGATGCATTATCACAAAATTGGCCCTTATTCGTCATGACATGGATAAACTGAGGGAAGAAAGAGTGATAGAAAAGTTTTGTCAGCAGCTGAAAATACCTTTGGAGCCACTTCAAGACATGTTTAAACACTACAGTGCTACTTTGCGAACTCCATCCCAAGCTCACATATCAGGAAGACTGCTTGCATCGCAATAATGTGGGACTCTTTGGCCGGGCTGAAAGTACCGAAAAAGGCATTATGAAGAAAAATTATTAACTAAACACACCCCAGAAAAAGAAGGCAAAAAATACTAATCTTGAAAAGTCCAATTCCTAGCCTTTTTTCAGATGCAGAGCATCTATAGGATCTGGTGGTCAAGAAAAGCGCATTATACGCCCTCACAGAAACCTACACCCAACGCTACTCTAATTATGAAATTCCTACACCATCAGGATAAACTCTGTTCTTTCTGCAGAAAGTGATTATGGTGCAATCATGCACATGGTAACTATCTTTTTATCCAGAATACTGTGCTGCGATGCACTTACTATGTGTTCCATGCCTTACTATTAATATCAGTAAGGTATTTATTGAAAGTGGACTTAGTTCTGGAAAGCAACAGAGCTTTACAAGTCATTAGGGAATACAACGTGGGAAGCAGAGATTCAAGAGCTGGGAGGCAAAAATCAACCAGCTTCCGGTTAGGTGGGAAGTGGAGCCAGTTTTGACATAGGTGCTAGGGAGGAGCCATTCCTTCAAGAGGACGGAATTGAGCCCCTTGCTGAAAAGTAGAAATGAGGGGAAAAGTGTTGATGACGGGGTGGTGGATCCAGAGTATGGGAGTAGACCGAAGACTTTTCTAGTTCTTGCCTTCCTGCATCGGCGGGTTCAAGTCTACACAGGTCCTTCCTTCAGGTGCATCAGAGGCCTCTGGAAATAATCAGCGAGGTAGCTTGGATGTTCAGTGCAAAGCCTTGTAGATTATGCAGCAGGGTTTGAAGAGGATACATGCTTGCAGCAGGAGCCAGTGGAGTTTGACGAGTTTTGGGATGCAGTCAAATTTGTGGAGCCCTTTGAGGAGTCATGCTGAAGCATGTAGGACACATCTGCGGGAAGCAATGATGGTCACTGGAAGGCCATCCAGAAGGACATTGCCACCATACAGGAAGAAGACTAAGGCTTGAACAACAGATCTAAAGTGGTCTTCTGGGATGAAGGGCTCAATTTACTGCAGGGGGAAAAGTTGTTAGAAAGCAGTTTCAGTATTCCTTGTCATGTGCTCCTTGAAGGAGAGTGCTTGGTTGATGCGAAACCCAAAAGAGACTTGGTGCAGTGGGGGGCATCGGGGGGGGGGCTGGGGAGATGGGGTGTGTGGTCGGTTTTGGCGCTGGTGTCAAATCATGTTTCTTAGTGGACTTAGAAAAACTTATGGTGGTGGATTTTCAACAGAGTGAGATACAGGTGGGTCGAGCAGAGAGGTGATGCAATGCTTGACTTCGAAGGGGACTCTGCTTTAATTGTTGGCCTTGGCTATAGCGTTTTGTAGAAGTTGGCCTTGGCGTTGGTGACCAGTCATCTGCGTGAGGCAGAGTTCCTTGAGCAGGACGAGGTTGGATGCGCTCCACGATTTCCCCTCAATTCTTTTCTCGTTTTCCGATAGTTCTTTGTTGAGTTCAAGTTCTTGTGAGTACCACGGTGCACAAGGTTGAGGCGGCCTTTTACTGGGACATAGTGGTTGAGGTTGGTTGCAAGAGTGGTGTTGAGTTCTTGGAGAAGTGAGTCACAGTACTGATTCATCTGAAGTAGGCTGGCCCCATGAGGTAGAGGTAGAGGTTGGTGATGTCTTACGCGAGATGCTGCACTGGAACATTCTTGAATAATCTGAAGGCTTGTTTGCTGCGTTTTCCGTGGGTGTGCTTCACTAGGGTGATGTATTGCAATACAGGCTGACCAGTCAAGCAGGATTGGAGAGGCGTAATGTAGGATGGGCAGAGCAGTGATGAGGTGGTCAAGGATATTTATTACCTATCCTGTGAGTTAGGTGTGCTGTGTGAGGTTCACTGTGTCTAGAAGGCATCGAAGATATTCCTTCATCATCTCAGCTGCCAGCAGATGTTTAACTCAAAGAGGAAGATGTTTGGAGTGCGCGATAGGCATTTTGGTGACAAAGTCCGTGAAGTCTCTGATGGCTGTGGTATTGAGCTTGGGTGGTCTGTACATCAGGTGGAAGGGGCAGTCTGTTGGGGACAGAGGGAAGCGGGAGGAAAGGTTTTCAAGAGCTCACAGTGGCGACTTCCTGTTGGTTGTGTGGCCATGATGACTTATGAATGGCATTTTGTTTGGATGGTCTTAGTAGAATTCTATAGCCTTGGAGGATGAAGATGCCTAAGATGTCGGTGGAGGTGATCAAGGTCTCGGTAATATTGGCGAGCATCAGTTTTCGTGTAATGGTGGATGATTGAGTGCTGATTGGGGGAGCGTCTATGACAGGGAAGGTTGCTGCAATGTGGTGTCCATGGGGACCAGTATGGTTGGCGATAGGCGAAAATATTTGAGGGAGCTTATCTGATAGAAGCAGTAGTTGGAGGGAGGTGCTGCTGAGCATCAACTGATATGGCTGCCTAGTTTGAGAGCTATGGTCCCCAGCTACATCCTTAAGTTAATTAATCCTCGTTTGAGCCTACTGAGTGGATTACCCTGCCACCCGCCCCACCTCCACACCCAACCACCATTCCCACCTCACCCTGGACGCCTATCTACACACATAATGTGTTGGAGAGTGATGTGCAGGCCCAACTAAGACAAGCCAGACAATGACCGGGCGTTGGATGAAGGTTTGTGGGCTCTGATCCTGCGTACCCTCTTTTTTATAACCAGAGGGCTGGATGATTGAAACGCTGCATTTTGGGAGAAATCGCTCAACTGGGAAATGCACCATTTTTGCAAGCGGACATTGTCCCCAGCTACATTCCAACTCCACCCTATGGGACAGTATGTAATTGTATGTGGGAAGCTCTTTGGCAAAAATGGTCGTGTTGGTCAACACATACAGACCATTATCTGACATATTGGTGAGAGCAGCAGCACCCCTATTTATTATCTGGGGGGAGGAGGGGATTTTAATACTATCCTGGATGTTACCCCCTCCCCCATTCCTTTTCCGCAGAGGCGCATAATATCCCATTTACAGCTAACCGATGTTTGGAGTAATATGCACCCTGATGGCAGGGAGTATATTTATTACTCGACGGTCCATGACAACGTCCAGGAGGAGGATAAAGGCTGCATTCGGAAGCTATTATGCAGCTCTGTATGCCAACTCCGATGTGTACTCTGAAGTGGGCTTGAAGGAATATCTGGGAGTTCCGGGAGGACGATGTCTCCCAGAGGAAGCACGAATGGCACTAGATCAGCCAGTAACTGTCAAGGAGAGAGCCATAGCATCACTGTCTGGTAGGGTTGGGTGTAGAGCTTTAAAAAAAGAATACAAACTGGCCATGGTCCCATGGCTGTTGCAATTATGGGAAGAATCGTTGGAACTTGTCTCGGGAGGATAGCTCAGGGGCAACATGCTCGCCTTGGAAGCAAGACGACACGGAGCAGCACAGGTGCGATCCCCGGGTCCATGCTTAGAAACCTTTGGGTATTAAGCGTGTTATAAATAACCTATCATATCAACTAGGGACACCCTCTATGTGGGAAGCAATCATAACCGTACTATTAAAACCTAATAAACCCTCCTCCCCCCACCACAGGAAGTAAGCAGTTTTATATAGGCTTATGACCATAATACATGTGGACACGAAAATATACTAGGTACTGGCAACTCGACTCCTACCATAGATGCCGATTTATCCACCATCCATCCACGGCATTGAACCGGACGCAACTTTTGTGTCTCATATCACAAAAGTACACAAGCCAGGGCTGTTGCAACCTCACTTGATGTTGAACAGGCCTTTAAAGTCTCTTGGAAATATGTATTTAGGGTCATACAGCGATTCCGGTTCGGCCGCTACTTAGCGCGTTCGGCTACTGTATACCCATCCTACGGCAAGAGTCCGTACCAATAGCACCATATCGCAGAGCTTGAGGATGGGGAGGGAGACATGCTGGGTGTCATGATCTCTGCTTCCAAAAGGTCAGGGTTTTCCCAACTCCCTTGGAAGCAGATCCATAACCCAGGTTCCGAGTGCCAACCAGTCCCAATTGGGACCTTTTGGACCCAGTCCTGGCGCCAGTGGCACCAGGCTCATAAATATGCCCAGTCCCAGCGCTGGAAGCGCCGGGCTCATAATGCTTGGGTGGACTTACCTTCACCAGACCATGATGCTTACTTGCCTGCCAGTTGAGCCTCTGATCCTCTTCTGTTTGGAACTACTTTTCCTGTTGGGTGGGGCTGGAGCCACTCCCTAGATTCAGAACACTGGAACTCTTCTGGAAGGCAGGAACTCTTTTCTTACCAGGAACTCTTTTCTTACTTAGGCGTGGCTGTGGAAGGAGACACCTAAGCACTACAGGAGGCTATTTAAACCACACCCGGTGGATGAATCTTGCTTTGCGTTATTCTGCAACCTCTGCAGCAGAACGCTCATCGTGTCTTCTGCATCCGGTCCTGGGCCTAAGGAAAAAGGCTTACCATCCTGAATCCAGTCTTCAGCAACACCTATAAAGACAAGAAAGAACAGGTTAGCATTCCGGCATCTGAAAGGCAAAGGCTTATCATCCTGAATCCAGTCTTCAGCAACACCTATAAAGACAGGAAAGAACAGGTTATCATTCCGGCATCTGAAAGGCAAAGGCTTACCTACTCTTCGTATGCTCCGGAGGCCTTCGGCGCTGCATCCCGCATCTGAAAGACAAAACAAGGTGCGTTTAAAGACATTGGGGAACTTTAATACTCACGTGCCATTACTCCTTTCCACATCTAATCCAGTGGGTATTCCGGCACCCTGCAGCCGCTCCGAACTCGTACCTGCAAAATAAAAAGACAGTTAGAGCGCATAGTGAAGCAGGCAACAAGCGCTTACTTACGTGCTTCCAGGCGCTTCTATTCATCACACGGGCTCCATCTTCAACTCACTTCAGCCCGTCATCCGCCATCGCCGGAAACCCTGCAAAACAAGAGACATCATTACTAAAGACTTTAAAGACATTTGAATGACTCGAAACTTACCGTTCGTGCAGTAAACGACGGACAGCAGTCCTCTGAAGTCAAGAGGCCTGCGCTACCTATCCAGTGAAGAAACTGGTTACAGCACCCTGCCCCGAGGCAGATGGAGAGCTCGGCATTCACTTACCTAAGACATCTTACTCTACACGTCAGGCATACAGTGCACAGAGGTCCAGCCCAAAGAGCCAACCGGGTGCTACACATCACCTTTGAAGATACGGTAGTCGCCCAGTAAAGACCGGCGCCTCTGCGAGAATCAGGTGAGCGTTACACTGGGGTGCCTTCTTTCTCCTCTTTGCACTCACGATAGAGCTCTTAGCGGTGCTTCTACAGGTGAGGAATCGGCATAGGGAAATCCAGATAACGATCACCACAAGTGATTTCGTTCTATGCCGATGATATACTGTTGTACGTCCGTGACCCAGACACAAATCTCAGCCCTATACTCAATGAGGCATACGAGTTACAAGGTAAATAGAACCAAGTCTGAACTATTTCCCCTCACCGATACTATTACCCAGCCTGTTCAGCATTACGGTCTGCAGAACGCAATAATTGCTAAATGTCGATCACCATGCCGGATACTTGCATTAGCTTGCCAGCTTAACAAACAAAACAGAGACCATATGGTTGAAACCTTTCAAATCCAACCCTAGAAAACCCTCATGCGGAGTACCTCAAGGATCATCGTTCTCCCCGCTATTATTCAACATCTACCTGTCTCAACTAATCAAGATTTTAAAAAAAAAAACTTTAAAAAAAAAAAAACAGACTCACCTGCTACAACTACGCTGACGACACACAAATAATATACAAAATACAAGACACTCAAGAAGAAATCACAACATTAGAGAACGGCCTTCCTGAAATATACAACTGGATGAACTCGAACTACGTTAAACTCAACCCCGGCAAAACAGAAATAATGATCATCACAAAATACGGAGGAGACAACCATTACATCCCTTGGCCAAGGGACCTCGGTACAACCCCATCCCCATTGTCGATAGTAAAAAACCTGGGAATACTGATGGACAACAAACTTGAACCACAAGTAAACGCTGTAATCAAGAAATGCTTCTTCCTCTATGCGAGCAGTAAAAAGGATCCTACCTTTACTGTCTTTCACCAACAAAACAACTACCATCCTAGCTCTCCTCATGTCCAGAGTAGATTAGGCCAATAGCCTATATCTGGGTATGCCTGAACGACAAAAACCAAACAAACTACAGCGCCTACAAAATGCAGCGGCAGATTGCTCCTCAAACTACCCCGAAGAGAACACATCACTCCAGCACTGAAATCACTACATTGGTTACGAATAAAGCAGCAAATCAAATTCAAATCAATGTGCATCAGGCAGAGAGCAATCCATAACCAAGGAGCAGAGTTCCAGAGAGACAAATCCAGCCAACATCACCCAACAACGTCGCTCAGATTAGGCAGCGA
This sequence comes from Ambystoma mexicanum, assembly GCF_040938575.1. Classification (NCBI taxonomy): domain Eukaryota; kingdom Metazoa; phylum Chordata; class Amphibia; order Caudata; family Ambystomatidae; genus Ambystoma; species Ambystoma mexicanum. Next base: position 153,623,875 of record NC_090932.1, read on the forward strand.
CATCAGTCTGGAACCAAAACCCTACAATAAAAGGAAATTTGGAGGATCTTCTCTCTCACCTTGCACCAAAAACCTGAAACGAACTGCCAAAGAACATACGTAACTACCTATTATTCAGAAAACTCCTCAAATACCGGCTCTTTACCTCATAACTAGAATAACGCTTACAGAGGCATACAAACAGCTGAAACAAGGATGAATGAAGAAACCAACACCGGATCCCCGCCAAGGCATCATCCATAAACAGAATCTAAGGAAGCCAATCCACAAGACACCAACTGATCGATATTACAGGACGATACCCTGGATGACGATACCCTGAACTAAACACAGTAAGAGCGGAATGTAAGGACAAGGCTGACTTATCAATAGGACCTTTGCCCACATATTACACAAACACCAAGTGAACAGTGACGGAAACAGATAGCGAGGGTGGGAAACCAGACACACCCCTCCATTCCAAGAAGCTCAAACACAATACAGCTGGGAACGCGCCATATATTCATAACAATTAGATGGACTAGTAAGGATTAGGACTATCTACAGGACAATTGGCCCAGGTACCTGCTCACCCTGCCACCCTTCCGCACGGCCTCTGGGCCATGCCTTGCACTGGGGTCTGTATCTGTACCCATACAGCCCACCCCTTTTTCTTCCTGCACCTATCAGACCTACCCTGTCTGCTGCCTTAAACCTAGCACTTGCAAATTGCTGGCTGCACTACCACAGTTTGTTGCCTTTATTATTTATTGTTATTTATCCGTTTCTCCTCTGCTTTGCAATTTTCACTTCTCCCCCTTCCAAGCACTTTTCCCCTCCCCCTCTCCCATGCTCTTGCACGTTCTCAATGTCACTCGGCCTAGTCAGATCGCTGTTTTGTTCTCCCCTGTTCCCCTGCCTTGCCGCGCTCTGAAACACTTGTGTATGAGCACAATAGAAATAAAATATCAATAGGATACAAATAAGATCGTTAAGAACTAGGATATATAACCCACTAACCCTATGCTCAAATCTCTGCATACTTAACTCACCTGAAAAATCCACAAAACATCTTCTCGCTCAGCAAACCGCACGCACTTCACCTCACTGCAACAACAAACAAACAAAATGCACCAACAGCACATGAGGTTTTGCATCAGTCCGATATTCACACCAAAGCTCAGTGCATGGTGAAAACCAAACTAAAGCCGCCAACAGCACACCACTTCTCTCACTTTCCTACTCCCTCTTCACCCAAATAACCGACCTCGCCTTCTTGTTTTGCTCATCCGCCTGGGGATGAATTCCATTGGTGACGGTACGCAATATAAATACCTTTAACATTAACCTGAAGATATGGGCTGAACTCCCAATTTCTATGTAGGAAAGACTATTGAAAATGATTGCGCTTCCTAGATTACTATATTTCTTTGGTAATATTCCCATCTGACCAAGAAGAGCTTTTTTCACAACGCTGAGGCCTTTAGCATTGGAGTTCATTTGGTGGTTCGGGGTGGCCAATTGGTGGAACCTTCAGAGCAGTGGGGACTTGCTGCACCAGACTTATTATTTAGTGGCACAGTTTGCAGTATATTGTTATGCTAACTAGTCTAAAGCTGTGCATCTGCCATTAGAGAGATATTGGGGCGGCGCCTGTGAGCGTGAAAATGGCAATTTAGCGATATATAAAATCGACTCCGGAACTTGCAATCCAGTGCATACCAAAGTGAATGCATGGGCAACGTTCTTTAATAGGTTGGTATTGACATTCCTGTATAACAGGGGTGCTACTATGGAGCTTCCCTGACCATTCCCCCCTTCATTTGATGGTGAAGTGCAAAAATCCTGGGATACGGAGGGGAACTTGGCGATTTATTCCCCGAAGGGCAGTGCGTGACACTAGAGGAGTTCACAAATAAACTTGGAACAACCCCATGAGGATATTGCAGTGTTACTGCAGGTCGTCAGCTGTCCGTCGCTTATGGCCATCATTCATTCCTGAGGGAGCCAGAGAAACATGCATGTATTGAAGAAGTGGTGTCCAGGGTCGAAAACAGATATATGTCTCCACGCTGTATAATCTGTTCCAAACCAATCAAGCCTCTAAAAAGGTGGCACACTCCAGTGAGCACGAGACTTGGGAGTTGAGCTCACAGACATGGAATGTGTAGCATCTGGGTGGCAGGAATCATCAGCCAGCACTCAGAAATCAGTCCAGAGCCAGGTGTGTATAAAAGGAAAGGCTTGCTTTATTGTTTCAATAAGAGAAAGTAAGGAGAGCTGGTTAATAACATCTTTCTTCTCTGGCTCTCCATCTCTCAGTACACAACTGTCATTTCTGGAACCTGGTTGACACCAAGGTTCCAGATACCGCACCACATTCCAAGCACCACTACACTCATATGCAGAGCTCATCACAACACCGCTCCTTCCTTAAATGAAGAAAAACAAAAGGAAAGTCCAAATGTACATAAAAGAACACCATTACCTCCACAGCATGCTCACAAAACCAGGATTATAACAGAGGAAAGAAACCCCCATTTGTCCTGGTCTGCACCCCAGGACCTCGGGCTGCCACCCCTGTGTACAGATGCTCCCTATGAGCAAAAAATAACTTCACTAACATTGGCAACCAACAACATAAAACAATGCTCCTTCTGTACGGATCCGCCATACCCAAACCTAAGACCTGCCATGCCTAGGCACAACCTCACCCACAGTATAGAGTGCCCCAGTCTCTGCAGTGCGAGCAAAGCACACTAGCATCCATAAATCCTTTAGAGTCATTAAACAGCAACTCGTTAAGCCACAACATACATTCCTCAAACTCCCTTCGAACAGGACCAAGACTAACGACTAACAGCCACTAAACACCACCACTTCTCCTACAAGAAATAAAAAAAATGAAGACAGGAAAGTAACTAACACACAAGACACACTAAACACTGATGCAACTACACAGCCATGGTCCGTGGGAATGCACAGGTCCGGGAGGGGGCGGGGTGGCTTTTCACAAGCATACTGTGCAAAGACTGTACACAAGCACCAAAACGATGGCAGTGTGAACTTGCCAAGAAAGTCTGAATAACAAGGCCTAGTAAGATCGTTCTTTTTTCCTATTCCCCCACCCCTGATCATGTCGCGCCTAGAAACACTTGTGTACAGGCACATTAGGAATCAACTGCCCGTGTCTAAAACTTCATAGATCGAAGCATGATCACATGTAACCAAAACCTTCACTTTAAACTCCCAAACACGACAGCACTGGCTCATACTCTGTGTGCCTTAATAGGAACTGCCACCGCAATTCTCAATAAGGCATGCCAAAGAAAACTATCTAACTCCAGGAGCAGCATTACCCAGCACCACAGACCACAAATATTAACTTCAACCATTGCTCCTTAATGTGACCCTATGATTATTGTCTCCAAGTTTACATGTAGAACATATACCCTACCACTATGGATACTCTGTATGTCACTTGCCCAAACTACCATGAGCTAGAACTCCAATCATGGATGCTCTCACACCCTATGCGTCTCATGAACAACTCCACAAGTAACCACTCCACAATACTATATTCATGGCCGCTCACACAATGTGCGACTCATGTCTCCAACATTTTCTTGGACACTCTCACAGTATGCATCTGAAATCCCCCATTTACAGGATCTTAACTTCACTAAATTGTGGGCTGCAAAAGATATTTCCTTTCCCAATATGTGCATGCAAACGCCATAATCAAAATAAATAGCCAACACAAATTGCATAACGATTCAATCTACACTGTGGCTGATTTGCACTACGCCTTTCATCATTGTTGATTTCCACACACTACTTCATGAAAACATTAGGCACTACTATTTTAGCTCCTCCGTAGCACCTAAAAAGCCACCATTGATTTTCTACTGCGCTAGTCTCACGAACACAAATATAACTTGATTTGCAATAGAACTTGAAACAAACTCCAGAACCATAATTAGTAAACCACAGTTGCATTACAATATTCTCCCCTTTAGGGATTCCACATGAAATCTTCACTCCTGCAAACGTGATACTACCACCATTGCTTCATGCAAAGTCCTCAAACACTTGTTATGAACAAAATATCTAGTCAAATCGGCATTGAAGTCCCCTTCCTCTTCTTTTCCAGCACTGTCACATATTTAACCGTTTACTGGCGCTGCCGTATTACTCTGATGTGAAACTACCGGCAGAGACACTTGAAGTTTTATCCCCAGTGTTAGCACCGATTTGCAATACTCTGGCCTGGTGGACAGATGTATAGAAGGCCAACCTATATAGTGACAGTAACAACTATGGGAATCTGTAGCCATGAGGTCACACAATGGGAATCACAGATTACACTTGCACAGAATGTATAAAAATAGTTATTTATGGCCAAAACACACTATGACAAATGACTACTAGTAAGTAAAAGGCATCACACCAGACTAATACACTAAACACATATACATTCACTTTGTTATAGGGCATAAAACATCAGAAACTCCTGCAAAGGAATGGTTAGAGTAGTATTATGCACTTCAGGTCCACAGAGATGATCGAACTAAAATTGTCCAGCGCTAAATTGTCTGCGGCCTTTTGCCCAATAGTTCATGTAAAAGTTCCAAAGAAGTTATGACGAAGGAAAAAATGCAGGTAGAGTCTCTGAGGTCCAGTGAAGGGTTCAAGCTAAACCAATGCCCAAAAGTAGCCCCGACAGTCAAATGTCTTGCGCAAGCAAGCAAAGGCAAAGCCAAAAGTGTTAGAATAACCAGGTTACTCACCATAGTGACCACCTTACTCCTAGTCCATAGTCTTCTTTCCTCCATTCTTACGGGACATTCCTCCGTCCTGTGGGACAGGACCGGAGCACTTTGTAAAAGCATCAAAATTTTGCAAAAATCTTAGTCCTTCCTCTCTTTTACGCTGGTACTGCATGTGGCCGTAACCCCGCCCATTTTAGCTCTGCCCCATGCATCGCCCATCAGTCCTTTTCTATCGCCAGGTCAGAGACCTTTAAGCAATAATAGAGGAACCTTATTAGAGGGGACGGCAGGCGGCCGTATGGAGTAAAGGGGACTATGGACTAGGAGTAAGGTGGTCACTACGGTGAGTAACCTGGTTATACTCCTACATCCTGTCCCCTTTCCTCCATATTTATGGGAGATTCCCCAAGCACTCCTCACAGGAACTGCGGGTGGATAGAACATCCCCTTATTGAAAAAGGTTCTTAAGCACAGCCTGGCCAAACTGATCATCAGATTTGGAGCTCAGGTCTAGACAACGTTTACAAAAAGCCAATGTGGAGGCCCATGTAGCCGTCTTTGCGATTGTCTCCCAAGGGACATATTTCTGAAAGGCAACTGCAGCTGTCTTGCCCCGCACCAGGTGCGCATGAATACCTTTAGGAGGCTGCAGACCTTGAACAGTGTAAGACTCCATAATACAGGCCGCGATCCATCTGGAGATAGTCGCCTTAGAGGCCTGCCTACCTTGTGGGTTAACAAAGGTCACCAATAGTTAAGAGCTCCTAAATTCATCTGTTCTGTCCAGATAGAACTTAAGAGCCCTTCTAACATCCAAGCAATGTAGAACCCTTTCCGCTTCTGAAGCTGGGTTTGGAAAGAAGACCGGCAGGGAGATTAACTGATTCAGATGGAAATCAGAGACCACCTTTGGCAGGAAAGAGGGATTTGTCCGTAGGACCACCTTATCCTTGTGGAAAACCAAGAAGGGCCTGTGCACTATACAAATAATATATACAAGGGATGCTCCACCGACAGAGCTTGGAGCTCACTCACACGCCTTGATGAAGTAACAGCAACCAAAAAATAAATTAATTAAAAAAAAAACCACCTTCCACGAAAGGTGCTTAAGGTCCACTGTGGCCATAGGTTTGAACGGTTTATGGCACAACGCTGCAAGGACCACATTCAGATCCCAGGTTGGGTTCGGCCTGCGAACCGGGGGCTAAAGACGTGAAAACTCGCAAAGTGCCTCCTAATCACCGGATTTGACCGCAAATAAAAGCACTGGTCCGTAGACAGGTAGGCACCTACTGGCGAAAGATAAGTTCTGCATGACAGAACATGAACGCCCGATTCCGCTAGGTGAGACACGAAGGACAGCACTGTCAATCGTAGCCACCCTGGGGTCCAGCTGTGAGGCTAAGCACCAGTGACAGAACCAAAGCCATTTGCTCTTATACTGAGACCTAATCAAGGGCTTCCTGGCTGCCTGAATTCGCATGTTATCAGCCGACAGGTTGAGATGCTCTAAGGACCTGAACTCGGGCACAATGCCGACAAGCTGAATGATTGTGGGGAGGGGTGCCACAGCTGATGATCCTTCTGGTGAAGCAGATCGGGACTCACCGGTAGCCTGATCGGTGCACACACCGACAGATGCTGAAGTTCCAAGAACCAGAACCTGGCTCGCCACCACGGGGCTATGAGCAGAAGAGAACAGTTCACTGTGTTCCTCAGCTTGCAAATTGTACGATGAATCAGAGGCAGAGGCGGAAAAGCATAGGCCCTCAAGTTGTGTCAAGGAATCTCAAGAGCATCCCCCAAAGAGGAAACTCCCAGACCATTTCTGGAGGCATACAGAGGAAGTTTGTTTGCCGAAGTTGCGAAGAGGTCCATTTGTGGAGTACCCCAACACTGGAATATCCGCGAGAGGATATCCGCTTTCAATTCCCACTCGTAGCTGACCATTGTTCGCCGACTGAAGGCATCCGCTGTGACGTTCAGCTGGCCCGGGATGTGTACTGCTACCAGCCAGACACCATGCCGAACCACCCATTCCCAAATCTGGATGGACAGATCCACAAGAGGAGACTTGGTGCCCCCTTGCTTGTTGATGTAATACATTGACACAACACCTTGTTGGCAATAACCAGCCTGAACGCCTTGAGCGTTAGGAAAATTGCCAGAAGCTCCAGATTTATGTGAAGGAGCTTGTCCCGGGGCGACCAAAGGTCCGAGACCTGAAGAAGATCCAATGTCGCACCACATCCTAGGTGGGAGGAGTCCGGCGTGACTGTCACCATCGGGGAGGGGTCTTGAAACCCTGCACCTACTGACAAGTTGCTGAGAGACGACCACCACACCAGGTCCGTCCTCATGGAAGCCGGAATCAAAACCATCTTGAGTCCAGATCCACCACCTGACGCCAAGAGCTTCGAAGAGCCATTTGAGTCTGCCTCATCTGGAGTCGAGCAAGAGGAAGAGCCAATACACACAAGGCCATGAGGCCCAGAAGCCTCTGGAACCACCAGGCCGACATGCTCTCCGACTGCGCAAACATCTGACACGTGACCAACAGATCCGCCATTCTGTCCCCGGTCAGGTAAACTCTGCAGTCTAACGTGTTCCAGCGAAAACCCAGGAAGATCAAGTCCTGAGAGACCGTCATGGAAGATTTCCGCCAGTTCACCGACAGCCCAAGGTGGAACAGGAGCTGGAGGAGAGACTGAAGATTGCATGCGGCTTTCAGCGGGCAAGGGCTGCGCAACAGCCAATTGTCCAAGTAAGGATACACATGGATACCCTGCAGACGAAAATAAGCTGCAATCACCGACATCATCTTGGTAAAGACACGCGGTGCCAAGCTGAGGCCAAAGGGAAGCACTCTGAACTGGAAATGCTCCTCTCCCACAGAGAAATGCAGCTATCTCTGGTGTCGATTCCAGATCAGAATATGCATGTATGCATTCTGAAGGTCCACCACTCTGAGCCAATCGCCCATCTGTAAAGAGGACTTTATCTGGCCAGGCGTGATCTTGAATTTCTCTTGGGGTAGGAAAAGATTGAACTGGGAAAGGTCTAGAATGGTGCACAGGCCAGCCTTGTTGGGTTTGGGCACCGTAAACAGTCAGGAGTAGAAGCCCTCCCTTCGTTCCCCTAGGGGAACGGGTTCCACTGCTCTGAGATCCAATAACTTCTGGCCTGGGAGGGAGGGCGACACCGACTGCTGGAAAGGAGGATTGGGGGTGGGGGGTAAGCCGAAGCCTGCCTGAGCGACTGACAAGACCCACCCGTCCTCTGACGGTCTGCCACGGCCCCCAATGAGACAATGCGTCCTCCCACCGGGGTCTCGTGAGAGCGCAGAGAACCCTCATTTGGCTGGTTTTTCGGTAGCAGCGCCACCTGAACCTGAGGAGGAGGCGGAGGAGCAGGAGAAATAGACTTCCGGCGAGAGTTCCCCCAAGGGGTGTCGACTCTGCAGGATTTTCGGTCTAGAAATCCCCTAAAGCCAGAAGAGGGCCGGGGCTGTGACAACGGTCTCTGCGTCCGAAAAGGTGGTTTCACCCTGACAGACAAGGACTTGGCGGTCTGGGTGCCATCCTTTGTTTTGGTCAGCTCCACATCCATTGTAGAATGAAAAAGCTCCTTGCCATCAAACGGCAGATCCAAAACCTTATGCTGCACCTCCTTAGAGAACTTGGTGGCGTGCAGCCAAGCCCGACGAGAAGTATCCACACCAAGCATAAGGCAATCGGGCCGAAGTGTCGACGTGATGAGCCGCCGCTTCCAGCAGATCCTGAGCCAGGACCCTGGCATCTGACAAACTCACCTTAAAGTCCTCAAGCTTTTCCGCGGGGATGAATTCCTCAAACTCCGACAGACCTTTCTACATTTTCATATTCGCCCGCGCTAACACCAGTTCTGCATTGGCCTGCCGCAATTGCAGGGCCGAGTTAGCAAAAATCTTCCAAGGGAGTCAAGAAGTTTATCCTCTTTGCCCAGGACCTGCGCAGCCGTAGAAGTAGAGAAGTAGAGGATGCCGCAGGTCTGGACTGCAAAGTGGCTGCAGCCACGACCGTGGAGGAGGGGGGTAGACACGGCGCTAAGGTCACCTCTTCCGAAGAATGAAGCCTGTAGCCCGCATCAATTTTATTATTGACAAACAGTCCAGAGTGTAGTTTCTCCCATACTCTACGGACCTCGGCCAAAACGTCCTTCTGCAAGAACAAGCCGGTACGCTCCGAAGGAGACAAGGTGAACGACCCCAAAAGCACGCCCTCCTGCGGAGTGGGTGCCTCGGATACTGGAACGTCAAACAGACACATGTCCAGCACCCGGTCATGAAATGCTCCGATAAGAGTGTGGCTGGTCTACGCTGTCCTGATCGAGTCACATCCGGCAACACAATCGCCTTGTCCACTGGGAACAATGGTGGCGGTGGTGGAAGAGTTGGGGGGAGGCCCAGCCGGTAAAAGGTGGCGCCGGCAGAGGCACTGGCAACGTAGCCGGGACTGTTGGCGCCGGCGGGCATATCACCCTAAACAGGCCCTTAAAGTACTCCTTCATGGGGTCGAAAAAGATGTCCTCTGCTGATGTCTTAAGCGTGACAGGAGGAGGGCTCTCATGAGGAGGGTAATTCCAAGGGCGCAGGGGAGAGGGTTGCCAAGAGGGCCCTTCCCTGCTGTTGTCTACATAAATCAAGGGCGCCGATGCCGCCGGCAGCGAGACATTGTGCGGTAGAGGCATCCGAGCGTTCGTCATAACCTGGACGAAACGGATGTGCACAACGAAACCGATGTTCACCTGAAAGAGCACCCCATACACCTAAAGCTGATGGCGTAGTTGTAAGGGTTGTATCCAAAATGTCCACTGTGGTCTTGCGACACGTGTGGAAGTGAGGCAGCGGTCCCCACAAGCGGGTGAGGGGTCTTCATTTTAGCCTTAACACAAGGAACCTCGGCCGAGCCGGTACTGTGTGGCCTAGGATGTTTTTGTGACATGCTAATAGCCAAAATAGCCTTCGCAGGAAGGACCTCGGCACTGCCGGTAAAGGAGGAATTACGGTTCAAAACCTCACTCCTTGCCCCCTCAACAGTTCTGGGGTCACCGCAAGAGCGGGAACGATGAGGAACACCTTTCAACGACAAGGCCTTAACAGGCCTCTCAGAACGGTTGGTCGCCTTAGCCTCTAAACGAGGGGCCTCGAACCCGCATCTAGTAGAAGCCTCTTCACGCCGGGCCTCAAACTTCAGTTCGGTACCTACACCCCAGCCGAGGCCTCAGGGCGCACCCTGTACAAATGAGGGAAGTTCCACTCAAGGAGGCATCGGAGCGAGCTCTGGTACCCCACGACTCAGTAGAACTAGGTCTACAAACAGCCCCCACAGGAGGGGCCTCGGATTGTGATCCGGTGTCAACAGGCCCCTTATGGAGACCCTCGGAGAAAACTCTGGTACACTTTAGGCCTAGACGGCACCTCAGGGCAAGCCCTGGTAACAGAGCCCCCGACGCGCCGCCCAGACTGGGAAGACCCCGGAAAGGAGTCCACTGGCCGGGGTGCCCTAAAAACTAAAGAAATTACCGGGCATTTCTTCTCGTCGATGAAGGATTGGAGATGCGTAGGAGTGCACCGAAACACCTCCCCCCACCGCTTTAACCGACATTGGAGCACCCGGACCGAAAGGGAATCGCAATAAAAACACAAGTACCACAGGTGGTCAGGACTCAAACACTCTACACAAAGAGGATGGGGATTAGCGAAGCATCGCCGACAGGAATAACAATTCGGAAAGTCTAGCTGAAAAGGCATAGACGGACTATCACACGATCGCAAGCGAGAGCCAGAGAGGAGGAAGCTGGAAGAAAAACCTTCCGTGTAAAAGAGATGAAGGATTAAAATGTTTGCAAAATTTTGATGCTTTTATGAAAGTGCTATGGTCCCATCCCACAGGACGGAGGAATGTCCCATAAGTATGGAGGAAAGGGGACAGGACGTAGGAGTATTAAGCTTTATTATAAGCTCATTGACTTTGGGAGTAAAGGGTTAGGCTAGAAGCTCTGTAACTTAGCCCCCGTACTCTGATTATTCCCCAGATTTCACAGAACAAAAAGGAAGTGTCAGACATTGCCTTTCCCTCCCATCTCGGGTCCCCTCGCTGCTAGGGTGCCTACATTTCACAGGAGGTAGTCTCGTAGGGCCAGCTGAAGAATTTACCCGCCCCCCTGCAAGTTTCAGGCCGAAACTTGGTACGGAGACACCTGCAGCATGGTAGCCCAAAAACAAAGCTGGTCAGCCACAGGACAGTTCCAGGGCAATTCTGAAGGCTTCCTTTGGCAGGTCACCAAGAAGACGTCAGGAATGGATGGCCCCTCCACTCCAAGGGTCGCAGCGCCTTTGCAGGAGTGCTAAAAATCACAAGCAAGACAGGGCTCCTCCAGGACAGCAGCAGAAGTTGGTTGCAAGGCCTTCAGACAGGTCTCAGGTTGCTTCGTGGGTCTCACAGCTGGACAGGATACTTGCCTCCTTCAGGATCTCTGAAGAATGGGTGCAGCGGTACTTTTATCCTAAAAGACAGGTAGGAGCTGCTGCCCTCACTAGTCAATAGCAGGACTAGCGCACACACAAATGCACCCACCCCCCCTCCCCGACATCCCCCAGCAGTGGTCCCATCAGGACCACTCATGCATACCACACACACACACCGAAACCAGTTTGTGCATTTGGGTCAGATAGTCCCAGCCCACATCCTGCCAGCAAACACACAGCTCTCCAGTAGCCCGCCAAATGCTTCCGCTTTCCCAGGCACTGGAAGTCCTTCTCAGGCCAGGAAGAAGGCTAAAGAACAAGATGGCAAAAGGACAAGCGAATAATCTAGTGGTATGGCCATGTTTGACCAGTAGCCGCAGTTAGTAGCCAAATGTGGTAGACTCAGTAAGGCTAAAATGAACATTCCCAAAAAGTAGGGAAAAGTCACCACTGCCACCTGCTTATCCTTTTAGCACTCCTAGAGTGACAAAAAATCTTCTGAGTGTTAGTCTAGGGCAAAACAAAACTCCACCCCATTGTACTGCAGTGTAAACTGCAGTGCACAATGAAAAGTAACCGAAAGTAGTAACACGACTAATGGAAACAATGTTTCCCAGTACTCACAGCCTGCAGGACATGTCAGTTTCCCCATGACACATGAGCAAAAGCCAGTGCAGTGAAGCTTAAGGCTTCACTGCACTGTAAAAAGCACAGGTCAGATTCAAAAATAAAAGCAAAAAGTTTGGGGGCTCCATAAAGATGGAAGGAAAGGTGCAGTAAAGAGAAATCTTTCCCAACACCTAGCAATGCCGCAGGTGCGTTAATTTCAGTCCTTTACTTCATGACACGTTAAATCGATCAGCCGCAGTTCTTTAATTCTCCCGCTGATCGACACATCCCCTTTAGTCAGCCGCATTACAGTCCCATGAACCGCGACCAGCGCGGCAACAGGAAAACATCCCGAAGCTCGGAGCAAATCTGAGCTCTTGCATATGCGTAATGATGTGTATGGAACGCAGAGAGGTCCTTTTTTCCAAAGCGCTGCATTTCTGAACACTGCTGAAGGGACAATGGCGCCAGGCAAAATGCATGCCTTCCATCCTAACAGCACGGCTGGAACGCAGGGGCACTGCCGGGCGCGCTGCCCAACGGCCCCCATAGACTACAACCAGGCCCCAATTCACTTTTCCAGGCCTCCGTTCACATGATGCCTAATGTGTCCCGCCTTGCGGGGGAAGCGAACTCAAGTCCCAGAATTCTCCTTGTTCTCATAACGGCTCTCCACACAGCAGCAACTAAGAAATTTCACAACGGACACAGGCAAAAATGCACCTCTCCTACTAGCTGGACAAAAACTACATCTTGTAGGACCTTTTCCTCCACGCTTCAGGCATTCTGCTTTACACGGTGCACGTCTGGACACTTCAAATCAGCATGGATACCACTGCCATCCTCCTTCATGGCAGCTCAGTTTCAACTCTTATATTCTCCAGCTTCTCACGGTCTGCGCTCAACAAAGGCTGGACCTGGCATCAGAACTTCCCCTTTCTTGAGCACCTTCACTCTCCCTTCTCTTATTGGTTCGTTTAAAGGACACCTCATCACCACAGTGTGGCATCTGGGTGGCAGGAATTTCAGCCAGCACTCAGAAATCAGGCCAGAACCAGGTATGTAAGGCTTGCTTTATTGTTTCAAGTACAGAAAGGAAGGAGAACAGGTTAAAAACACTGTTCCTCTCTGGCTCGCCATCTCTCAGTCCACAACCGTCATTCCTGGTACTTGGCAGACACCCAGGTTCCAGATACCTCACTACATAGCAAGTACCACCTCACCACATACCACGTACCACCTCACTCGTGCACACAGCTCATTCAGCCCCACAGCTAGGTAACACAATGGAGGAGATGTTGTCCGTTACAAATTAGTATCTATATGTGCCAGAAATCAATTAATACAGTTTACGGTGCTAAACCAGCTACTTTACACCCTCGGTAAGATTCCTAAACTCACTCCAGGGTTTAGTGCTGCATGTGTGAAATGTGGGGTGTCCCAAGAAAACTCAATCCACATGGTCTGGGACTGCCCTCCTGTCGCCCCAATTCTGGCAATGTGTGGATGAGCTAAATGATTGTGGATATTCCACCCACGATGTTTCCTATTAAATACCTGTTGAGGGACATTAGTATTGATAGTCCCCAGAGATGTATTTAATGTAGCCTGCCATGTGGCCTAAAAGTGTATCCTACGGTACTGGAAACCGAAATCAGCCGCTACTTGCTCAGAGTGGCTTAGAGACCTGGTCTATATCAGTGAGACAGAGGAGACCTGTACAGCCATGGTTACCCCACTCTGCAGGCCTAAAGACATTTGGATCAGAACAATCAGATGGGGTTAATCAACAGGACTCACTGTTGGGCGGAGATTAATGATCTGCTATGGGTGTTGCTGAATTTACTACTTTATGTTGTTCTAAACCATAATTTACTGCAACCTGCCATCGTCATGCATATCATGTTATAGTCGCCATTAAAAGGTCCGTTTTTTGAGGGGTGTGCCCAAGCCCCGTAGTGAATGGCTGCCTGATTTCCGATCTCCAGACGGCATAAATATAAAACTTCTTTCCGGGCGGCAAAAAGTGCTGCGCACTATAGGCAAAGTTTTATGAGGCAAGGCGTGTGTCTGGGAGCAGCGTACAAGGAGTCTCAGCGAGCTGCGTTTGTGAAGAAGTGTGGCCTGCTGATCAGCAGAGGTTGCACTGATGCGAAGCAGTTGAGCTCTGTCAGCTGTTCGGCGAGCATAGCCGGCAGATCCCAGAGTCGTTGGTAAGCATGTTTACTTCCCGCCACGGGACACAATATTCACCCAAGTACCATGAGAGCTAAATAACATGGTTTTTCAACAAAAAACAAAGAAAGTCGCTACTGAGGGACTTTGACTCATGATATATTTCTGAAATATAACTGTGGATCTTAAGTTGTTGGGTAGCTTTGTAAACAATCAAACCTTACAGAGCATACTGTCTATGGAGAAACTCAAACCCGGAATATCTCCAATTATTACTTTAACTCACAGGGAAATTAAGGTCTCATCCTGCTTTGCTTATGCCAATGCAGTAAGACACTTAATAACTGCTGTGGTGCTGTGGAATTTGTAAAGGAAAAGCAACTTTAATTCGTGTCCCATCATATTTAAATTGTCTAAGGAGGAGCTATACATTTGGAAATAAGAGTGCATAACAAAACTTATGGCTTTTGTACCTCAGCAACCCAAGGAAATATCAGGTGCACCCATTAGTAATGCCCCCAAGAGACAAAAAAGTGATTCTCGTACACCCAAAGAAGATATGCAAGATCCAGTCATGCATGCAATTCTAATGGAGATTAACCCATCAAACGATTCAAGGAAGCCACAACTGCCAAGCTGCAGATGCTTGATGATAAATCGTCCACATTTTAATTGAGGATAACAGAGGTGGAAAGAAGAGTGAGTGGTGCAGAGGGTGTCGTAGATAAGAGTACAATCTTTGGAAAATACAGTTGTATCTCTGCAGAAACAGACGGAACATTTAGAAAACAGAAATAGGAGGAACATACGTGGGGGTTTGTCTTCCTGAGAACATCGAAAACGATAATCTTACTCAATTTCTTTATCACATGCTCACCACTCTGTTGGATTTTACTACTCCAATGTTTAATATCACAAGAGCCCTAGAAATCCTTCCCATAACACTCCAAGAACTATGATCTTCGATCTACTGGATTATACTCATGTTATGCTAATTTTAGACAAAGATGAACAGAAGAAAACTCTTGTATGGGAAGGTACCAAAATATTCATTACCCAGGACGTCTCCAAGATCACAGCAGCGAGAACGAAAAAAAAACTCTTGGCATTTAGACCGGCATCGAGACAGCTTAATGCTAGATACAGGATTATACATCCAGCATCTCTAAAAGTTACCCTCAATGGTCATATGTACACTTAAGGCCCAAAAGACCTGAATAGCTTTATTCAAGGACATTGAAGAGATGGACACAACCAAACCGCATACATAAATTAACACTCTTACACGGAAAATGTGTGTTTTATAAAAGACAGTCACAGGGATAAAAGGTGGAGCACAAGAGCACAGTAAACCGCACAACGAGACCGCTATTCCAGGACAGCAATTCAAGAGAAGACAAAAAGCACCGAGAACCGAAGGGAAGACAGTCATGCCAAAATGGGGCACGGAACGGCCGATTTGCATCTGGCTCTCAACCCCCTACTTATTTTTGACTGTCCAAGAGCATGGTTTGGAGTGGCTGTATCCCGTTAGCCACTACTCACTTACATATTAGTTTGGTGTTATGTAAACTGCAAAATTCCATGCATTTTGTTTGTTTATCTTCTCCCCTCTCCTGTGTTTCTATACCCTATGTGTACAATACTATATTAATATGGACATTATACGCATTTATACTCCTCTATGCCTCCCATGTCTCTTAACAGAACTTTGTGGAATGTCAAAGTCCTTCATAATCCAATCAAAAGGCAAAAGATTCTCTCCCATTTTAACAGAACTAAACCAGCCATAGCATGCATACATGATTCACATCTCTCTCAATCGGAAGCTGCCAAATTGAAACGTTTATGATTATTAGTCTTTGCGAGTGCAGCATGTAGAAATCAAAATGGGATTATTACACTCATTAACAAACACCTTCAATCGACAAACCTTATATATCGACAGTCTGATGATGTAGGTAGATGGATGTTGATTGAGCTCCTTATTCAATCTGTGAAATATTCAATTCTAAACGTGTATGGCCCTACTAATGCTGACCCTACTTTTTGGACTCATTTAAGAAACCATATATTCAGAACTAACCCAAGCAACCTTATAATATGTGGAGATTGTAACGAGATTGTAGATCCTCTTGATAAAAAAATAAAATGTATGCTTTAAAAATAGAAACTCATACACAATTCTCCAATTGTATATCTGAATTAAGACTTACGGCTATGTGCCGTTTAGTCAACCCCCACAGACCTAGAATATACATTCTACTCCCCACCATACAACTCTTTTCTAAGAATCGACTATGTTTTTATACCCAAATCTATGACGAATCGATTGTTGTACGCTAGAACCTATTATTTTGTCTGATCATGCCCTTGTCCATGTTCAATTAACTAATTTGCATTATAAACATCAACAAAACAGGTGGAGATTCAACTCAGCCCTTTTAAAAGATAGTTTGTTCACTGAATTCATCCAATAACACGCCAACTTCTTTATGGAGAATATGAATGATACTTCCACCGATAATAACAGACATTGCTATAAAGCTGTATTAAGGAGGCCAAATTATCTCTTATGTAGCTCAAAAAAAAAAGAAGACTTCAACAAGAATCTGATGATATGCTCAAAACAATTAAACATTTAGAAGTAGATTATATTCAAACTAATAATTCAATTCTTTCACAAATAGCCAAATTAAAAATCCAATATAATAATAAGTTGATTACACAATTCTCCTGTTCTAATCTCCTAAAATATAAATAAAAATGTTTACCAATTCTCTAATAAATCTAGTAAATCATTAGCTTCATACCTTAAGTTGAAAAAGATCGAGCCATATTTACGGCCATAAAAGATCACAAATGGCAGTTCTCAAAGACAAAGAAATCCTACAAGCCCTCTCCAGATTTTATCAAAAACGATATTCTTCAGAATCACTACCTAAAAGTGATGCTGATGATTCTCAGAAATGTACATCGTGACCCATTTACCACCATTAACTCCTAAACCCTAAATGAACCGATACAAACTAATGAAATGTATAAAAGCCATAAAAGATCTTAACAAGGGAAAAGCCCCAGGACCAGATGGATTCCCGGTAGAATTTTTTGCTCACTTCAAAGTTCTTTTGACTTGGAAACTGCATGAACTCTACTCCTCCTTCATCTCCAATGGAAAAGCCATGGGCGCCTTTTCAGGAGCAATGTTAATTGTCTTTCCCAAACCAAACAAAGACCCTGAAATAATCCAAAATGATAGACCCATTTCCCTAATCAATACCGACTGTTAAATCCTAGCCAAAATCTTAGCTAATAGATTAAATCCCTTTATTCCGAATCAAATTAAAAATTACCAGGTAGTTTATGTCCAAGAAAGATTATCCTCTGCAAATATTAGACTTTTTACGAATGCCATCAATATAATGAAGACATCCACTAATTCTTTTGCAGCTATAGCACTTGATGCTGAGAAAGCGTTTGATAGGGTGGAATGGAATTTCATGTTTAAAGCTCTTCTACAGGCAATTAGACAAAAAGAAATTATTACTGTAATTCAACATGATCACATCCATGTAAATACAGCTGCTTATGCAGATGTACTACGCCCATTACAGATCACAAACTCTTGTCAAGATCACCTTAACACCATCTCGCAATTTTCTTTAGCATCCGGTTATAAACTTAATATTGAAAAATCAGAAATTCTACCATTAAATATACACTGTACCAAACACCACTGCTCTAGTTTAGGAATGAAATGGTGTCCCACAGGAATTAAATATCTTTACGAAACCTCCTCAATTAAGGAGACCATAAAACAAAATACCACAAACATACTTCGAGTTTAAGATCTCACAAGGTCAAGGTCTCCTTTATTTTTGTCCTGTGTGAAAGGCTGGAATCTATTAAAATGTCGATTGTTCCAATGTTTTTTTTTTTTTTTTATTTACCATACATGCTCCACATTTCCCTTTCTGCCACATTTTTTAAAATCTTTGGACACATACATTCTTAAGTTTCTTTGGTGAAAAAAGAAACAAAGAATCTCAGCATATAAACTCAAAACCCCTAAAACGAATGGTGGAGAAGGTCTTCCGGATTAAAAAAAAAAAAATCACATAGCGTTCATTCTAAGTCAAGCTCAGTTATGGTTTACTGCCACTTTGTTGAACCCCCCAAATTGGCTTCTTAATGAGAGAGCGATGGTTTCCCCCCATATCCTAGCAGATTGCCCTTACATCAAAAGATCCAATAGATTTATAACCAATAGCAGTATTAACACTACAATTATTTATCTTAAAACGTACTTACTACCACATCTCTAAAACTTACCAATTTTTATACCCATATATTTGGATAAACTCACTAATCAAGATCAACGAAATGACTACATGCTGGAAGCCATGGTTCTCTCAAGGCATTACATTCGTGGAACAACTTTTCATTAAAAGGGAATACCAAGTACCTTTAATGAGATGGTAATCAAATATCACATTCACAAAACCTTCATGTGCCAATACTTAAACTTAGTGAATGTGATTGTGGTTCACTCTGATTTTCTAATACATTGTTGTAATATATATATCAAGATAAATTGCAACATATGCTTTATCAAAATTTCAGTGTCTCAATGTTTTACAAAGTTCGTATATCGGAGTCAGAAAATACAGTTACCTGGAAAAGCCAATTAGATTGGAAAATCGATTGCTCTTTATTAAACTCACAAATGAATTGTTCCCCCGAGCTGGAAAGAAATCTCTAAAAGTTATTGTTTCATCAAGCTTACTTCCAACTCTACTTTTTTCACCACAGGTCCTTTATAACTCCATCCATATTATTCAAAGGAGTGGGGTGAGGGGCACCTGTGGTCCCAGCCCAAAGGCATAGAGAGGAGTGGGCTGGCTCCTGGAGTGATAAGGGAGGGAGGCCTGCCACGTGGCCCAGAGTTGCGCTGGGCAGGGGCAGTGAGGCAAGACCCTGAGGCTTGGATAACAAGCGCAGCTCTGTGAATCATTGGAGGCCTCCACTGGGGGCTAGGACAAGCATAGGGAGCAGGCAGCACAAGGTCGGCCCCCAGAAGGGTGTGGAGGGTGCTCTGTCTTTCTATTCCACAATGGCAGGGAAGGAGAAGCAGCACTCCCCGCCTGATCATGAAGGAGATGACGAGGCGCTCACGAAGGCAGGCATAAGGGGGATTCTTGAAGGAGCTAAAGGCCATCAGGTCGGACCTGAATGCTTCTGTGGTGGAGCTCAGGGGCCAGGTGGACTCCATCGAGAACAGGGTGAAAAAGGTTGAGCATAGCCAGTTCTCGGCCGACAGAGGAAAGAGACCAGGAACGAGAGCCAAGGATAGATGACATGGAGGACATAGGCGTACACCTACGGATCTGGGGCCTGCCAGGTGGGGAATGCGAAACAGTGAGGTAACTGGAGGGCAAAGTGGAAAGACTTGCGGCACTCATCCTGGGAGAGGGCACACCACAGATAATACAATTCAATAGGATCCACAGGCGGGAGGCCTTAGAGAAGGTCATACTTTTACTTAAATATACTTATAACGCGCACCATTTACCCGAGGCTTAAGGGCGCAAACAAAACAGGAAGACAAGACCGCAGGAGTAAGTTCCATAAAAGACTAACTTCACACGGTTCACATAAGCACACAAACAAGCTAATCCCAACAGGAAAACATACTTTTATCTAAATAAGTGTTTCAGCCTTTTTCTGAAAATCATTGTAGAGCACAGCTCTCATCGATCCAGCAGCAGGGCATTCCAAGCCCTAAGCGCAGCCATGGCAAAAGCACAGTTCATGGCAATGTTGGATTTGCAGGCGGTTATCATTAAGTTGGTTCTTATTATTAGACCCCGAGGATGCTTGCGCTCAATTTCTTGAACAGAGCCTCACTCAAGTATGATGAGCTTGATCCCCATAAAAGCAATTGTGGGTAAACACTAATAGGCGGTAATTAATCCTTGCTTCAACTGGAAGCCAATGCAGACTGCGTCTTGCATCAGAGACGTGATCTCTATTTTTGAGTCCAGTAAATACTCTTACTGCACAATTCTGAATCACTTACATTCTGCTTTTGAAATTCCCACAAGTAAGCCGCTGCAATAAATCAATCTTTGCACCAACTATAGCCCTTGCTATCGTCTCAGCATTAGGTTGCGAGATAAATGGCCAGAGTTGTGCTAACAACTTTTATGTCATAGGCTGAGGAGAAGACAAGGCTGCTCACCTGTGCCCGCATAGGCCCACTCTGGCCAAATGTCATTTCCAGGACAAGGTCGAGATAAAAGGCAAGAGGGATTCAACACTTTGATTTTGAGGGGGTGGCAGTCCATGTTTATCAAATTCTTTCAGGGGGGCACGCTAGCTCACGGAAGGGCCTCTAAGCTCATCACCCAGGTCCTCACATAGCAGGACATAAGATATCAATGGGGCGTCCCCTTCTCTTTGTCATTCAAGCTTTAGGTGGGTGCCACACAAGCTCTCCGATGTCCCCGAAATCCTGGATGCCCTGGAAGAGCTAAAGTCTGGAGAAGCAGGACATATTTTTGAAGGCGTTTAACAACAAAAAGGGTTGAGGGTCTAGATTGCGAGGGCCGAAAATTCCACAAGCTGGCAGGTCCAAAGTCTTGAGGGGTCCTGTCTGGAGTCTGTCCTCGGGTTGGCGTGACCGTGGGGTTGGTCACTGATGGGTGATGAGGAGGGGGCCTCTCAATTTTCAAGTGGTTTAGTTCCGAAAGATACTCTGGGGCGAGTGTGGGTAATTCAAACTTTAGGGGAGGGGGGGGCTTTCGGGCATGAGCAACTTGGTCTCAGAGTGGGGTGGCAGAGTGAAAGCCGTGCCCCGCTGGCCTGGAAACATCCAGGCATCTTTTTTCAAGGGCCTCCCCAACTAAACCTGGCAAGGGAGGTGCTTTATGTGAGAATGGATGGGACAGCAGCCAGGTGAAAGGGGAGGGCAGGGGCTTCATGGGGTTTGGGGGGGGGGGGGAGGAGAAATCCACAAGAGGAGAGAACAGGGAACTCATGGGAGAGGCGATGAAATTGGATCATGATTTAGGGTAGCTACTCTGAATGTGAAGGGGATCAATTCCCCCACAAAATGATCCGTAGTAGGCAGGGAGATAGGGGCTCGCCATACTCATGGTTCAGGAGATGCACTACAGGCGGGAGTGAGAACTAGCGATCAAGGGGAGAGCAGTGGGTCAGTGCTACTGGTCTTCGGCACCAGGCAAAAAGAGGGGAGTTGGGATCATTTTGCAAAGAAGGGAGTGGGGATCATTTTGCACCCATGGGTCACACTGGAGGAGGTCTAAGTTAAACGGGATACAGAGGGGCAGCTCCTGATGGTGAAGGGTAAATTACAGGGAAGGACATCTACTATAGCCTCGCTCTATGCACCCAATTAGGGGACATGGGATTTCAGAAAAGAAGCGCTGTGGGCCATGGAGAGCCGCGCAGATGGGGTTTGTGTCCTGGTGGGTGACTTCAACCAGATACAGCACCTGGCCCTGGATTGGAAGGGGGACGGAGGGGGGGGGGGGGGTGAATGCGGAAGATGCTCGGGCAGAGGCCAGTCAGGGGGGGGGGGGGCGGGTCAGGGACATCATTTGGGGGTCACAATTGCTCCCTTGCTAAAAGAAAATGGGGTATTTATTTTTAAATGTAATCTCCTGGACTGTGGCCAGTGCCATGTGGCTCTTTATTTTTGGAGTGGCTGGCATTCTTGTTGAGGCCTCTTAAAATCTGGGGGTTCCACAAGTGTAACACTGAGCAGTGACCCTAAATAAGAGAATAGGAATAACAAAAAAAAAATTAAAAATAAAAAAATTGTTTTTCTGGAATTCTACACAATAATTGCAAGACTCATTAAAGGTTTATTTCAGGCACACTTTAGGGGGCGAGTCACTGATTTAGTCTGAACAACTCAACTCATCCTTTTGATGTCGATAAATGAGTACCAACACAGGTTGGGTGATATTGTATGTATATTGTTCTATAAAAAGCGCTTAAGCGCAAGTGCAAGTGCTGTATAATAACACATTATCAGTTGGAATTGGACGTCTGCTTGACGTCACAGTAACTTTGTAATATGGGCCTATACACACTGATTTTAACGATATATATGGTGATCCATGCTTGTATGAAACATATATCGCATACTGCCATCGTAACCATATTTTTCGTGGTGTATTTATGAACAATCCTATGTGATGCCACTTCCTGTTTTGTCAAAGGGTGAAAGGTCATTTTCCATTGCTTCCCATGATGTCACTTTGGGGTGACGGGTCATATGACATCGCTTCCTGTGATGTCATCAGAGGTCAATGGTTGTGTGATGCCACTTTGGCTACTGCTGGCATTTTGGTGAAATGACGTCCCTGGGGAAGCGCATGTTCGCTGAAGGATTGGAGGTCTCGGATAAGTGCACATGTGGAGGGGGATGCATGGGGAGTCTGGTGGTTCTACGTTCTCCTATCACCCCCCAAGGGTAATTCACTAGGATCAGCAACTTGCTACTGGGGAAAGGAGCTGTAGGCTGGTCCCATTATAACACTGTGTTAGGCAGAATCCTGTGCAGTTCCCCTAGGGAGCACTACAGAAGATTAAGACAGGTATATGCAAGAAAATCCCCTTTGGTATCAGTCTGTACCACACAGATTTAGTTGGTAGCTGTGGCTAAGCAGTCAGACTTATCTCAAGAGGGAGATGAGCAGTATTCAGGGTTTACACATTAGGACTACAGTACTGGACCAAGGAAACACTGACCAAAGCTTGGTATCAAAAAGAATATATATTTATTTTACACACTGATGTTCACACACAAATCACCATTATTAAAGCAAGATAAATCAGTCAAGAAAAGTATACACAACTCCCCATTTAAATTGTAGACTAGTTTGAGCAAGAGTGAAAACTGAGCAAAATGGCACAGTGAAAACCAAGCACAAATGGCACTCTATCAATTTCTCAGAAGGGAGGGAAAGGACACGTTATACAGGTTTAGACTCGAACACACCAGCAACACTTCCCAAGTAGATTGTGAACAAGTTAGGCAAGGCAGTACTTTAGCCTATGCAATACTGAGGTGAAAACCGAGCAAAATGGCACTTCACAAGTTTTAAAAGAGAAGGAAAAGGTGGTTATAAGAGTTAGGTGCACCAACAAATGTCTAGGTGAGAATCAATCTGGAGAGGGCAGTTGAAACAGATTTAGGCAGAGTCAATAGGCCTGTGCCAGTGTCAATGGTACAAGTCAATGTACCCAGGATCAAAATGTTCTAGCAGCTGCAGTCAAGTCTTTGTTTAACGATTTGAAAAGGTGCTTGCAGAGGGTGAAAGACATGTTAGACAAGAGGGGCGGCCAACCCAGTAGGTAAGTAAAGGATTTAAAACACCTTTAGCGAAACCCAACAAAAAGGGGGGCCTGGCGGAACAATGTACCTTTAAAGTAGAAGAGGCTCCTGTGGTGGCGGTAGTTCGGGAGATCCAGCAGAGGAGGAGAGGCTCTCGTCTTGGAGGAAGGTTCGAGTTACTGCACTGCCCAGGGATGAAACCAGCAGCTGTGCTGCCAAACGAATAAAAGGTACTCTCCTTTAAATCGCCGTCGGGTGGACGGGTGCCTGGCTATCCGGTCTCCTAGTGCTTGGCACTGGCGATTCGACCAAGGCACGTCCAGGAAGGCGATTGGCAAACTGGTTGGCCCCACCAGCTCAAGGGAAGAAGACTCTTTCCGAGGAAGATCTTCTCAAGTCGTTGGAGAAAAGTGGTAAAGATCTGCAGCAGGGCTTCACCGGTGGTTGTTGCAGAGGTCTTCAGCTTCTCTCCTCTTCAGTTTTAGTTCCAGTGGTGACGTCTTGTCCTCAGGACCCTGCTTTTATGCAGCAAGCCCCCCCTATGCATACAGCCTAGCTGTCACTCACACAGTGGGGTGGCTCTCCTGGCGGGAGAACCCCCCAGCCTATCAGGGCAGATTGCGACTTGGGTTGCGTAAGCAACCCTGCCCAGGGTGCCCATTCCCCCCTCCCACACATCCTGTCTACCCCAGACTTAGCGGCGCCAAGAGGAGGGTTTCTGTGCAGAAGCCTGCCAAAGGACGAACAAAGGATCCCCGATCTGGGTTAGGATTATAGAGAAAGACACGAGAAAGAAATATTATCAAAGTTCTGGCAATAGAAACCTACCGGAGGGGGGGGGGGCGCTGTTGAGCAGCCGAAGAAAATGGCTGCCTAGCCAGTGAGCTCCGTCTCTGCCCACTGCAATCCATTGGACATCAGTGTTATATTGTACACCTTCCCCACGGAACCACCACGATTTTTGTCCCCTTATCCGCCTGGGCGCTTGGCTGAAATCTGGATGATAAACAGAGCTGGAGGACGGAGTTGGGGACCTCGGGCCCTGTGGCGCGGCACCGCCTCCTCACCAACCCCTGAGGAGGCGGCCCGCGGCCTCCTGACACGCCGCCCTCACTGGCCCTGCTGGGCTCCCTGCTCCGCCTCATCGCTGGACGGCGTGGATCCCCTGCAGACCGGGCCTTGATATTGTGCGCCCCCCACCCTCCTGCCGGCCCGGAGTTGGCTGCGGGCCCCGGACACCTGATCGATTCCGGCCATCGCGGTTGGGCTACCGGCTCCCTGCGCCCCTTATCCTCCTGAGCACTTGGCTGACGACCGGTCTGTGGACGGTGCCGGGGGACGCCGGGGCAGACCTCAGGTCCTGCAGCGCAGCGCCGCTTCCTTGCCGGCCCCTGCAGAGGCGGTTTGCGGCCCCTGACGGGGCACCGTGCTCCGCCTCCTCGCCGAAGAACGTGGATCCTCGGCAGGTGCCCGGTGGAGCGGGCTTTCATCTTGTCTACCCCCCATCCTACTGCTGGTCCGGAGGCTGTGGCGAGATCTGGACGCCTGATCGGCCCGACTGCTGCCAGCTGGGCGGTCGGCCCCCTGCGCCTGTGTGTGATCGCAGCCTCCTAATCCGGATCTTGATCTCCCGGCGGGCTTGCATTGCTCCGACATCGCCTAGGCCACGGACCTGGTCCTGACCCCCCCCCGGGGGGAGTATTACGAGTGCAGCGTGGATCCAGCTGCTGGGAAACTTGGGAGGTGGGTGAACGCGCATGGACTGTGCCTCATCCAGTCTGGACTGGTGGAGCCCCATGCACTCCCCTGCATTGCTTTTGTGTGTATACACGGATGTTAGCCCTGCTTCCCCAACTCCGGCTGTTTAAGGCGTCTCAGCCCTCCACGGTTTAACCCCTTGACATTATATCCCTTTTGGCTCCTTGGAGGGGTGTCATTCTTGTGGGGCTGCCGCCTCATTGGGTCCCAGGGACTGTGCTGTAACATCTGTGGTGCGGATAGAGCCCGAGACCCCCCCCCCACCCAGTCAAACGGCGCTGCACAACGTGAGAGCACCAGGAATAAGCTTTGGTCTGCTCTACAGGTGGATCTTGCTCTGTAGTCACATCTGGTGGGTTCCACATAATGTGCGACTAGTTAGCCTTCCCTGGATCACCCCCAACTGTACCTCCGCCACTATTGCCTCTACACCCTGGCTGTACAATACTGTGCCTACTGCTCTTGAGCGACTCAAGCGCCACAACTGTGGTCTAATTACCGCCCCATCATCTAGGAGCTATCCTAAGGGCGGCGCCGGTCATACCCAGGCGGGTGCTCCCTCCCTCCACTGCAATGCCCAGTAAGTCGAGACCCAATGGCAAACCAGGCGCCATGGACAGATTCGCCAAGATAGCGCCTAGAGCGGATCACGCATCGTCCTCTGCGCCACATGAGGAGGAGTGCAGCCACAACCCCCCTCTCAGGCAGACCTTTCAACGATGATGGAATCCATGGCAAAGAACTTTGCTGCCTTCCACGAAAAGCTGGATGACATCAATGCAAATGTTGCCTCACTAAGAGCGAAGATCGACCAGCATGGGGCCAGAATTACCGAGACTGAGCAGAGGATTGGGACTAATGAAGACAACGTTCACACCCTACAAAACACGGTCTCAGAACTGGTCCGCAACATGAAGCAGGTCAAGGCTAAGTGTGATGACCTGGAGTCGCGGTCCCGGAGGAACAATGTCCGCATTGTGGGGGTACCCGAATCTGAACTGAAGGGCTGCATGGAGACTGCGGTCGAACAACTCATCAGAGACCTCCTTGATAATCTGCCACTCTCACCGTTCTTCACTGTGGAAAGGGCACATCGCTCCCTGGCACCGCGGCCTAAACCTGGGGATTTCCCTAGACCAATCATCGCAAAACTACTCAGCTACAAGGACAGGGACCATATCCTCCGTTTGGCCAGGGAAAAAGG
Source organism: Ambystoma mexicanum (assembly GCF_040938575.1). NCBI lineage: Eukaryota > Metazoa > Chordata > Amphibia > Caudata > Ambystomatidae > Ambystoma > Ambystoma mexicanum. The sequence goes on from NC_090932.1 coordinate 153,650,247, forward strand.
GGAACTTAGGATGGATTCACAAGTAATCAGAATCTTCCCAGATTTCTCGGTAGCAGTACAGGCGGAGAGGCGACAATTCAACGGCGTGAAGAAGCTGTTGAGAGAGCGGAAAATCGAATATGCAAAGCTTTTCCCTGCTCACCTCAAATTCACCCACCGCAACAAACACTACTTTTTCACAGTCCCGGATGAGGCCGTCAAGTTCATCGAGGCGCAGATCCCGCCGGCCGATCCTCCTGGGGAGCGGATGGATGACGACTAACATCTAGACCTTTAATCTCCCGTAGTAGATACCAGTGATGGTGGTGTAAGTACTATGGACTAACCTGGTGGGCTCTGGGCCCCCCCCCTCTCTGTCCAGCGGCGGGCACTTAGAGGCCCTGCAACACTGTGGCGTGCACTTATTTTATCGAGGGGGACGCACAGTGGGATCATTTAACTGTAACACCACTCACTGAGCCTGTGCTCCGCAAAACTGTACTGCATTGTGTAACACTGACCTTAGGGATGCAAGCTATGCTTTTGCGGCTCTAAACCAAGAGGGTTTTTGCTCCATTATCCTCTCTCTGCAACCGTTTGTTCGTCAGCTGATTTCCAGTCCTATATGTTGTTATGGTAACTGATATTAGTACAAGTGGGCAGAACGGCAGCGGCAGCCCCCACTGCGGCTGCAATTCCTTCTGAGTTTGTGTTTTGGCCCCAGTTGGGCTAGTTCCCCCGTGCCGCCAAGTCGGTTGATCAATGTATGGGTGGGTTTCCACACACTGCTGGTTGGGGCAGGGCGGTGAGGGTGGGGGTTGCAGAAGTTGGGGTAGATTATATGAAAAATGGCAGAGGAGTTGGGACTGGTTCCGAGGGGTGGCACCCTCATGCCGGTGCAGCACACGGTGGGAATCAACGATAGATGCTTTACTTGGGATGTTCCGTAAATTGGTGATATGGCGGTCAAGATGATGTCATGGAATGTTCACGGACTGACAAATTTTACGAAGGCTCGCAGGATTGCGGCCTATGCACAAAGACATGGGGTTAGGGTCCTCCTACTACAGGAGACGCACGCTTTAAAACATTTATCGTCCAATATAGCACACACCTGGGGTCTCAATAGGTATTATACTCAATACTCCACTCAAGCTAGGGGTGTCTTGACCCTTATCCATAAATCCCTAAACTTCACACGTCCCACATCGACACAGAAGGCAGATGTGTTCTTCTACACTGTACCTTAGCTCATGAGGACTGCATACTGGTCAACGTATACGCGCCCAATACCGATTCCCCTGAGTTTTTCGACAATGTGGCCTCCATTCTAATGAGATATCCAGATATCCCCATCATATGGGCGGGAGACATGAATCTGATAATCAATAATGCCCTAGACAGAACAACCACTCGCAGAACCACTACGAGTGCTGCCGGGCAGCTCCGCACACATATGGACTCCCTAAATCTGCATAATATATGGAGGACTCTCCGCCCCCACGAAAGGGACTATACATTTTATTCCACAGTACATGATAGTTCTTCACGAATCGATTTGTTTTTGCTATCTGGCGGGTTGGTGGGCAGGGTCTCGGACGTGAAGATCCTGGCACGTACAATGTCTGATCAATCCCCTGTGCTGCTACAGATCCAGATCGGCAACATGGGCCCAACGCGTCCCGCGTGGCGCTTTAAGTCTGCCGCCCTGGCGGACATTGTATTCAAAGCTGAGATATTAGCGGACATTACCACATTCTTCGAAAACAACAGTACGTCAGACACATCGGAGGGGGTCAGGTGGGAGGCATTCAAGGTGTACATCAGGGGGATGTGCATCTCTAAAGAAGCAGGTGTCCTGAAGGCTATAAGGCAAGCCCTAAATACCTCGGAAACTAAGCTCAAGGCCCTTGAGCGGGAATATCTCGCTACACCGTCCCCTGGGATACTAGCAGGGATCAGAGCTGAGCTGGAACAGTTCGAGTCACATGCTATGAGAGAGGTGCAGTACCATGCCCGTCCTGTCGCCGCCCGTATATATGGAGAGGGGGACAGACCGGGTAGAACACTGGCTAGGCTTGTGCGAGCGGAAGGCGGCAGGACTCGGATTGATTGCATTACGGACGAGCAGGGACTGAAGCACTGGTCTGACCGATCCATCCTCGACATATTTGCTAGCTTTTATGCCGACCTATATGGTCCCCAGCCCGGACACTCAGATCAGGGTGACCTCCTAGAGAGCATCCCTATGACTATTATTTCCCAGGACACCAGAGAGTGTCTCGAAGCCCCGTTCACTCAGGTGATATCAGATCTCCCCAAAAACAAGGCTCCTGGCCCGGACTGACTCACCTCTTGTTTTACCAGGAGCATGTGGCCGTTCTAGCACCACCGCTACTCAGGGTCTGGACCGAAGCGCTTCGATTACGCATCCCCCCTCCCTCCTTAAGGGAAGCCTTAATAACAGTCCTCCCCAAACCGGGAAAATCCCCGGAGGAGTGCGGGTCCTATAGACCGCTATCCCTCATTAACACTGACATGAAAGTCTTCGCCAAAATAATTGCAAATAGGTTTCTCCCTTTCATGACCCACATGGTTCATCCGGACCAGAGTGGGTTCATCCCTGGTAGGTCCACGGCACTCATCATTCGTCGCCTATTTAATGTGATCTCCAGAATGGACCAGAGCGCTGATGCCGTTGCTGTAACTATAGATGCCCAAAAGGCCTTTGATATGGTCTCATGGCAATACCTGCGGGCGGTGCTGGAAAAAAATGGGTGTTGGCCCAAACATGCTCTCTTATATAAATCTTATATACAGATCCGGTAGCCAGGGTCCTTGTAAACTCTGCCCCCCCCCCCTTTCAAGCTACACCACGGGACCCGCCAGGGCTGCCCATTTTCCCCCCTCCTCTTTGCGCTTGCCATCGAGCCCATGGTAGACCATATTAGAGGGCGTCACTCCAATAAAGGCATTCGGTTAATTGATGCTCTGGAAGTAATCTCACTCTATGCAGACGACGTCCTCCTCTATATTAGAAACCCCTCCACATATCTGAACCCGATCATCTGCGACATCAAATAGTCACGTTCTCCGGGTTTACGATAAACTACTCAAAATCTGAAATTTTCCTTCTCACTGCAGCAACACAACAACCAACATGCGATTACCCGCAGCGCTGATCCCTGGATGGAGTCAAGTACCTCAGGGTTCAGGTGTCACTATCCAAAAAGACCCTACTAAAGGACAATTACGAGGCCGCGGCCCAGCTCATTATTTCTAAGTTTTCCAAGTGGCGACATTTGCCGCTATCCTTGGCAGCCAGACTATCCTTGATAAAGATGATCGTGGTTCCCAAGCTCCTTTATGTTTTTACTAATGTCCCAGTCTGGTCCGGAAAGCAATATTTTAAGGGGCTCCACTCGGAATGCACCCAATTACTCTGGCACTCGGGGTCGATCCGCATGAAGTGGCAACACATGACAGCACCATATGATAAAGGGGGTTTGCGGCGCCAGACCTACGACTGTACTGGTACGCGGCCCAGGCCCAGCATGCCTCCCACTGGTATGCATTTCAGAATCCGCCTCCGCTTTAAAACTCGAGAAAATGGCCGGGGGTGGGACTAATATAATGACCCTACTGTTGCACCGCTTGCTCCAAACAGACGCCCATGCAGACCCGGTGACTACCACGATAAGGGCTTGGAATGCTATTCTATATTCCGAACAGGTGTGTCACCTGTACTACAATTGGCTCCCCTTGTGGCAATTTCCTGGACTCTCCCCCACACATGACCAGCACCTCTCACGACACTGGGAACATCTTGGCTATCGAGGCCTGACGGACCTCTCCCCAGAGGGGAAGTTTATCACCCCTCAAACATGGCGCCCAGAACACACTAACTCCCGCCTTGAGATGCTACAGTATTACAGGCTCCATGCTGCAGTTCGGGCTATGTGGCCCTCATATCCAGACGAACCCCCAGAATCACCCGAACTCCGGTACATAGCAAACTCCACGGGCTCCAAGGGGGCGTTATCCAATTTGTATAAAATGCAACTGGGGAAGAAGGTGTTTGGGTCCCTCAAACCACGTGCGGCGTGGGCTAGGGAGCTCGAAATGGAAATATCCGAAGGTCTGTGGAGTAGGATGTGTGCACATACACGCACGGTCTCCCTAACCACCAGATTCCGCTGCATACAATTTAAGTTCCTCAACAGGCTCTACTACACACCGTCTAGGGTGGCGAAATTTGCAGGTGCCCTGTCTGGTGCATGCCCAAAGTGTAAATCTTCTGAAGCTGACCATATTTACATGTTCTGGACATGCCCTGCAATCAACTCTTTCTGGGTGGCTGTGGCGGAGGCGCTCTCCGAAATAATAGAGGCCCGGTGGATGTGGACCCACTTGCCCTACTGTTTGGTGTCTGGGAAGGGGAAAATGCAAAGAAAATGTCTAAATTTTTAAATGTTAGTGCCATTGTTGCTAAAAGGTGTATATTGCAAAACAGGAAGCGTCACAGCCCCCCCACCTTCACGATGTGGCTCAAAGCCCTTACCTGGACACAAATGTGCGAAGAGGAATACATTGGGTCCTTGCCTCCCTCATCACAACCCAAAAATGTGTTGTCAGAATTCTGCAGCTACCTGAACAATAGAGACGAAGTGGAGTGGGTGGCTTCCCCTCCCCAAACACGCCCCGCTACGCCATGATACTGAATTGTTCTGTTTTTCCCTTCTCGCCCTGGCTAGGCCGCTCCAAGACGCCAACTGTACATTTCCAACCCAGCTGAGATGTATTACTGGTTGTTATGCGATCTTATTTGATTACTGCCGTGTAACCTGTACTGTGCCTGTCTTAACTTTCTACCAATAAACAAAGTTAAAAAAAAAAAAAAAACCTACCGGAGTAAAGTTAATATTAAAATAAACCGGCGGTATGTTAGAGGCTGTCAGTAAAAGTGAACAATGGAAAAATCCCATAGGGAAATATTTGCGGTCGAATATTTATGGTAGTAACCACTGTCACCAGCCAGAAACTTTTGAGAGAGGGACTGTACCTGTTCGGTACCCCCTCGAAAATGAACATTAGGTAAAAACTATTAACCCTTCCCAGTACTTCTATAGTAAGATGGATTGTACTGGTTTAGTTCATAAGAATTGACTAATAAAGTCAATGGGGACTTTACATGCCCTGGGAGACAGTCAGTCCCAGGGTATGGAGTCTATGTTTGGGGGTTGCTACGACACCCCTGTGGTACGGCACGGAGGGTGCTGTGTACCACACATGTTAAAGATGATTCCTAGGAGGGTGAGAAAACCCCATAGACCAGAAGCACACAAGATAGCCTAAAACACATTAGCAATCTGTCTAAGAGTCGGAAAAAAGTGTCTCACTCTTAGCAGGAGAAAAAAAGAAACCCTTCAAATCCAGCAAAGCTGCTGGGTGACTCTATAGGTAAGGGAAATTAGCCTTAGAAGAGAATTCTCCCTAACACACTGTCCAGGCTGAACTAGCAGGGAGGGGAGTATGGGGGTGCGGGCAAAAGGCCTCGAGGGAACAGATGGCTCTAAAAGATCAGTGCTTCCAGGACCTTGTCAAGTATGAACTCTTATCACTTCTCTGTTGTGAATGACACAGGAGGAATGGCTCGGGGCATGGTATGGGAGGCAGCGAAGGCCACTTTCAGGGGGTTATTAATTGCAGAGGGTGCCAAGGTTAAGGGGCTCAGGAGGCCAAACTGCAGACAGATATTGAGGCCCTGAGGGGGGGAGCTGCATAAAGGGACCCAGGAACAAGACGAGTTGGCGGTGGAAATCGGGGGCAAACAACGGGAGCTAGGCGAGACTGGGTTCGTCAATGTTTTACAAAGGCTAAAAGGAGTACAACAGATGTACTTTGAATGGGGAGATAAGGCGGGGTTCATGTTGGCACATGGGATCAGGAAGCAGATAATGGAGAGGCAGGTCAAGGCCATTGGGGAGGTAGGCAAAGGGACCCTCACACACCCAGAGGACATTGCAGCTGTCTTTGCATCATTCTGTAGACATCTGAACTCTCAAGAGAGGCTGGTGGAGGAGGAGGACCTGGTGAGGTAGGTGGCTGGAGTGGGCATCCAGTCTCTGATGGAGGGGGAGCTGGAGGGATCGGAGAGCCCGGTCTCCAGACAAGAAGTGGCCTAGGCGATTCAGAGTCTGTAAGCTGGCTTCTCATTCATAGTCTACAAAACCTTTAGTGGTGTGCTCTCACCGTTCCTAGCTAAGCTCTAGCTTTGAGGACACTGGGGATCTCCTGCCATCTTTTCTTAAGGCCCAACTAATGGTTATAGGGAAGGAAGGGAAGGACACTCCCGCACCTCTGCTCCTCCTACAGACCAATCTCCCTCTTGAACATGGACACAAAGATCTTCACCAAGATCCTGGCCTCCCGCTTGGAGAGAACCTGCAGCGGTTGATATAACCAGACCAAGTGGGCCTCATCAGGCAGAGGCACTGGGCAGACAATTTGAGGCACACTTAACATGATGGCCATCCCCAAGGATATGATATGAGACCCACATTCCTCCTGACAATGGACGCAGAAAAGACCTTTGACAATGTGGAGTGGACCTTTCTTAGGTCTTGGTCAAATGTTGGGCTTCAGTGGCTAGGGTGGATGCAGAAGCTCTAGACTGGTCCAAACACTAGGGTACTGGTGAATGGGACCCAGTTGGGGTCATTTCACTTGGGAGGAAAACGAGACAATGCTGTCCGCTGTCCCCAGTGCTCTACGCTTTGGTTATGAAGCACATGGCACAGTTGAGAAGGAAACCAAGAGTGGAGGGGATTCAGGTCCAAGAGGCCCACTATAAAGGGGCTATATTTTCACGGATGACCTTCTCCTCTACATTAGGAACCCGGGGAAAACCCTGCCCAAGGTTCTTGTTGAGCTGGAGGAGATCGGGCTTTAAAACCAACCACTCAAAATCCACGTTCTTCCCTATAGGGGGAAGCCTCTAGCGAGGCTTTGGCATACATAAAGCAGTTCCAATTTGGTCCAGATGAATGTTTGATGAAGTACTTAAGCGTACATATCACCTACCTGCTGGAGGATCTATTTGAGGCCAATCATTCCCCCCTAGCAGTGGAATCAGAGTTGTTATCGAGAGGTGGAATAAAGAAACCCTTTCCTGGATGGCGCGTCTCAATATTATCAAGATGAACATCCCATATTTCTGCATCTGTTTCAATCTCTACTGATTGAGGTGCTATGGTCCATCCACACCAACATCCGCAGACAAGCGGAATTTCTTTGGACGGGGGCTCGACCCAGGGGGGCATATGACACTCTGGTTAGACCCTGGGCAAACGGAGGAGTGGGTTTCCTGGACTTCAAGGGCTATTACCACACACCCCAGTTGAGGGTCCTAGTAGACCACATGGACCCGCAAACCAGCAAGCAATGGGCGGCCCTGGAAAATTAGGTCCTCTTCCCAGTTTCCTTAAACCAATGGCTCTGGATCCCCCAGAAGGAAGTTTCAATTAGGATTTGCTCTCATCCTGTCTTAAAGGTTCTCTGGGACCTGTGGAGGGAGAAGGCAGACATGCGATGGCTATCCACGTGGCTCTCACCCCTAAGCTCTATATGGCACCCCCATCAGGGACAGCCTTCCGGAGCGGTACCAAGGCTCGTACGAAGTGGGGTTAAGGAGGACAGGCCAGCTCTGTGAGCGGGGTAGGTACCACACTAAACACAAGCTGGGAGAACTACTGGGTACAAGGTCACTATCACCTTTTCTGTTTCTGTGGCTCAAGGGAGTCCTCACTGATGGAAGACGGGGCATGAACTTGGCTAGCGAACTTACCCAGTTAGACAACATTTTGGTGGAAAGGGGGGTCCCGAAAGGGGAAGGATTACCAAGTTATATTGCGCTCCGAGTGAGGCGGTCCCAATAGACGAACTAAGGGCTAGACTCCAGTGGGAAAGCGACTTGGGGATGGGCAGTCACTGATGAATTGTGGCAAGCCATGTGCGAGTCGACGAAAAGGGTTTCTATCTCTGCCCAACATGGTTGAATGCTTTTAAGACCCTACATAGGTGGCACCTTCCTCCTGCGCGACTGGCCCATATGTATCTAGGGCTGGACCCCACTGCTGGAAGGGTTGTGGAGAGCAGGGCACGTATAGGCATGCATGGTGGTCGTGCCCAAAGGCACATATGTACTGGAGTGAGGGGCTATCCTGGATAAGGGACCTAAGAAGGGATTGAGAGGGACTTGACCTCAATCTTGCTTCTTTTCAGGCTGGAGGAGAAAGGACAGGGGACATAGGGAGGGGGGGGGGAGATTGTCACATGGTCCGGGGTCTTTTGTTGACAGCTCGAGGGGCGCTGGAAGAGTCCAGAAACGCCAAGTAACAGGAAATGGATAATGGGGGCCAGACACCTATACAAGATGGAGAAACTCACAGTAATAGTAAATGAAAAGGGCACTGAAGTGCAACAAGAGTGGCTCCCGTTCACCTTGCAGTATGGGTCCGGGAATGTGCAGTGGGTTGGTAAGGGAGGATTGGTGGGGGTTGCAGATTCAGAATTTTCTAGACTTGGCGCATGCCAGTGTGTCTCTCATATTTAGTAAGATCATAGTTCAACCACCCTGCACAGAGGCTGTGATTGAAGAATTGAAGATTAGCATGGTCAACTCTTACAACTTGGAAAAAAAAAAAAAAAAATATATATATATATATATATATATATATATATACATACACACACACACATACACACACACACACACCTTTGACACAAAGATTTTTTTAAGAATGTTGGAACGGTTACTTTTAACAGGATAGCCAAGTCTTTAAAGCACAACTTGCATTAGGAAATAACCAAACTTGAAAATCAAATTAAGATTCTGGAGTATGTGCCCAATTCCACAGCGGTAAGACAATTAGCAAAGACACAGCCATCGCTAAAAGATTAGGCAAATGCAAATATAACGTTTACTAAATATTAACAAGAGTTCAGTGATCAGTCACTAGCTTGGCTGGCATCGAAAGCGTGCACAGGGAAACCAAATACTCGCGTACGATTGGCCAATGTTTTACTCAACTCAGATGATGATTTGAAATTTCTGACGGTATCTGCAAATGCACAGCTAACTAGACTGAGTCAAAATCAAAATAATTGACTCTGAGTGTGTTGGACTTGCCTCATTTATTGAATGAGAAAGAGGATACACCAATTGCATTGCAAATTTCTTTTAGCCCAATTGGCATCATGCACAGAGAGAAGGCACAAGGCCCTTGTTGGGCTACCTGTCAAATTTTACCCCACCTTTTAATGACCGGTTCGCCCCTTATTTATTTATGGTGGCTGCTGAGAACACAGTATTATGCAGTCACAATACTTGGATATCGTCAGTTTGGTGAGGTTCACTCATGACAGGGCAGGGTGAGTTATTACCCGTCCAGCTTGGGTGTACCAACAAGCATGTGGGACCCTGCCCAGTGGCAGGCAGACATTTTTTCTACAAGGTACAGCAACTCTCACCGGAAGCCAATCTGGGAACCAGTGCTTCAAAGACTACCCTCGTGTGATAATGGCCATTTCACCCCAGAGTGCTGATCACCAGAGTCCTTTTGAATTAGGGAGAGAGAAGGTTGGAGTTAGAGTATCTGGGGAGAGAGGTTTAGCCTACGAGGGGTTCCGCTGTTTTGGATTCTGCTAGGACTCCCTAAACTCAATGCCTCCTCCCATTTCCTGCAGACAAAACATTCATGACATCAGAAGGCAAAGGACACTTTTTACAGCGGCCTGGACTGGGCCTCAGACAACCAATGTAGCGTTTTGCCTTCATAAGGGAGGAAAACATTGCTCTTCATGGATTCATCTTCGCTCTTCCAGACCAGCAGGATTCACTTGAATCTCACTTGGGAATAAAGTCTAAGGTTCTGCACCATTGAGGTGAAGAAAGAAGCGTCAAGTGAAGAGGAAAGCTCTGCTCCAGACTCCAAATCAGGGGCACATTTGGGGTGAAACTGCTGTTGACAGAGGCCTCTTTGCTGCCTGTCCACTGGAACCAGGATCCTGCTCACTGGAGGTGAAGGGCCTACTGTAGGTGCCAAACAGGTTTCCTGGAGAGGAAGTACACAAACAAAGGACTCATCCTGTCCCTGAAGACCTTGATTGAGCCTCCCAGCAAATCAAAAACCATGTACAACCAAGAACCTATAAAGCTTGACTCATTTTGAGCCAATACAGGACCGGTGGCGTTGCTTACGGCACGCTACACATACAGTTTACATGCATCTTTGAGACCTCTCACCTTCGACTTGAACAGTGAGCACATCATCCGCACGGCTCAACCAAACTGAAGCAATGTCTCAATCCAACTCAACCTTTTGGGAGTGTGACAGGATCAGGGATCGGACCATGTCAAGATGGGATGCAGGCGGGCCTACTAGGGTACTTGCCAGAGCTGAGCCAGTCCTGTCTCAGCAACAGGGTGAGGGAGCTGAAGGTGCCCAGTGTCTGTCCCGTCCCCCATGTGCCTAGTTAAATATACAGAGTACCACTTATCATCCCATGTCTACCAACTAATGTAAAAGCCAGTGTTTCTTCCATTACTTTTCAGGTCCTTGAACCTCCAGAACCTCTTGCGGCAAAGAGTAGCACAGGTAATCCACCAAGAGAGGCAGCGGCAAGCAGAGAACTGCTCTCAGGAAACCAGCGGTCCAGACACGCATCTCACACCAAGAACGAATGGTGGACCTCCATTTACAAAGAGGGCAGGGCTTTAGTGAAGCTTTATATTTTCACACCATAGTAAGACGCCCCTGGGGATAAGAAAAGCAACATTTGGCCCCAGAGTAGAAGGGCCAATGGGAAAACAGGAAGGGGAAGAGGGGGAATAAAGGGGCACTGGGAGTACAGGTCAGTGTGGGCTGTTTGGGTGAGGACACAGGAAGAGAATGTGGACTGAGAGACTAGAGAGTGAAGGTGATGCAGGGGAACATGGAGGAAGATTACAGAGTGTGTGCAAGGTGAGTTATTGGTTGGTGAGAAAGTTGTACTTATGGGAGTGCAAGTATGGAGGGGGAGTGAATGAGAGTAAGAGGGAGTGTAGAATGTGTTAGTAAAGGAGGGCAGAGAAAAGTACAGCAGAGGGAGTAGGAAGGGAAATGTAGTAGAGTTTAGGATGTGGCAGGGGTATGAGCTGAGGGAGAGGGGGGAGTGTAGGGAAGAGAGTCGAATAAAGGGCAAGGAATACAAAAGCATAAGGCACCACTTATTGATAACCCGATTTAAGGATCGTTCCTCTCCGACACCTCGGTGGACGCACCCTGCACTCCCCACCATACCCGAGACTCTGATGTGCTCCAACATCTATTCCCCTGGTCGTTGGTAGATAACTTTTTTTCCCCCAAACAGAATTAGTACAGCACAACTATTGCCAGCAAGGATATCATCGCACTGAGGGCAGAAGCAGAAAAAAGAAATCTGAAACAGAAATGTTTTAGGATATATGATTTACAGTTGCGTGAAGAGGATGAGGAAGCTCATTCCACAGCAAGGAAGCTGCCACAGAAAAGGACCAGCCCCCAGAACTGGTGAAGTGGAGGCTTGGAACCTGGATTAAAAGCACTACTGAAGATCGGAGGATATGAGATGGACATATGGGCGAAACTCGGGGCCGGTGCCATAGAAAGCACAATGCAGAGCACTTTAAATTCTATGCGCTTGGCGACTGGTAGCCAATGAAGGGAACAAAGAATCAGAGAAATGGAAACACAAAGAGGACTAAGGGCAACCACAACGGGCGCAATAGCAGGCATAATCTCTTTCAGAACAGAGAGGGCACCAGAGGGGAGGCCGATTGCAAACAGTTGGTAGCCCTTACAATATCAGACAGAACCAAAAGTGGGTAAGAAGATCAGGAATAAGGGCAACTTGCAGCAACCAAAAGAGAATGTTGTCAAAAGACTAAAATCTGGAAGTGAAAACTTTGACACATGCTAGCAATCTTGTCTACTAAGAAGGAGGAAAGAGAATTACACAAAGTGTGTGAAGGAAAAACAGAATTAGAAGAGGAAGAACTAAAAGACAACTGGACAAGCCTAAACAGCTCCTTGGGTTGATTAGCCAGATTCGAGCCGACATAATACAAGCATTTGACATCCCCCAATGGAGGGTCGATAAATGGAGGCGTCTTTACGTAGAAGTGATCTTGTAAGGGGGCAGAATGATAATCTCCATTTTTGTTCTGCCTGTGGAGAAGCCACAGTTTAGCCAGTTGGGGAAGAGAACCAGGGTTCAGATGGACAGCTACAGCCCTTAGAGGTTCTAAGAGGGGTTATATTATCAGCAGTGGATTTAAAAACCACAGAAAGTGAAGAAAGCTCAATCGTGACAACAGAGGCACAGGCTCTATTGATCTGGGAGGAGATTTCAGATGCCTTGATAGAATGTCAGCACCGATAGAGGCGACGGGAAGAGGTGGAATAGGGAGGGACCAGGATACCAATAGAAAAAAGGAACAACGTGATCCATCCATAAAACCTACATGCGCAGTTACCAAAGCGGGGGAAGCAAAAATAAGATCCAGTGTATTGCCAAGAAGTGGGTAAATTCAGCAATCAAAGGCAGATTGAGATTAGACAAAGCGGAAGACAGGCGGCTTGTCAGAAGAGTCCTTAGGGTGCATATTAAAGTCGCCCACTAAAAATCAGAGAAACGCATTTTCAAATCTGTGACTAGCTCCAAAGGAAACATGACGAATGAAGGTAGGGGGTCAGTGCACTATTAAAATATGTAGTGTTTTCGACGAAGACAGAAAGACCAGAACCAAGAGAGCCTCCATCTCGAGGTTTTGTATAAGTAGCAGCAATGAACATACCAGTGAGCAGCAAAAATATCAACACAATGCCCCCAGCAGGGTGGGCAGATCATCTATCCAACCCAAGGATATTGTAGCCTACAGGCCATGCCTGTACCAAACAGGGGCCAGAGGGTTCACCGAACCAGGACTCAGTAACAGGTTAGATACGGTGAAAGATTGTGCAATAACTTGCAGCATGCCAAAGTGTGTGCTGCCAATGAGTGAGCATTAAATAGAAACATCTAACACTGGGTGGAATGTGTGTGTGAATGGACTAGCCTGGGCAGACAGCCACGAGAAAAAGTCAGCTGACTCGAAATCAAGGTGTCCAGGGCCCGTCCGGTCCTCTCCAAGTGTTTGAGTCAGAAAGCAAAAATAAAATACAGCACCCTCTGGCACAATACCCGAGAGCATCAAGGAGGCCAGGCACCCTCCTGTTAGGTAACCTTGCCCTCCCCAATTAGCCCCCCCCCCTCACTGTGTTCTTCCTCCAATGATTGATTGTAAAGCGCTCCTTTGGGAGGGAGGGTTGTCCAGTAAGAGCGAGATCCCCATTTCAAGAGAAAATAAAAACCCTAGAATTCTTAGAAAGTGGTGTATTCTTGAGATCTGCGACATGAGCCAGCGACTTGATCCACAGAGAGCCATCGGAGGGTAAAGATATTCTGTAATGAATAACTATTGCAAGCATGCCCACGCCCTAGAGTATGCCAGCTCTTCAATTAGTGCCACCGTTTGGGAGACCAGCAAGCACTTTGGGGGTCTCTGCATTTCTGTACAGCGTTTAACAATGGGGACAATAACAGGTTTGTGTTTTATGCCGTCACAGGAAAATAGAGAGTGGGAGTGGCCTTGCAGCAGGTTTGTATCAGGTGACTGCAAGGAGCAGGACAAGAGGAGGTGAACACATTGGTAAGGTGTTGGCAGAAGGGGAGAGGGGCTGGTCTGCCCTCGAGAACGGGGCACGGCCAGGAAGGGAAAGTTCCCTAAATTGCGTTTTTTTATATTCATAGGTATACAGTAGCATGTCAAGCCAGGGATCGGGAGTATGTTTTTTAGCAGGGAGAGCAGCTCCAGTGACAGGAGTGGGCCGGACAGCGGCGAAGCTTCAGAGCTCTTTGCACACTTCCAGCTGGGCGAGAAAGGGGCTGGAGCAGTCATGCAAGGAGCCCATCCTGGATACCACCAGTCCCATTGGACACCACTCTGCCCCCAAATAACAGAAGGGCCAGCTGGCACACCAGTAAAGAGGATGAAAGCTACGCGGCAGCCAAAGGGTAAGGTGGGTACAGCAATGGGTCAAGACTAACCACCCATTATGATTATGAGGGACCCCTAATATCGGAGTTAATGAAGGGCATGAATTGGAGAAATGGCAAAATGGAGAGGGTTATGCAAGAGATGCTAAAAGGTAATGCATTGTGTGGCACAGTTGAAAAGCACATGGGGATAGGGGGCCCAGGTGCAACGGATGGGCAGTCAAAGATGCAGGCGCAGCAGGCACCAACAGGGGTGGGAGAGCCTCTGTCAGCTGATCCTCCAGAGTTTGGGCACAGCGGCTTCAGGGGGTTCCCCACCTCCACCCATTAGGCTGGAAGGTGTAGAGCGGTCATGTGCAGCAAGGGCCGCGGTGGCAAATGAGTTTGGCCCAGGCAAGGAAGGTCAGCCCCTGCCTTAGCAGTCACAGGGGACAACAGTTCACTAGTTCCTATTGCTCCTTTATTGTCAGGCAGGTCAACACTGGCATTCCCAAGCAGGTGAAAGGGCGCCTTTGGGCAAGGCAGTGCGTTGGTGTATTTTCATGGTTATCGCTGGATACAGCCAGGCCGACATTACAATTAGTAAAGAAGAGGCTAAGAAAAGGCAGAAGTATAGGCCAGATCAGTAACTGGAACAAGGCATTTTCTTTGCTAGCAGCAGTAATAATGGAACATTTCCCAGAGCAGGGGGGCAGCGTTCTGTAAATATAGGGACACACTTGTCGATGAGCACAGGAGCTATGGGACGATGGACTATGACCAGGATTTCCGATCTAAAATGGCTCTTAAGTCCCTGGAATAACATGGGATCAGAAGGATATCAAAGGGTGGGTGGCCTATATAGGCGGCAGAGGAAAGAAAAGCCAGGTGAGCGGGGAAGAAGGTAAACAAACCCAGTGTCCTTGGTTCTGTAGGTTGGACGATGGGAGAAGGTACAGTGGCCAGCCCTTCGCTAGGGCAGGCAGGCAGGCCACACGCGACAAGGAATGGCTGCACAGCCGAAGCCCACAGAATGCAGGAAGAAGGGACACAGGAGGACTTGTGGGTTGGAAACAGTGCAGGACTGCTTTTTAACTGTCGTTTTGTCAAATGAGGCGGGAATTGCAGGTTCTCGCATAAATGCGCAAAACGAGGGTAGGTGGGGGCTCCCAGCAACAGTGTGTCACAGCTATTAAGGGCTTGCAAGGGGCAGGGGCCAACACAGAGGGATGCAATCAGGCACACTTAGAAAAGGGCCCCATCTCCGGTAAACAACCTTAGCTATGCGTACTATTAAACGACTATCCCAGAAAAAAAGAGCGCAAGCTATTGTATAATGGTTTCAGGGACGGCTTCTGCATTCCTTATGGGGGGGCTCTTGACCACTAGGACTGCACAGAACTTGCCATCAGCAAAGAAACTGTCGGGTATTGTTACTGAGAAGATCAGGAAGAATAAAGAAACGGGTAGAGTTGTGGGCCCATTTGCTGCACTCCCACTTGCTAATTTCAGAGTGGCCCGCTAGGAATAGTACCCAAGAAAGAGCAAGGAAAGGATATACACATCACCAATCGTATCCAAATGGGGGCAGGGGGAAAGCAGTCAATGACTGAGGAGGACCCGGAGTACTACTCTGACTTACGCCTCATTTGACCAGGCAATGGAACTGGTAGCAGAGGAAGGAAAGGGAGCACTGTTGGCCAGGGTGGACATCGAATCAGCATTCCAACTTCTGCCGGTTTACCCAGAGAGCTTCACTTTTCAGGTTTTCAGTGGCTGGGCCAGTTCCTTTTCGAAAGGTGCATGGTTAAGGGCTGTGCGGTGTCCCAAGTGTTTTTTCTTTAGCAATTTAGCTCGTTTCTGAAGTTGGCTGCACATAGGAATGAGCAGAGGTGGCATGGTGCACTACCTAGACAATGTCCTCTTTGTGGGGAGAGGCAGTTCAGATAAGTGTGTGAACGCCCTTGACTTTTCTCAGAGCTTGATGGGACAGCTACATGCCACTGGCACAGAAAAAGACAGGGTCCATGCGAGTGAACTGGATATCCCCGCACTTTTGACGAGTAGCAATTACCCTTCAGATGGATGGGGGATTCAGATTTTATTCATACATCAATAATTGAAACGACTCAGGTAGTTTGGCAAAAGGAAATCTGTTAATACCAATTTTCTAAAATGGGGAGTACAACGAAAATCAGCACTCGCTCAATCCTCTTATTCAACGAATCTTCCAAAAAACTGAGGCTATATTAAGCAAAATCATCATCAATTATGTGTTGACCTGCATCATTACCAATATCACCCTCTGTGGCAAACTACAAAAACCTATTGAGGGAAGTGATATGCTCCAAGTGAATATCTAAGTAGAAGTTCCATATCAGTATAGAACAGTGAAGGAAAGTGAGAGGGTACTTATCAGGTGGGGCAACTAAGCCCTCCCCATAAAATGGCCACTATAAACGTCACTAAATGCACAACGTCCCATTGACTACACAAACTATAGGACCCTTAATTACGCTGTCCTCTACAATTAGTTGGCTTCTAACCCCCCGCCCATGTCAGTACTTCACCTATGTCTAGCAGTTTGCAGGCTGAACATCCAGGTGCAGAGGAGCTTGTCTTAACACTAGCTTCCCACCAATTAGCAAACCAATCCATCGGAATGGTCCAGTGTCAATAAGGGCTTTGAAGCCTGGCCTTGGAGTTGTACTGTGCTCTGAGAAATTTTAAGGAGTGGGAGCTCACTCTGCCCTCGTGCGTAGGTGTGACCACCTAGTTCTTCCAACTTCATCCTTCCACTTGACTGGAGACCATGGAATCGAGCCTTTCCAATAGTCCTCTGACGTCTTGTTTTGATCAAGCCTTCTGGACACGAGTTGGTTCTAATTATATCTAATGTCCGTTCACTCCAGTTTGATAAGACTTTGGCTTCTTTGGCTCATCCAACTCCTTCAACTGAGATTTTGTAATTCAATTTGCTTTTTAACTGCGAAACTGAAATTAGGCCTTCTTGCTAATGTCCAGCACTGCAGCATAAACTTCTTCACCTTGATCCCAAGATGTCACTTATCCTTGATACTTTATTGATGTTTTATAGGATATCTGCATTATCTGGTCTCTTCATCTCTTCTACAGACATCAGCTCGATTCTGTGCGACGTCACCATTCATCTTTGCCCTTCATTTGCAATGCTTCCTGAAGAATCTCATTCACATGTCCATTATATTTTCTTGTATGCAGGTACAGTTTTCTCAATGGGTACCTTGCCTCCCAGATCTTTTTAGGTATTGATGCTTTCACTGGTACTGCGCAGAGTCCATACTCTGCTCTTTGTCTGTTCAACTGCTCTGTATGTGTCTCATACTCTGGTTTCCAACAAACAGGTAATATGGGCGGGCGGTTGGAGTAGGGGTACTTGGCTCCTCCTCTACACTCCCCCCTCTGGGCGATTCATCGACCACTTTCTCATATATCCAGGCACCCTCTTGTGAAAAAAGCTTTTTAGGGACCCATATCTTTATGACTCCTTTTCGAGCATACTGCTGACTTCACATGTTCATCTTTGTTCCATGTCATGAGCATGCATTGTCGGACTGCAATAGATCCATCTTCCCACGTACTTCTTATGGTTCTTTGGATAGCGGAACTTTGTTCCCTCGGGTGCATGAATACTGGCCTTCACAAAGTCTCTGACTTCTTCATCTGTCAGGTCTCTGGCTTTCCATCCTGGCGCAACATTGATCATCCCTATGGCTTTCTTTGTCGTCTTCTTGCATTGGGAGATTATTATCTTGATCACACAGAATCCAAGCAACACCAACACTATCAAGGCTCCAAGAAACTTGAACATGCCTGCCACTCTTTGCGGAACCCAAGAAAATAGCGATTCAAACCAGCCATCATCAGCAATGTCTTCCACTTCGTCCATCATCTGGCCATGGAGTTTCGTCAGCATGTCTATGGCCTCTGTCAAGGTTCCATTCTCGTCATGAGAAGGTGTAACATGATTCTCCAATTTTTGCACAAACACCTCCATCCATAGCTGTGATCATGTCCATGACGCATCTCTTCTCTGATTTCAAATCACTTTATTGTAGTGTTAATTGTCTGCAGCAATTCCCACCTGGTTATCTGTAACCACTTGGCGTTTGCTCCAACCTGGATTCTCGGCATGAAGATCAACATGAACACTGACAAAGTCTGGCTAAACGGTGTGCTCATACGGGATACAGTCAAGAGCTTCTTTTGATTTGGCTGAGAAATAGTTCTCTTCATCCTCTCCATTAGCTCCACAGATCTCTTCTTCCTCAGGTGAGAATCTGCTTTTGGAAAACTGTCGAGACTCAGATCACTCTTTGGAATCACCAATGCTGGAACATGGACATTAACCAATGAGCATATTCTTCCCCAGTCTTTAGGTAACTTCATGTATGACTTCATGTTTGCCTTGGATCCGCAAGCCCACTAGTGATCCATAATTACTGCTCTCCCAATGTTCATTCCTGGTGCTTCAAATATTCGTATAAGATAAAGAAGATAGAGGCGGGTCCGAAGGTTAGGAAAAAAGAAAACTGAAAGGGGAGGCTACTTTAAATAGTTTAAAACTAATTTAATCAACATATAAACATTCATTGTGCAATTCATTTTCTAAAACATCACAATTTGAATATATAGCGTATTAATCACTTTGCCAAACACTACCACTTCTGTGGCCAGGGTATCATATCATATACAAATATTATGTGCTTTGTTGGTTCCTAGTTTTTCTGAGTCTAGGAAAACACTGGTATTTTGCATTAACACTTTATTTTTTTTTAAAACTATTTTTATTAGGGCAACAGAGATACATGACACTCCTCCACCTGGGCCATACATATACAAAACCAATGGTTTACATCATGAGCATGACAATCAAGTAACATCACACAGAGTCCTCGCCATCAGAGGCCAAGTTGCACAAGTAAGTTCTGAATGGGCCCCATATGTCCTTGGGCCTGCAGGTAGTGGTTTGGGTCATAACATATTGTTCCTCTGACTCATTTACATACGTTAATTCACGCAGAAATTGGTTCATGCGGGGTGGGCTCGCATTTTTCCTTTTCAATAGAATACATTTTTTGGCAACTGCACAAGCAACATTAAACAATCTTCTAGTTTTCTCGGAACATTTGCCTATGTCTCCAAAGAGGTACTTTTGGGGCTTCAGGTCAAGGGGGGGGGGGGGAGGGGGATCTGTGTGACCTCTTCCAACATTTCAGCGACCTCCCTCCAGAAACTCCTCTCCCCCCAAGAGTCCCAATACATACAATAGTCTCCTGCCTGTGGCATATTACATTTGAGGCATGCATCTGAGGCACCTGGGGTAAATTTCGCTATTTTAATTGGGGTGTAATGTAATCTATTCAGAATCTTGAATTGAATTAACCGCAGGCCTGCGTTCAGGGAGACCTTCTTAGTCAAGGAACAATATCTATTCCATTTTTCGTCCTCGATGGGCCCCTGTAAGTCCCTTTCCCATGTTTCTTTTATACCGTTAATTGTGGGGGTTTGGCCCTGCACCGCTGTGTATAGTTTAGAAATTCCCAGGCCACCTTCTGCAGTCACCAACTGTAAACATGGGTGTGGCTGTGGTTCGTCTGGGAACAGAGGCCATTTCTTTTGAAATGCAGACCGCATGCGGTAATTTTGGAGTGTCCCAAGTTGGCCACGTCCAAACGCTCTCAATATTTCTTCCAGGGACACAAATTTACCATTTATGAACATGTCTCCAATTTTCATTTCCCTATTAGGGTCCCAGGCCTCCTGTATAGTGCTGTCATGTGTAGGGAGTATACCTGGATAGTTCTCAGAGGGGGACCCCTGGATTGTAGGGTGTTTCTATTCTCAGTCTTCTGTATTCTGGCCTCCCATGCTTTAACCGTGCAGCTAAATGGGTCGTATTCACACGTGTCCCTCTATTGTGTATCAAATATGACTGATTGTATATTTGTGGGGTGTGTGGTGTATTCCTCCATTAGTGCATGGGGTGTCTCCCGAGTGGTGTCATACCAATATTTAGCAAATTGTGCTTGAGCTACAGGGTAGTATAGTTCAAAGTCGGGAGCTGCAATACCGCCCGTAGAGTATGACTCGGCCATCTTGTCCCAACTAATCCTAGCAGTTTTCCCACTCCAGAAGAACGTCACCACTATGGAACGGAATTTAGCAAAAACGGGTCTACCAGGCCATATTGGAATGTTGACTAACAGATAGAGGAGCTTAGGAAGGATTATTATTTTAAGAACCGCCACACTGCCATGTAGGGATATCGGAAGCTGCCCCCATATCTGGAGTTTCGTGGTGATGGCCTGCAGTGTAGTCTCATAATTGTCCCGGTATAGCGTGTTTCTATCCCTGGATACCAGGATCCCCAGATATCTAATGTGTTCATCAGACCATTTGAGTCCGTGTAACACATAGGGGCACAGTGGAAGGTGCGAGTGGGAATATTTCAGACTTGGCTCTGTTCACCCTGTACCCAGAGTAAGCCGCAAAATTTTGTATTTCCTCCATTATAGGCGCTATATTTGTTTTGGGTTCAAGGAGGTAATAGCGTGTCATCAGCGTACAGTGAGATTAACTGGATTGAACCTTTTATGTTTATGTCCTTGTCAGCGTGTCTCAGCCACACAGCCGCTGCCATGTGTCCTACAGTCAGTGCAAACAGCAGGGGCGAAAAAGGACAGCCCTGCCTGGTGCCCCTGCCCAACAAGAACAAGTCTGAAATGGACCTACTGGTCAGAACTCGAGCCCCGGGTTCAGTATATAGAAGTTTTACATATCTAATGAAGTTAGGGCCTATTCTGAATGCCTAGAGAACCGCAAGAAGGTAAACCCAGGAAACCGAATCAAAGGCTTTCTCAGCGTCTAAGGATATAGCAGCCACATTTCTCTTGGGGTCTTTTTGTGCCATTAGCCCGAAGAGCCTTCGGAGATTTAGGGATGTGGACCTGGCGGGAATAAACTCATTTTGGTCAGGGTGGGCCAGCCCAGGAACCACCGGCAAAAGTCTATTGGCCATCGCTTTTGCTAATATTTTAGTATCTGTATTAATAAGTGACAGGGGCCTGTAGGACGATACATCCTGTGGTGGCCGCCTTGGCTTGGGGAGCACTGTGATCACTGCTTCTCTCAGACTGTGGTAGTATATTGCAGTCAAGAGATTCCTCCCACACCTGAAGAAGCACCGGGACAAGCTCTTCCTGGAATTCTTTATAAAATTCTGCCCCTATTCCATCAGACCCTGGCGCTTTAACTGATGTCAACATTTTGATAGCCTCAGTGATCTCATCTATCGTTATTGGTTGATCAAACGCTGTGCGGTCAGCCTCAGAGAGTTGGGGCAGGACTAGAGACGCAAGATAGTTCTAAATGTCGCCGGGTGATTTCTCATCTTGGTTAGAGTATTGGTTGGTAGAACCTTGGACAAATTCTTTATTTATCTCATCTTCCCTCAGAGGTACCTCCCCCTGTTCAGTTTGTAGACTAGTAATTTGGTTAGATTGTCTATTACCCTTGTGTAGATTGGAGGCTTGTTGCCCTCCCCAAATCTGCGTGCACGCATGGGGGCCACAGCATAATGCACCTCCCTAGCGGCCAGTTTATCAAATTCCTGAAAATGTGTGTGTAGGTTAGCCAACAGGTCCCTATTCTGTGTCCGAGTGTAGTCGCTCTCCAGTGCAGCCAGTTTGCTTTCAATATTCGTCAGTTCAACACGCACAGCTTTTAGCATACCCACGGATTTAGACAGTAGTACACCTCTGACCCACACTTTAAAAGATTCCCATACCGTGGCATATCGGTTTACCGTTACCACATTATTTGTGAAGAATTCTGCTATGTCCTCATGTAGTGTTTCCACTACCGCTGGGTCTCTCAACATTCCACTCGGCATTCTCCACCTCGCAGTGGGACACGGGGCACCCTGAATCTTCAATTCTATATGTACTGGGGTGTGATCCGAAAACGTACGGGGCAAAATTTCACATTTCTGCAGCAAAGAGGACATAGCCGATGTAACAAACCAGTAGTCTATCCTCGACTCGGAGTCGTGCGCCGAGGAGTAATACGTGTATTTTCTGTCCCCCGGGTGCAACATATGCCAGGCATCTACCATTGACAATTGAACTAGGATACTGCTCAGGGTGGAGGCTGTTTTACTAGGGGGTTCTGCTGACCCTGGAGGCCCCATCAAGCCCAGGGTCCAGCGCTACATTGAAGTCCCCACCCCATAATCACATTAGACAAACCACAGGCCATGATCATCTGGTACATATTTACATAAAATGCAGGGTCGTCTATATTTGGCCCAGAAGTATTTGTTGACCAGCGAGTCTGCCTCACACGACCACATATCTTCCCTGCTGGTCCACCTTATGGCCCTCAAGCCCGAACCCCAGGCTGGGATGGATAAGAGTGATTACCCCCAGCCTGCGTAGAGTAATCTGTATAGTAGCGCTGGGTTCCCCATTTAGGCAACATGTGTAAATTACAGTTTCCCATTACATGTGTGTCTTGCAACATCAGTATCTGGGGGCCATGCCTGGCAACATAGTTAGCAATTTTCTTGACTTTCACCTGGCTGTTCAGACCCCTTACATTCCATGTAAGCAGTTTTATTTTCATTCCATCACCGGCATTATGCAGTAACCAATCTTCCCAGTGCCATGACCAATAAAACCGTGCCATATGCACCAGCCGAACAGCGCCATTCCTCGTGCAACCACTTATTAAACTTGAAACGAACAGTTAACCATAGCCAAGCTAGAACCTGGGCCACTCTCACTTTGTGACCTAAACTCCTCCCGTCAACAAAAACAGTCCCGTCTTCTCCCCCCTCCCTCCCAAATCATCACCCCCAACTTGATGACATAACCCAATTAACTGATGCTTTCCAGGGGTGGACACGTCGCAACACATGACCGCCGACTTGGCCCCACAACTCCAATGATAAACTTAAATGGACGCCCGGGCCATTTATCCGCTAATCTGAGTTTCATACGACACTTCAGCCTTATTGATATGCAAACAGCACGTGTATCTTAGTCTTCCGGCCTTGGCCTGTTTTGAACCGGTCTGCCCTCTCTAGGAGGGAGAGGTATAGAAGTCTCAATGTATTGTGTGGCCTCAGCCAGGGACTCGAAGTGTGCCCTTCCCGCATGCTGTATCCTCATCTTGGCCGGAAACATCAAGGCATATGGGACCTGGCAGTCCCCGAGGAGTCTTTTAACCGGCTCATAGGATCTCCTACTGGCCTGAACCCCGGCAGAAAAATCAGGGTATATGTGGATGCGGTTACCATCATGATGGAGTGTTCCAGCCTCTCTTGCCATCCGTAGGATTGTGTCCCTGTCCCTATAATTTAGGAGCCTCGCAATTATCGTGCGCCTCGGCACAACGGGTTTGGGGCCAAAGTGCGATGCGCCCTTTCCACCAGGAAATGATCCGAGAATGCCTCCGGGCCGAATAAGGATTTAAGGAGAGTTTCCAGCCGCTTTTCCATCTGGCCTTTGCCGAATGATTCTGCCATTCCCACCACACAGATGTTGTTAGGCCTAGATCGCGATTCCAGGTCCTCGCACTTGTTTTGCATTTTGGACATGGCCTCCTTGAGTTGATGTCTCTGCTAGGGTGTGCTCGGGTATCCTCGTTAGTACTTATTCTGCTCTCCGTTTCCGTGACACGTGCGCTCTCTTTTTCGACCCTTGCTTTAAGAGAGCCTATAGTGGATACTATGTCGTCCAATTTAAATGTTCACTGCACGGAACCCGTTCTGGACAATGGTTGTTAGCCTGTCCTCTTGTTCCTCACCCACGGCACATAGGGTCTCTTTAGCGTTGGTGTTTACCTCTGCGGTCTGGATCTGGCCTCCAGTGTAGGCGTCCATTGGGCCCTTTTTCTTGTTGCCAGGGGTCTTGCTCCCTCTCCCAGATCTCTGTGGCCCACTCATAGTACATTCGGATGTGCGCTGCCCAGTGGGGTTATCCTCCCCTCCTCTCCCTCCCACAACCACGTCGTATGTGGATACGGATACTGGCAGAGGGGGTCCAGCGAAGCAGGGGGGGGGGGGGTTCAGGGGGGTAGGGAGTGTATGTTGCCAATGGACTGTGCCCTCCCACGTAGGCTCGCGAAGGGATGTAAATGTGGTGCACTCCCGCGTGGCCACCAGGTAGGCGTAGCCGGTATACCTCTAGGATCAAGCCTGGGTCCTTGCTGGCCGAGTTCGGGGTTTATCAACCCTCAATTATCAGTTAAGGTGCGCGTGCATCGTAGGCGATTGGGGAAGGGCCCAGCTTGTCTGGGCGGGTCCACAATACGAAGACCGGAGCCCGCCAGGTCCGTGAAAAAAAACAGCTCCGGATGCAGCAACTCAGGCCGGGTAGCCCCGACCTGCCACCCGGCCACAGAGGGGGTGGGGGGCCGAAGCTGCTCACAATGTATGGCCTTCAATGGATGGGCTCCTTCCACCCAGCCGCCTCCTTACTTGTGTGACTGCGCATCCCTCCTGGTACATGCGCCTGCAGCTGCGAGCCGATCGCTCACTCCGGGCCCCGAATGACACAGTGCGGCTCCGCTCCAGCCACCGGCAGCCTCAGGCCGGCGCCCAGTTCAGCGCTGATGCCTCGCACCTTCTCGGTCTTCCAAACAGCCTTCCGTCGTGTGCGGGGCTCAGTGATTACAGCAGCGCAAGCCCCGCCCACCGCGGCCTAATGTCTTGCTCGTATCCGCGGCCGCTGGTTACTTTGCCACGGTTTCCTTAGACAGATCGCAACCACCGCAGGTTCCGGTCCAGGAGCAAACGGGTATAACTTCAGGCAGCACCAACAGAACTGGCCAGGATTTTTTCGAGGTGTGGACAGGTGCCTTGGCCGTTAGTGCCTCGATTTTCAGCTCACTGGACCGCGTCTAAAAGGATATCTAGACCCAGGATTTTCGGTTGGAGCAGGAGCTCGCAATCAGGCGGCCATCTTCATTGTGCGCAACAGCGCCCTGCATAAACACTTTAGTTCATTGCATTAATTATTTTTCACTGTACTAACATTATGCAGTAGTATCTCGACAGGTTTCAGTTCTCATAGGACAGAACCCGGAACTTTCATCAGGAGTGGTGCCCTGGTGGGTTTTTTTTGTGCAGGCGTATAGAGTATGCTATAGTCCCATTGGTGGTTTTCTTAATAACCTTCTATCAGACAAAAAAAGAAAACTGGTATGAGCTGTAAATTTCTCAATTTCCATTAAGCTCCATCATTGAGTGCTACACTCAGTTAGGTTAGTAATTACCTGTACTGGTGTAGTAAGAGGGCAAGCCAGTCTTAGTTGATGGGGGTAGGTGCAGTGTGCGTCCTTCCTAATACCTGGAGGGTGAAAAGTATACATGAAGTATGCTTTTCTATTTGCTAAAAACAAAGCCATTCTGAAACTCTGTGGGCTATACAGAGCTTGTTACTGTCGGGGACTCCAATGGTCCGCTGCTATAGGGAGTTATGAAGGGAACTCACTTTTATCTTGCGAGACACTACTCCTTTGCGTGGTAATGGCACAAGCGGGACTGCTCTATTCTATGTCATGAAGTTTTGTGCTACATCAGCTGTGTCGTTTTTGATCGGGAATTGCTGTGGGGACAGAATCTAGATTGTAAATAACTGTCTATGAATGTGTCAAAAGAAATGAAAAGCACCCGTGGTGTGCGGGTCCTGTCCTCCAATCTGCCGCGTTCGTGCAGGTCTGCGCTGTGTGGGTCTTCTCAGTTAGAGTGACTGGCTGTTCTTCGGGTCCTTATTTCGTCTAATATGGAACATTATGGGAAGAAACCGAATGTTTCTCTTAACTGCAAAATTGCGCCGTGTGCGAGTAGCTGAATGTTCGCTCACCTCGTGTGAAGAATTACGGGGCTTAATGTGGTCTCTGGCGGCAGCGTCTGCCTTCACTTGTTAGCGTCTCTTGCTGTTGGCTTCAGTTTCTATGGAGACGTGTGGGACTTGATCGGGCCGACATTTTCTATTTCGCCCGTGTGATGCTGACGAGTAGAGTGCCTGTGCGCCATCTTTCAATGGATACTAGATCATTACACCATCTGTGTTCTGGTCGGTATTACAGGCTCGGTGCCACAATCATCGATATATTTCTACTCAATATTTGTGTCTCTATTAAACCCCAAGTATGTGCCATCTGTATGTAAATTGTTTATCTCAAAAGTTGGTAAGGACCATCTAGAATGCAGTTGGATAGTGGAGTGTTATCTCTCTAAAACGTGGACCTAGGCCCTCCCCCCATCCCCCCTCCCCCCCCCCAAGGTAGTGGTTGGGTACAGTTAGAGATGTCTAGTTAATATGTGCAGGCCAAGGTAAAGGTTCGGTACAGTTTGTAATCGGTACGCCTGCACAAGAAGTATTGTTAACTAGTGGAGTGTTGTCAGAATTACCTCTGTCAGTGTATCCATATAGTTTCCAGACATTTAAATAGATAAACTGAAGAGCAATGGCTAGCCTGAACTAAGCTATTTCACGTTTGGAAAAATTCTCATCTTCCTGTCTTGAAGTTTTTTTTTTCCCATAGGGTTTTTTTCTGTAGATACTTCTTTCGAAATGGTCTAGGTAGGTAACTTGAGTTTTTTAGGGTTACATTATAGCGGGGTGCCCATTCCTCTTGAGTTAAATTGAGCTGGTAGGTTGGGAAGGTCGTATTGCTTGATCTTGTGCCCCTCTATTGCTTTGTTTAGACCTGGAGTATCGCTTCTCATAGTGTAAATCATCTCTTGTTCCCTTTTTAAGAGGGCATTCTCGAGGCAGATGGTGTTATCGCCCTTAAGTACTATAAGTACTGGCCAGGTGAATCCTTCGAAGTGATGGTTCTTTTCTTGGAAATGTTTGACATGGGGTGCCTTCTCTGTTTCGTTTTTCAGACAACTCCAGTGTTCCATGATCCTGGCCTTGATTTTTCGGTTTGTTTGGCCTACGTATGGTAAGCCACATGGGCATCTTATCATGTATACCACGTTGCAGTTGGAGAAGTTCCGTTGTGTCCACTTTTTACTGGTGCCAATATCTACTTCCTGGCTCTTTTTGTCAATTTACATACCCTGCATGTACCGCACGGGTGATGACCATTCGGTATTCCCGTATTCCAGATGGTAGAGTTGTGGTGATTCCGTTTTAAAATGCTTTTGAGCTTGCTGGTACTGACTATTGCCTATGGAAGTACTTTATGTATGCGAACATTGGACATGCAAGTGGTGTTTTTGAATTATCGAATATTTTACAATGTTTTTGAATCACGTTCCGAATTTGTAGACTTAAGTGACGAGTCTCTCCTCGTGGCTTTTGACTTGTTTGGTTTCCAGCAGGGCTTCTGTCATTTCTGTCTCTTTTTTCCACTTTTCTGATTGTTTTTTTAGGGTACCCTTGCTGGCGTAATTTCATGCTTCGTGTTTTGGCTTGGCTTCTTCCTCATAGGTGTCAATCTGGGAGCTGTTCCTCTTTATTCTGGAGGTACTGTGCGAATGGTGAATTATCTCGAATATGTTTTACATGGTGGCTTGTGTAGTCCAGTA
Source organism: Ambystoma mexicanum (assembly GCF_040938575.1). Classification (NCBI taxonomy): domain Eukaryota; kingdom Metazoa; phylum Chordata; class Amphibia; order Caudata; family Ambystomatidae; genus Ambystoma; species Ambystoma mexicanum. The sequence continues at coordinate 153,677,911 of NC_090932.1, forward strand.
AAGAGTTTTTATCTGTCAGTTTGTGGAATGGTTTTACTAGTAGTTCTCCTGATTGTTGAAAGATTGTCAAATCCAAGAAAGTAGTTTTGGTGTTATTTACTTTCATTGTAAACTGGAGGTTGGGATTGAGGGCGTTTATCCAGTTCAAGAAGTCCTTAAGTTTCTTCTTCCGTGCCTTCCCATATGATCAGGATATTGTCTATGTATCTGGTCCACTTTAGAATCTTATCTTTGTATGGGTTAGTGTCTGCTTAGATATGTTTCTTAAATATGTTATCCCCCCCCCCAAAGTGGGTCGTGCTGTCCAGGTAATCATTTAATTCATAATTATCTTCCTGGGTGCTTCTTTTAGGCCTCATTATTTTCATGTGAGCTTCCATATCATGAAGTGTACCAGCATAGCCTCTTCCAGCTGGCCTGATTACAGGAAAATCCATCAGGATTCCCCGAATAGGAGAAGTTTCATCCTCTCAACATACCCTTTAGGCATAAAAAGATCTCACAAAAACTCCATGTGTGACTGTCTTTTGGGGATTATCTTTGGGTCATTTAATACAGGACCAGGTGTATTTACATGCATTACTGGTGTAGGCCCACCCTCTAACAACCCCTTGTCTGTCCTGTCTTGCCAAGCCTGTCTCTGGCACCCAAAAAGAGTTTCTAAGAGACCCTTTGTATATGACTGATTGGTAATGGCACTTATCTCAGGCTTAGGCAATTTGTCATCTTTCTTTGGGACAGGAATGACTACATAGGGTCTGGGTTGCCTAGTAGTTGCCACGTTTACATTTTCCTTCTGCTCAGGAGCATGCCCAGGGGTCTTAGCTCCATTTGCACCAATGTAGACCGCTGTGCGTGCAGTCAGTGAAAGCAGTACAATTATGAACACAATGCAAGTATAAATGACAAAAAGGTAAGTTACTTTACAGCATATACTTTGTGGACGTCTCTGTGTTAGGCATGATGATGCTACTATTGATGCTACCCATCTTTATTGCCAAAGGAAGGAAAAACTGAAACTTTGATACATCAGGATTGTGAACTGCCTCTGGAAGCTGCGGTCTTGACTCGGCAATTCGTCCTCAATCAGCTATCCGCTTACTGGACGATAAGAACAAATTATTTCACTGTATTTCTGGAACCAGTCTTTCACCAGCCAGAATGTAGGTGCCACTCCAGTATGGAAAAACGACCCCAGTATAAAAAATGACCTCAATAAGTCTAAATAAGCTCAACGACATATCAGCTCCCAGTCGATGCCTCGAATCTGCTTCAGCCCAGACAACATGTTGAATTTCTTTCAGCATGAAACAAGTCTCAGCAACCTCTCAATCTGTCCCTCGAAGGAAAGTTTCACACTGATATGCAATTTCGCTTGGAATATATGCTCACTTGGATTATAATGCCTTCCAAGATCACATTCAAGTGTGCAGTGTATCTAGGATCCCTTAGAAAGGTGAGCACATCAGTGCCTTTCAACAAAATGTGGGTATTCCTCAGACGAAAGAACACCATACTGACCAGTCTATGAGCTGAATCAGTTCATAACGGCATTTGTGCTCTACTCACTGTACTCCGGAAATTGCAAAATTTGTTCAGTGATAACTATAAGCAATCTTCTTATAACTGGGCCATTCTTAGGATCTTTTAAGAAAGCAGGAACCCGATTAGTTCTCCCCACCAGTGAAGGGAAGAAGGCAACACCAACTCGAAATAAGAACCAGCCGAGAAAGGTAATCACTGGGCAACACCATAGGTAAATCCAAACAGGAACTCAATGAATCAGGGTACGGCACACTCTTCCAATTGCTGTAACCACAATCAGAATATGGCATAATGCTCTTTTTAGCAAGGCTTAAACATCCCTCAGTCCAAAGTTTTTTTAACAAGCTTCTCAGTGGCTTTAAGAACAAAGAATTTTATCTCAACCCTTTAATGACTGCACAGAGTATTCGAAACAAGCCACAGTCCAATTAACTCTTTCTTTAGTGGACAGCTTCTGCGTCCTTCCTCATCATAGATCTTGTCTGCACATGCTGTGGTTCTTCCCAGATGCTTGTAATTGCTTCCTGTAGGGGTGTGTGAAGAGGGGGTTTCTCCAGCAGAGATCTTTACATCGCCTAGGAAAGTCCAAGCACACCTGCCCTGCACTTTGACAGCAGACGGCGTGACGTCTTCCACGATGATCGGACTGTTGAAACGGGGTGCGTCCCACTTCTTCCTTGTATGATGCGGATTAAGACCGCATCTCCGGGGAAAAGATGGGGGACACAATTCTTGAGATTCACTTGTTGAAGCTCCTGTGTTCTGTATTGCCTTACACCCTTGTCGCTGCAGCTGTCCTGAAATGACAAATACTTGAAGTCATACAGTTCAAATAGTCACACAATTCCATTCCTAACAAATCTGCAGTTGGCTGAGCATCACTTCTAACTCTGGATGGAGGCATTAGGGGTGTCATCATTTGTCTCCCCGTCATTATCTCGTGGGGTGCGAGATGGTGGTCAGAACCGGTTGTTTCCTTAAAGCATTTAATGCCGGTGGTAGGCAATGCAACCACCATTTCCTCAAGTTAAGCATCAATTTGGCTATTCTTTCCTTGAACAGGCCGTTTAGCCTCCCACAGATCCCATTTCCTTGTGGATAAGTCTAAGAAAACTTGCGTTTTATACCAAGCTGCTCTGTTCAAATGTTGGATTCACAAAATGTGGGCCAATGTCTGACCTCATTACTTTACATACTCCCCATCTAGGAAATTCTTCCCGCACTAAGAATTTTGCTGCACAGGTGGAATCTGGGTGTGTACAGGGACCTGCTTCAATCCATTTTGAAAAGGGAACACTACTACGATCAAGTATCTATATCAATTACATACCTGTACCATGTCTACATAGTCCATATGCAAACCTGAAGAGGGCCATTAGGTCTCGGAATAACTCCCCTGTGTGCAGTGTATGCCCAGCCGTGAATTTGTGGCACACAAGACACTTCACTACATAAAATGCAACATGATATAATAGATTTGGTACAAACCAATCCTCAGCAATAGTTGCAGCAAGATTCTCCCTCGTTGTGCGTGCGGGTTGGTGTAGCTGTTCCAGCGCCACCCTTAATGCTACAGGCATCACTGGTTTAACAGTGCTGTCTTGTTGCCACAATGCTTCAGAGGGGTTTAAAGAACACAGTCTTCGTGTGTAAAAATGTTCCTCTTGAGGTGCTTCCCCTTGGACCTCTACCAACTGCATTTTTGACAGGTTATTATAACTTTCAGATACAGTCATCATAACTATTTTTTCATTTACATTAGGAGTGTCAATATTCACCATTTTTTATCTGCATTTGCTACTCGCTTCGCCTAATCTGCTGCTCGATTTCCACACGCGATAAAATCTGCCCTTTTAGTGTGAGCTGCGCACTTGACGACTGCGATGCTCACTGGGAGTTGTAGTGCTTTAATAAGCCTGTCTGTGATGCTGGAAATGCATTGGAAGACAGGGCCTCCCCGTCCCTGTCTTCTAGTCCTTTTTCATTTGTGTTCTGTATGGTTTTCTGCCCAGGAGTCCATGTGGAACTCCTGGCAGTGGAGCTCTTCCTGTTTTTGGTTTGGTGTACAGACCCATGGGATACCCTTATGGTACCCATGGGTGGGGGTGCAACCCTGTGCCCCTAGTGTATGTTTTTGGGCACCCTTGTGTGGCCCACAGAGCAGGGTATGGTCTGGTGGCAGCTCCATGCTGAATTTGACAGGTGCTCAGAGTATCCTCCATTTTGGGATACCTAGGCCCTGCCATTGGAATCAGTTGATTCCACATAGGAAACAAGATGGCCCCTGTGGCCTCTTGTTTTTCTATTGGCCGTTACCTTGTTTTCCCAAGGTCATGGGAAGCCCTGAATCGGTCCCTTCCCCCTGACTGGCTGTTGGGTGGAAATTTCATATATGGTGTTGTTGTGAAGTCCAGGCCAGACTGGCTGGAGCCTTCCCAGTGACTGTATGTTGTGGGTACGCCCTCTGGGTGGGACCTGGGTGAACGGAGTGTGTGACAAATATGTACTTCTTGTTGTGGATGTCTAGTTTCTGGTGTTTGACACAATGACTGAGACAGCCCTGCCCGAAACTGGCATGAAGGCAGTGTGGAGTGTTGAATGGCTGGGTACTTGTCCCAATAGACACATTGTTGTGAGTGTCTGGAGAGAAGTGAATGGCCTGAATGCGCTATGCACCTGATTGGTTGCCTGCCTGCATGAATGCCCCTCTGACCGATTGGTTGCCTGAGTGTGACCCAGCAGAATGAATGGGAGATCAACTAATATCTGGGGGCCTCTGTTCAGAAGCTGAAGAGAAACTGGAGTTGAAACTGAAGCTTAACCTATACTTCGATCTGAAAGCTGCTGTGTCTCCCAGGACTGACCCAGAGAGGACCTGGTTAGGCGCCCTCTTCCCGAACTACAAGGGACCATCGTGCACTGCTAATCTTTGCCAGCGCTCCCTGGTAGACAAACCTATGAAAGGCTGCCGACTGGGGACGGGGACTGCCGCAGAATCACAAGGAGAAGTGCCCGGACACTGTTGTCCATCACCTCGACGACCGCAGTCGCCGACCGGAGCCGTCGTGCTCCCTTTGCCCAAGTACCATTTGATATAAGGACGCTCTCGCCTGCACCGTCGACCGCTTTGTTCCCACTGGAGAAAGTCGAGGCTGCCGACAAGCATCCGCCGGTGGGTTTCCCGCACCCGACGACCGTAGAGACGCCGACTCCTCGACGCCCTTGCTGGGCCACAGTTCTTCACAATCTCTTTGCGGTCCTGAACTATCGTCACTGAGGTGCCCTGCACACCTCTTCCTTGCAGGACGCCAACGCTACGTCGTCGACGAGCACCACTGGGAACAAAGCTGCCACCTCACCGTCGTTCACCCCTTTTTCCTCTTGGGCTCTCGACGATTTGTGGCTCCTGCCTTAAAAGGAGCTGCTCAAGAAAGATCTGTCGATGACAAACTCTGCTATTCCAGGTACATTGGGGTTGTAGAACCATTTTAAAAGGAAATAAGACTTATTGAACAATATATGGACTGGGCATGTGAGATATCTTTACTTTACAGGTTGCCCCAGGTGGAGGGGGATCTCCACACAGAATTGTGTCTAGGTAACAGGGCCAGTATTCTGCCGATTGTTCCAACCATCTGCTTTCCTACTAGGTCTATTGTTATTTACCTTTATTAAATGATTTGTGTGACATTTAACCAGAGTACAATTGATGCACTTTAATGGAATCTAATAATTGTGGTACCACTTAGAACTGCATACATTTGCCATTGTAGGTTCACTGAGAACAAAGTGAGTTATTGTGATTGTGTACATAACCTTGAACTTAATTATATAAAGACTGTTTAACTAATACAGTGTGTGGACATTCCTTTGTGTGGGCTTGGGGACTAAACTGTACTTAAGAACCAGCCTGCATAGAGAATCTCGGCTGGGGTCCTCTGTGCCTTTCCTCTACCATATAGACAGCAGAAGTACAGACACCCCCTCCAGTCTTTACACTGTCCAATAAGGCGGCGTGCTGTACTGGCGTGCCGTCTGCTCGGAGGTAGCCCCTCCTTTTCCAACGTGCTAACCCTGCGTGCACCGACAACATCACATAGGCGGAGTCACTGTACACTGTTACTTCCTGGTCTGCGTGATCCTCGAGTGTGACTATCAACGCCAATAATTATGCAGCCTATGCTGACTAATGAGATGGCAAGCAAGTACTTTTAAGCACCCGAAATTCCCCATTAGCCATGTGCTTTATCACAGCGGCACCTGTATATCTCTCCATTTTGATCGATCCTTGAAGAACCATCAATGAAAACAATCTCTCCTCCTTCCAATGCGCGCGCTTTTATTCTAGGGATTTTCATCATAGAACTCTTCATAGTTTGCGCAATCGTGTTCAGGCTCAGCTATAAACATGGCAGGATTCATCATCTAACATCGGACTATTTAATCGTTGGATTCAATATGACTACCTCATAGGCAGAAGCCCTTTAAGATGTCAATGTGCCCTTTGGTTTCTCTAAAATAGCAAATAATGCGTGCTCAACGAATAACGTCATGGAACATCCCATCACTATGCTTGCAGCCTTCTCTATGGCGAGCACGGTGGCTGCTAAACTTTATTCGCGCAGAAAATGACCTCTCATTACTGGGTCTAAGACTCCACTGTAATACGCAAGGTGCTTGTAACCCAACGTGGTTCTCTGCATGAGAACTGCTGTTGAAGAGGAAGGCTACCCCTCCCCCCTTAAACTGAATGCAGTGGAGACAGACCCCCCCCCCCCCCTTAAACCAAGCGTAGAAAACTTGGTGGTGTGAGTAATGCCTTTAAATGTGCAGAAAACAAGAATTATAGTGCTTTGTAGCACAAAGCGCTTTGAAAACCAAGTTATGGTTATAAAGGCAGAATGTTTTAAATAATGAAAGGCTGGTTAAAGTAGTACATAATAAATATATGTACTTAAGAAACTATGCTTGAATTGACCAGGTGTCAAGATATGAACAGAAATAGGGCAATCCACCATTTTGTTACAGGCCGAACCTTTAAAAGCCAACACCTTTAAGGCCAGCACCTTTAAAATGGATACTGAGATATATGTAAGTGAATTCTGTAAAACTGTGTTGAAATGAAAAAAGAATTACCTCTTGATAGTTCAAGGAGAGTTCAGTAGTCAGAGGCGTGACTTATTGGACTCCTCGCAAATCTTAACAGTGCAATGTGTGGGAGCGATGTAGCAGTCAAGGTAGGAATGTGGATGATGCATTTGGCTGGTTTAATTAGCAAGGAGAGCACAGCTGATGCCCATGTTTGGGCCTCTGGGACAGGAAAACGTGGCTGGTGTCAGAATGACCTTAGAGTGGACTTCAGCAGCATCTCCAGTTGAAGGTCAGGTACAGCACCCAATCTTAATTAGTTGCAGGTGTGGGTTTGACGTCAATGAAGAGCCTTTTTTTTTATAAGGAGTCATGTAGAAGGCAAAAGGCGGGGGCTAGGCTCACCTCCCTATAAACTGTATATAAAGGGGACTGAATTCAGTGTTAGAGGAGCAGGGTTCCAGAGATGTCCATGATGTATGAAGTGTACCAGCCCTTTGGAGAAGTAAAGCCCGATGTCTTCTTGAACCAAGCCTGGGTGTCCGGTTTGTCAAGTGTCTCTTCCTGACTTAGAAATGCCAAGGCCTACCAGACAGGGGTCTTTCTGGGACCTCCAAAACACTGTCATAACAGTGCCATCTGTATGGGAGAACAAAAAGAATTCCCTAGTATAATTAGGAATCCCTAAAACTGGAGCTGTGCAAATTGCTTTTTTCAATCAGTCAAACCCTCTTCCATTTCCTCAGTCCACACAATTTTTTCCTGCGTGGCCTGTGTTCTATTTAAGGCCTGCAACAAAGGTCTTCTATTCGAGATGTAGTCAAAGACCCATGCTCTGACGTAATTACATAATCCCAAAAGTCTCTGCATGTGTATGATAGTGTGTGGCTTTGCAGTTTTCAAAATAGTCTCAGCTCTTTCAGGGGTAACCTCCTTTCCTTCATGCAAATTAAACTGGCCTATGTATAGCACTTCTTGTTGACAATATTGTAACTTTTCTTTGTTAACTTTAGATCCTTTGTCAGAGAGTTTAATCATCAGCTGAACAGAATCACGTCTGCACTCTTCCTCTGAGGTGCTGTGTAGTAATCTGGCTTACAGAGTAGCTGTCTGTAGCAGTGGGTGTGAGGTCATCTGCTTGTGGAATGTTTGGGTGGAAGTGTTCTGCTGGGTGACGGTTGGTCAGAAAGAGAAAGCTGTGAGCAGAGAAGATGGGTGTGGGTGTGAGCCCAGCGTTTCCCTTGTCATCTTGTGTCCCCTACCATCCCTGTATCTTGTGGAGCAGTACAGGACAAAGACAAGGACAATAAAGTGACCAGGAACCTACCTGAAGTACCGGAGGTCCTCTTTATTACACTGGCGACGAGGAAGGGATGGTCGGTGGACAGCCTTCTCCTTCGGCGCTGCTGGGGGGGGGGGTTGCAGCAACCCTGGAACCCCGCCCCCGTGAAGTCCCCCCACACCCAGGCGGGCCCATATGTGTTGGCCGCCGTGTTGAGTTTGTGGCACCTCACTGCTATTGAGGGGTGCTCTGGTGACAGTTGGTGCCTTTGGAGATGTGCAACGCTCCTCTGTTCCTTGTGAGTTGAGCGAGGTTGCTTTGCGGTGCTCCAACTCCCGAAGGCAGCCCTGCGCCACCTTTGTTTGCGGTCATCGGAGGGCCGAGCAATGGCGGCATTCAGAAGTTCCTTTCTGGTGCCTTTGGGGTCAGATCTCCAACAGAGGTGAGGTTCGACCATGTGTTCGGCGGTGCAGGGAGCCGATGGTCACCCATTTGTCAGTGGGTGTACGCACGCAGTCCTCCGGTAGTGTGTTTTGCCCCTGCCACAGCGCAGACCTGCGCCTCTCATTTTCACTGCCTAGAGAGACTCGTCTGCGATGGTAGTGGGATGGAAGGGCCCTGTCGGAGCAAGAGGTCTGTGTGCAGCGTTGCCACCTGTTGAGGAGTCTGCACTTCACTTGGAGCAGATGAGTGGTGGATTCGCAGTTTATGGTGGCTCGTTTTGTTATGCACTGCAGCGTTTACAGAGTGAAGGGTTTGTGTATGCGCCTACGGACACTTTCGAAGGAAGTTTCTGGGACGGTGGTTGAGAACTGGCGATGTCACAATGGTGAGAAGCATTTCCAGTGGGTCATGTGAGCGGCAACTGATGATGATCTTCCTGTATTCCAAGCCTCATTCTCGGCTTGTAGTTGCGAGCAGGAATGGAACGCTCCGGAGTGGGAGGAAGCGTATCATCATATAGTGTTAGTTCCGTGCTCCCTGATGTACGGCGGGGACATGAGAAACTTGCCGATAGCTGCTCTGGCCCAAGAGTTCCTCGCAGGCCTGGCTTTTCGTTTCGGATGGGACATTGGTCAGGTTAGTATGTGGGCCGTATGCGTGGGAATGAGTGTTTATGCTTTTGTTTATGTTGTGGCCCAATGTTATCAAGATAGGGGCTAGTAGTGCTATTTTTGGGTCCAGTGTAAGGTCAGGGACTTTGTGTCCAAGGCCGTTGTTTGTTCCCTGTGGTGTCCTTTGTTGTGGCCTTTCGTGGGTAATAGAACCTTGTGTGCAGGGGTTTAGTGTTTTCCCTTTGCAACTCCCAGGTGTGGGGGAGGAGGGTTGCAATGTGATTAATTCTGCAGGGTTGTAATGTGATTCATTCTGCAAATGACTAGTGACATTGCTGTGTTTATTTTAGGGATGGAACTTCGTTCCTGGGAAATGTTAACCCCAAGGAGTGCAGATTGGGGTGTGAACTTGTTTATGGAACAAATTGTATTAATATGACTTTCGTCATATGGAACACTGATTTACATGCAAATTTGACATTGTTGGTGCCCAGGCGTTCATGCCGGTTTGCATCTGTGGGTGTGCTGGGGGTCATCCTCCAATATATTCACATGTATTGTGCAATGTTTTCAGCTTTGAACATGTGTTTTTCACGATGCCTGCATTTAACTTTCATGTTATTATGCTATGTTATCATAATGTCATTTGGCACATGCTTAATGTTATCAGTGCTGGGGTGTGAGGAGTTTGGCGCATCTGTAGTTACATGTTTTGTTTACTGCATTGAGTGAGCGCCTGGTATGTGTGCTGTAGCAGTCGTAGTGTGTACGGTCATGTGTTGAGTTGTAGTGCCCATGTTTATGTTTTTGTGGTGTATCTCAGGGAATTGTTTTTCTGTGGGTGCATAGTGCCTGGTTGGTCCCAGGTTAGGTCGCTATGGTGTTTGGTCCCAGTTGTGCATCATCCCCGAGTGTGTGGTTGGAGTTGATGCAGTGGTTATGGCATTGGTGTTGTGGTCATTAGTGCCCGATGGTCGTCAGGGTAGGTCACTTTTGGCATGTTGTTCTGTGGGTGTTGTGGTCATTAGTGCCTGATGGTTGTCAGGGTAGGTCACTTTTGGCGTGTTCTTCTCAGGGCAGTCGTTTTGCTGCAGTGTGTTTCATAGTGTCATTTTACCTTCAGTCTGGTCGCTATGCCCGAGTTGTTTTGTAATTTTCATGTCGTCCGTAGTATTGGGTCTAAGGGCCGAGGTAGGTCACTATGGGTTGGGGTTTTAATTTAAATGTTGCCAGTTTACCCCTGATGCCGGGTTTGGTTGATCAGGTTGTCATACTGGGTTTAGAAATGGTGTGATGCTAGAAAGAGGAAATGCCCAACGGTTTTGTGGTGGCGGTGGAGCAGTATAGTGGAGGTGGTACTTCTTGTAACTGCGGTTAGTGTTGTGTTGCGTGGGTTGCTGTTGGGCTTTTGTTGTTGCTCCCTTGGGGGCGGTTTGGTTTGTGCTCAGAGGGACAGCTCTGATACTCCGGGGTGGCAGACCGAGTGGAAGGTGTTTTGTGCGAAGATGGGTAAGTTGGTTGGTTAGGTAGTGGTGTTGGTGTTAGAGTTGTCCAACAATTGTGTGGCAGCCCTAGGTCCTGAGGGGCAGCTCAGGACAGGCGTAAGTGCTCTGTTTATTATTTTTGAGGCCTCAAGGTGTTGACCGAGGGACTGGTGAGTTGTGTTTTTCAGTTGCGTGCCGTTGGCATGGTCTACTTAGTCTAGGTCTGTCCTGCGAATGGTTTCCTTTCTTGTAGTTCCCATTATTTGAGTTACCAGGGGTTCTGTACATAGGTGGCCACTGTGTTGCGGAATTTCGGGTACTGTGTTGTGTTGGATGTTAAGGTTTGGTGCTGGTCACATTACCTTAATCATTCTGTGCGTTTCCTAGGGAGGGATAGGTGTAATAATCTGGTGTATGTTTCTCCTAGGGGAGGAGAATTGTAGTAATCTGGCTTACAGAGTAGCTGTCTGTAGCAGTGGGTGTGAGGTCATCTGCTTGTGGAATGTTTGGGTGGAAGTGTTCTGCTGGGTGACGGTTGGTCAGAGAGAAAGCTGTGAGCAGAGAAGATGGGTGTGGGGGTGAGCCCGGCGTTTCCCTTGTCATCTTGTGTCCCCTACCATCCCTATGTCTTGTGGAGAAGTACAGGAGGTCCTCTTTATTACATGCTGCAAACTAAAATGTCATCTACGTATTGCAACAACACTTTCTAAAGCGATATTGCTTAAGTACTTCTGAAGGACTCTATTGAAAATCGATGGGGACTCAATACCCCTGTGTTAAACTAGTACTTTACAGACGTGTTTGTCTAAAGGTAAATGACATCAGATCCTGCAAGTCTTTGTGCAATGGGATTGAGAAAAATGCATTTCTCAAGTCAATCACTGTGAAACATTGTGATTCAACAGGTATAGATTGTAGACTGTTTAGGAACTAGAGGGAACTCTTCGACATCTGGTTTATCGCCCAAAATCTTGAATTAAATGCCACAACCCCACCCCCTTATATTTTTTGATAGGGTACACCGCAGTATTATGGTTACTAACGTCACTAAGATGCCCTGATACATCATGGAGTAAATAGTCTTAAAATACCTTTGTCTGCCTCTCGAGACATAGGATACTGTCATTGTCATGATGTCTACCACCGGAGCACCAGGACAGGCCCAGCACCCCCGGGAGCAGGCATCATGCCCTCGGGTAAAAGCCCAGCGGCCCCTAATAGGGGCTCTTTGGACTTTGTCCTGACGCCTTTGCTCATAAAAGAGGGTGTTTTGTGCACTTACCTGACGCAGACCATGCTGCATGAGGCTTGGGAGGGACTATTTTATCAAAGGAACTATTTTACTTGGGTGGGGACCATGGAAGAATACTTACCTGGAACTTCTTCCAAGGCTATTTAAACCACGCCCGGACTGCCACACGTGCTTCGCGTTGCTCTGCATCTAGCAGCTGAACGCTCACTGTGCCTGCTCCTGCATCTTGCCTCCAGCCACGCCCGTCTCGATCTTGGGATACCTGAAAGGAAGGAAGGGAAGAGAAAAGGTGAAAACCAAGAACTTAATCTAACTTCCTACCTGTGTCCGGAACCATCACGCCAGCGATCCTGAAGATGGACATTCTTTAAAAGCATCACGCTACTTGTTGCAGCGCCGCGCATCACTCACCTGCCTCGTGGGCTCTTAACTATCCACCGCGACCTTCTGGGCATTCCGCCACATCTCTGCACCTGCAGGGGAGAAGAAGAGACAAAAGGTGAGCAGGAGGAAACAAATGAGGAAAGCCTGATTTTCCGTCACAAGACTTACCTGGCCATATTTGACGGAACCACTCCTCATTTCGGGTCGGCGCCACTTCTTGGCCTGGTACCGCACCCCGGCCCCTAAGGGGAAAAAACAAAGACATTACTAGAGGGATTCAAAGACATTTAAAGGGATCATTTTATCACAAACTCACCTGAGTTTATCTCCGGCAATATCCCTCGAAGCATCACTTCCGCTCTGCACCTGAAAATAAGGACAGATCGCAGGTTAAGAAAAGCAAACAAAGAAGACTCTACTCTGGAACTTTTTAAACTGCATACTTACGGCATTTCGCCTTCCGAAACCAGTGAAGTAACTGGTCAAATACGCGCCCCTGCACCAGAAGCAGGATGGAGAGCTCATCCATTCAAACATTAAGGTGAGCCTTGATTGGGGATTTCAGAGGTGGTCAGAGAAGAGCAAAGGGGAGGTGGGAAGCAATCACAATACTCTGCAGTCAGTTAATCCCCTTTCTCCACCTACAGAAAGATTTTTCTACGGGCCAGACAAGCCAGATTTGGGGGTCCAGTTCAGTCGGCGTTTCGAATCCTGCGCATCACGCTTGAAGAGGTCACAGCAATCCAGACCAGGTCAGCTCCTCCGTGGGAGCCAGGTGAGCGTTACAGTCATGCTCGAGGTAAAATTGCTACTGGTTTCAATTTAATCTTCACTTCTCCAACCCCCTTCAGTAGGCCTGCATCATAGGGGCCGGTGGTCCATAAAAACTGGCACTTTTGCCATGTCTTTAAGAAAGTACTCAGGATGCCTTTGTGCTATCATCATCTTCTCAGGAACTTCTTTTAATTGCTCTCACCCAGTAAGTGATGTCTATGTTATATGTTTCTTCGTCCTCAGATGGATGATCTTCAAACAGATCTTCATCAGTGACGTCAGTCAATTTGTCACCCTCCCCAATGTCTATTACTGCACACCATTGTCTTCCTTCATCATCACTTCAATCAAGCAAAACCATTTCTCCTTGCACTATGGCTGCTTGCAGTTTTAAGGGAAAGACTTGTCCCTCCTCTTCAAGCATAGGTATTCTTGGTCTGAACAGAAATTCATCAGGTGTTCTCATTGCTCTGCCTGCTAGACCTGGTAGCCATGACAACAGAATGCGTACTCCATAATGAAAAACCTTTGGTTCTAACGGTATGGCTCTCGCAGCCATCTGTCCTGAAAAAGCCATAATAATTACATATGTTTAAATAATGCATTCCTGGTGTTGAACACACTATGCCTTCATCAGTAAATGAAATGGCCATATTGAACTTTGTCATTAAATCTCATCCCAATATATTAACAGTTGTTTGCCTCGAATATAGCAATGGCACCTGCATGACATTCTCCTGTAGAGACTTGTAATTCTTCAGTGAAAGGAACTATGCTTGTAACTCCTGTGAATCACGGAGTATTGATGGCATTGCCAGACATTGAAAATGTTCCCTCTCGTATACATGAGCGTGTTACCCATGTCTACTAAAAACATTTGCCTCCTATACGGACGTCTGCCCTTGGTTCCTCGTGAGGATTCAGCATCACGGATAGTATTGAAAACATCAGGTCTCCCAGTGAGCTGTCCTATTGCGTTTACAGCCTCATTCAATCACTCGTAAAAGGATTCCCTCCATCACCAGTGACACCCCCCCCATCCTAGGAGTCATTAACTGTCCTGTGTTTGCTGAAGCTGCATAGGTGACTGCTGCGACTGTCCTTGTGGCGGGTTAACTGCTACCTGTTGTGGTTGCAAGCCTTGCTGCACTCTCGGCGCTTGCTGCTGCATCGTTTGATTCCGAGCAAATCCATCTCCATTCTGCTGCCAATATGCAGGCGGATTTGACATCCCCACCCCCTTTCAAAAACTGGCCATTTTGCACTAACCCTTGATTTCTACAAATGCGAGCAAAGTGCCCAGTCATTCCACAAGTCCAACATATAGGCGTGGTCTCCCAACCTGCATACTCTGAAACCACCCTTGGTTATTCTGAAAGTTTCCCTGATTAAACTGCCAATTCCCTTAATTACCTTGCCAACCTCGTCCTCTGAATCCTCTTCCCAGTGGAGTAAATCCACTATTGTTTTGATCAAACTGCCTTTGATTCACCTGCGGCATGTTCACTTTGCTGTGAATTCAATCCATCTACACTCGTCAATATTGCCCCTTCAATGGCGTACCTGAACTTTTTCTGCACTGGCTTTGCATCTTCGCCCTTCCCAATATCGTATTTTTTGCGTTTCTTTTCCTGCAGGAGATTACAGTGATGCGCAATGGTCAGCATAATTTCTGACCACGGTTTTGCTTCTATACCCACTAATCTTCTTGAGCTGCTTTTGTACTGGCTCTGGCAGCCCTTGGCATAATATATGATAGAATACTGGTATAGATTTTCCCCAAGATTTGTGCGTTTCCAAACTCTCAAAATTTTGAATGTAAACAAGTGGGTCATGCCCGTCCATCTTTTTCGTCATTATAGCTCCCATATCGGACGTGTCCAGATACAGTAGTCTAAGCACTTTCCAGACTGCCGCCCTACAGTTATTGAATGGTGCTCCATCGTGAGCAGTGTACACTGTAGTCACACCAGGGTACCCTTGTCCACACATCATCAGCTCTCAAGTATGACGATTAGGGAACCCTTGATGTCCCCTATTGCAACGTATTTCCTCCCGTCATTTTTTCTAACTGATGTATCCATTTCCCAGCGCCAGAAGTTAAACTCGGGAGTTTACATCTTAGATGATCTCTATACATTTGAGGCCATAGTAGATACTGGGGATTTCACCCTCGCGCTTGGCCTCCTATGCTTATTTAGGACCCTAGGGGTGGTAAACTCATGCCGGGTGCTGAACCCCTCGGAGAAGGACTTTTCCTTTTACTCGTATGTAATAGGACTTCTTCCAAGGATTAACCTCCTCCCAACATCCCCCCAGATACTAGCATACATCAACAGTGTGGTCATAGGGTCAAGGATTCTATCTGATTACACCCCAGTGACACTGGAGATTCGAGCACATGAGACAACTCCTAACACTCGACGTAGATGGACCCTATATGACCCAATGCTCAATGAGATGCTGCAGAAGGACTCCATTGCAAAGACAATTAAGACCTTATTTAGAGAAAACCTAAGCGAAGATAACTCGAAGCAAACACCTGGGATGCTATGAAGGCGGTGGTTCGGGGAGAACTGATCGCACGGAGTAGCAAGGAATAGACAAGCCTGCCTAATCCTTGAACAGGAATGCCAAGAAGCAGAGAAAACCTACAAGGAAAAAGGCTGAACCCCAAAAACGCAACGAGCCATCTGCATTGCACGGAAGAAACTAGAGGCCACTATGCCAAACATACGGCACAACTACTGACTAAAACCAAGCAGTTTTATTACGCAAAGAACAAAGCGAATAAGCTACTGGTGGTCAAACTAGCTAAAGCAAGGAGGAGCAACACCATTGTGGGGCTGCGTGATCAACAGGGTTCAATACACTACGCTGAACAAGAAAAGCAACGGCTGACAGCGAACCACCTGAATGAACAGAGGGACTATCTGCAGAAAGTAGCACTCCCTGGCTGAAGGACTCAATCCGGGATAGCCTAGACACCCCGATCACAGGTGAGGAGGTTGAAGAGGCCATACAATCTCTTAAATCTCAAGCTCCTGGCCCTGATGGATACTCTACTACATTTTACAAGATCATGCCCCAGCTGATTGACCCTCTGGTTGCGCTTTTCAACTCTTCTAGGGAAACTGGCAGTGTAACCCCGTCCATGCAGGAATCCATCACCATCCTTTTACCTAAACCGGTGAGGGACCCAAGAGACCCCGCTTCTTACAGACCGATTAACAGATGCCAATATCTACTCTCAAATTCTTGCTAACCGCCTGTCACAGATCTTGCCAGAGATCATCCACGCCGACCAGACAGGCTTTATTAAAAAATAAGATCTGCAGGGGACAATATCCGAAGAGCCCTAGACCTGGTAGACCTCGCCTCCCCGGACTCCCAGAAATTGGTATTGATGGCCATAGACGCTACCAAAGCGTTCAACAGAGTTGACTGGGCCTTCTTGCGCCACACCCTGGAGGCCTTCGGGTTTGGCCCGACATTTCAGGCTATGGACCTAGCTAATTATAAATCCCTGAAAACCTTCCTTAGGATCAATGGCTCCCTCTCTGACCCAGATGCCCGCTGTCCCCGCATTTATTTGTATTAATCATGGAACCTTCTGCCCAGAATATCAGACTGAATAATAGTATTAAGGGCCTTCAGGTCGGTCCCTCACAAAAAAATAAATAAATAAATAAAAAAAATTAAAAAAAAAACCGCCCAATATGTGGATGATGTCTTGCTGACGATCCCGTTAGGGCATGCACTTTCCGAAATAGAGAATTACGGGAAGGTCACGGGCTTCTCCATCAAATTTGATAAATCTGTAGCTCTGGGGATTGGACTATCCCCAGACGAACGGGAATCCCTAAGCACGTTATGCCCTGTTCAATGGAAAGTTAAGGCAATCACCCATCTAGGGGGTCACAGGTGCCCGCAGGTCCGAAGGAAACATATCGCACAAATTCCCCCCTCTTTAACGAGCTGGTGGGGGACCTGGAGCGATGGGTGTCTCAGGAAATCTCTAATGGGGCATATTACTCCCAGATTTATATATGCATGTTCATCCCTACCAGTCGAAATCCCATTGCCCGCCCTCCGCGGTCTTCTGAAGAAGATGCTCCAGTTTATCTGGAGGGGAAAGGGGCTAGGATTCCCCAAAAGACAATGCTGGGTAACCCAAGGCTGGGCAGACTGGGAGTCCCGGACTAGCAGGGCTATCAGGTGGCAGCACAGCTAGCGCACACCCAAGCGTGGAACATAACTACTGGTCGCCCTAGATGGGTGGAGCTGGAACAGTCCTGCTCGTCTCTCCCCCTGCATTTCTTTCCGCACGTCCCACCCCTGCAGCGATTGTTATCAGCTACCAAACACACTGTAGGCGTGTGGGACTGGGCCCCGAGGCATAAAGGGATCCAGAGGGGTCTAGGCCCCTCTTCCCCGGTTTTCCATAACCGGTGTTCTCACCCAAGCTAAATCCCCAGAATTTTAAAAACTGGATTGCAGAGGGCCTGGAAACTCTAGAGCAGCTTTTCGAGGGAGGCCTGCCACGCACGTTTGAACAATGCAAGGAGACCTTCCAGCATCAGGAAAGGGACAGATTCTCCTACATTCAACTTCACCACTGATGCGCTCACCCCCAAACTCGAAATGACTCTCAAAGAACTCCCAACCCGGGGAAAAATGTCCACCCTATACAAACGCTTTCTGGGAGATTTCCTCACCACGAAGACTCGATGTATGGCACAATGGGAACGCAGATCTGGAGCACCCCATAGAGGACCAATCATGGGTGGACATTTGGACCCGAACGCATTAATCGTCCTCTTGCACCACCAACAGAGAATGTGCTTATAAAATCCTGTTGCGCTGGTACTGCCCCCCCCCCCCTCAGACTTCATCATATCAATCGGGGTCTTGACCCTGCCTGCTGGAGACTTTGTGGTCAACCAGGCTCCTTCTTCCAAATGTGGTGGGCATGCCCAAAGGCACAATACAGGAAACAATGCCTAGCCACCATCGAAGAGATCAGCCAGGTAGTTCTCCCTCTGGAGCATGAGCCCATTTTGTTGGGGACCCCGGTCCCAGGGATCTATCCGAGATCAGGAAAGAGCTAGATTACTGACACAGTGCCTCCTGGCGGGGAGAATAGTGGTTGCCCGCTCCTGGAAATCCACAGAAGGTCCCCTGATGCCCCTCTGGTGGGGAAAGGTATGGGACATTCTGATCGCAGAGAAAATAACAGCGGTCAGAGCGGGGCATCTGCACCGCTTTCAGAACACCTGGGCCCCAATATTAGACTATGACTAGAGTTTCCCAGCCTTGACCTACAAGCCTTAGGGGGATGGGGGGGGTCAGGATAGCCCTGGGAGACGGGGCAACCCCTGGGGCGGAAGGGAGAATATAAATGTAGCAGAGGACACAAACTATTGAAAACATTGGCCCTGTCCAGCAGTCGAGGGTGGGAGGGTGTTAGAGGAAGGATTGGGCTTATGATATTATATGTTGAACAATGCATCTGTATGAAAGTTGTACTTTAACAACCCTGCTTTGATTTAAAATAAACATATTAAAACAAATTATTAGGTATAGGGTGAATCCTCTATCGTGGCCTCTCTTACGATTCTTATTGCTCAGCCACACTGGAGTCAATATCTATTCAATACTTTAACACTCTTATTCTCACGTTATGTTTATCCCGCCTCCTCCCATTACTCTTTTTTCCCTCCTTATCACTTCCCTTTATTTACGACGCATGCATCAATTTCCCACTCTCCGTACTTTTCTACTCACCATTCGCATGTTCGTCTTTTGACTCTCTGAATCTCACGCCACTTTTACCGCCTCTTCAAACTGTCGTCCAATCAGTTTCACGAAGACGTGGGAGGGGATTCTATGGAAACTAGGGGACCCGTCACACTCACCGTGCAAGGTCTTGATAATTACACTAACGACAGTCTACATGGAGCTTCACGTCGTCAGCCGAATGGCAAAAGTCGTGCAATATTTCCAGGACTCTGTAGTCAATGGATTTTTTTAATAAACCATCCTCTGCTACCAAGTGAACTTGATATCCCAGCCCCGTTGAGTAGCAATTACCCTTGAGATGGATGGGGATGCAGATTTTATTCATACATCAATAATCGAAACAGCTCAGGTAGTTTGGCAAAAAGAAATCTGTTTTTAATATCAGTTATCTAAAACAGGGAGTACAACGAACATCAGCACTCGCTCGATCCTCTTACTCAACGAATCGTACAAAAAAAAAAAAACAGGTTATATTAAGCAAAATCATCAGTGAAATATTGACCTGCATCATTACCGTTGTCATCCTCCGTGGCAAACTACAAAAACCTATTAAGGGAAGTAGAGCCTCCCCTTAAAATGGCCACTATGAACGTCACTAAATGCATGATGTCCCATTGGCTACACAAACTATAGGACCCTTAATTGCGCGGTCCTCTACAATTGGTTGGCTTCTAACCCCCCCCCCCCCGTTAGTACTTTTCCCCCTATGTCTAGCAGCTTGCAGACTGAACATCCAGGTGCGGATGAGCTCATCTTAACACTATCTTCCCACCAATTAGCAAATCAATCCATCATCACTTCAATGGTTCAGTGTCAATTAGGGCTTTGAAGCCTGCCCTTGTACTGTGCTCTGAGAAATTATAAGGAGTGTGGGCACACTCTGCCCTCGTGCGTAGGTGAGACCACCTCGTTCTTCCAACTTCATTCTTCCACGTGACTAGAGACCATGGAATCAAGCCTTTTAGTGTATTAAAATACTATTTTCTAATAGTCCTCTGAGGTCTTGTTTTGATCAAGCTCGAGTTTCTGTTCTTTCACACAAATTGTATCTAATGTCAGCTCACTCCAGTTTGATAAGACCTTGGCTGCTTTGGCTCACCCAACTCCTTCTGCTGAGATACATTTTGTAACTCAATTTGCCTTTTAACTGCGACACACTGAAATGAGGCCTTCTTGCTAATGTCCAGCACTGCTTATAATGCGTAGTGGAAACATCCATCCTTTACTCGTGTGTAATATATCTGTTTCTGTGGCATAAGCTTCTTCACCTTGATCCAAAGAGGTCACTTATCCTTGGTACTTTCTTGATGCCTTATAGAATATCTGCATTCTCTGGTCGCTGCATCTCTTCTACAGTCATCAGCTCGATTCTGTGTGACGCCACCATTCATCTTTGCCCTTCATTTGCTCTGCTTCTTCAGGAATCTCATTCAAATGGCCATCATATTTGCTTATATGCAGGTACGGTTTTCTCAATCGGTACCTTGCCTCCCAGATCTTCTTGGGTATTGGTATTTTCACTGGTACTGCGCAGAGTACTCTGTTCTTTGTCTGTGCAACTGCTCTGTGTATGTCTCATACTCTGGTTTCCGACGGACAGGTAATATGAGCGGGGCGGTTGGAGTAGGGGTACTTGGCTCCTCCTCTACAAGGTGATCACATTCCCATGCATTGAGATAACACCATCAAGGGTGCTTGCAGGTTGCCCCGAGATAAGGTTGATGGACTGGTGATCGAGGATTGACAACCTTGTGAAGGACATGTGCCTCAAGGGTGGTGCCAGTGTGCAGGGTGTTTGCTAGGCGGTTGGCTACTGCATGTGTCACGCAGAAGCATCATCAGATCAGGTATTGCACACCCCTCAAGGAAGATCTGCGTATGTGGCAAAATTTACACAAAGGGTTTAATGGCATACGGTTGTGGAGGGCCCAGTTAGTGACCAGCAGAGAGCTTCCGATGTACTGACACATCAGGCAGGGGGTTCAGGGTTACGCTGGGGCAGGAATGGTGCACGCAGAGAGAGTCTACCCAATGGCAAAAACAAGGTAGGATCGGTAACATCAAGGCTCTCAAATTGTTCCCGATTGATAAAGCTCTCTTTCTGTGGCCAGGTGAGTTGGGCAACAGACAGGTGCAATGGTGGGCGGTGGTGCAGGCCATTACTTTGCAATCAGCATCATGCTCGGTGGTCCTGGGCATGCTGAGAAAACTAGTGGAGATTTGCCTGTATTAAAAACAATGAGTTTAGGGCGCACTATGTCCAAGGTATCACCAACATTGCAACTGCTGCTTTCTCTAGTTTTCAGTGGGAGAAGTTCCAGGCGCAGAACAGGGGAAACAGTTCAGAACGGAATGGTGGCAAGTGGTATCGTGGACTAGATGCTCTGTGACCTCCAGGGGCATTGCTCATGCCAGGAGTTAGGTCCTGCAGGGCTACAGAGTTCTTCAATGTATCTCATGAGCTGGGGTGCACAAAAGGGCATTTGGAGGAGCAGGTGGAAAAGTGTCTGGTCTGGGTGCAAAAGGACGGTAGAACACAAAGTGGGGCAGAAATTGCTTTGTTCAGCAAGCTGCAGGGGAAGGACAACCCCACTAAAGGTTGCACCATGTTTGCTGCCCTTAAGGGATAGGTGTGGGGGGGCAGTGGCAGAAGGTCCGAGAAAGGACAGGCGCAGGCCAATTGATCTCGGTATAGTGCTCAAGCTCCTGGGGGTATGTTACAACTTGCACAGCCTTTTTTAGGGCTGCCTTTTCATTGGCCTTTTTTGGGATGTTCTGAGTTAGCGAGCTTGTCGCTACCAGCAGGGAGACAAGTCCGGGGAGTGCACTTGCAAAGGAGATGTGATGTTCAGCGAGGTTGGGCTAAGGATCAGATGAGAAGTTCCAAGATGGATCAGGAAGGTAAAGGTACAATTAATATGCATTGTTTACCAGGCAAAGTGTTGCCATACCGGGCTACTCGCTTTACATGGATGGCAGATCCCCGCTGGTGCCATTTCAATTTTTGGAAGGTTATGGCAATGGCATTGGACAAAGGCCTAAGCTGGCAAAGTGCACCCAAAATCTTTAAATTCTCACTGAACAGCGCTGTGTGGGCATTAACAGAATTTAATGTCACTGTGGTGGGCTCAAATACATTAACTTCAGGCCCCACTTGTTAAGACTATCCTGGCTACGCCTCTGGGTGGAGGGTCTTAGGGGAAACTGGTCCTCACATGTTTTCAGAATAGGAGCAGCCACTGCAGCTTTTCAGCAGGGAATACCCAGGCAGCGATAAAGAAATTAGGCAGATAGGACCTCAGTTTTACCAGGGATTATGGTGTTGCAGTGCTGGAAATGGCGTTGCACAATTTGCACAAGTTTCCAGAGTGTGTGCATATTAAAAAAAAAAAAATGTTTTATATATATCTTTTGACATGGATTTAACACCAGCTATTACACCAGCAGGGTGGACAGTGTGGTTCATTGGCCATTCCTTTGTGACAAAAGCAGAGAACAGAGCGCAGCAATGGAAGCAAAGAGGTGGTAACGTGAGTCTGAGGGGCACTGCACATGCGATGGCACGCGTTGCTGCGCAGAGGATGGCGGCACATCTCTGGGTTAGCAACGTTTAGTAACCTTTTAACTGCCATAGTTTTCCCCCCACCCCCAAGTGCCAAGTCCTTTTTGTGGTGATTTCAGTATTTCACCATTCAAATCCTTCTAACATTTTCTCCTTCATTAACCCCTTAAGTGCCAAGGATCTTGGCCAATACAGAGATTTTCTGGTCAGAGACAGTACCGCAGAGCATATGCCATGTGCTGGATCCAATGTATCCATGGAAAAATACAGGAAAGAGTGAACAAAAGAAAAAATGCATGCAATTGGAAGGACTGATACGATATGGCATTTATAACGCACCACTGTTTCAAGGCGCGACAAGGCAAGGGAGGGGGACAGCGATAAATGATCTTACTAGGCCAAGTGACATTGAGATTGCGCATGCGCAGGGGGAGGAAGGGCAAGTGCCATACACAGGATCACAAGTAGTGCAGCCAGCAGCTGGCAGCGCAAGGGTGAAGTGCAGACACCAGAAATCCACTAAGGGGACTCTAGGTTTGCAGATAAAGCCCTACGTGCAGGGGTTACCAGGAGGCAGTGCGAATGTGCAACTGGGCAGGCAGTGAGCCTGGGCCCGAATTCAGAGGGTAGCCAGGTGACCAGTGCAGTATCAGGCAGGAGATCAGCAGGGGAGAGGGAGAGAAGGCATAAGCAAAGAGGACGTTCTTCAGGTGCTTTCGGAACCAAAAGGTGATTCTGCTCAAGTTTCAGAGAGGCAGGGAGGCTGTTCCAGAGGGAGGCCCCAGTCGAAGAAAGATCTACCACCAACTCGATGCTTGGAGAAGCGACTGACCCTGTGGGAGTTAGAGGAGCGAAGAGCTCGAGTAGTAAGATATTTCTGAAGAGGGAGTTGGAGGCAAAGAGGACCCCAGCCCCAGAAGGCCTGGTGGACAACGCAGAGGGTCCTCAACTTGATCCTTGCAGCCACTGGGAGCCAATGAATGGATTTTAGGGTGGCGAGATACGATCCCTGGGCTTTAGGCCAAGGACAAGTCTTACAGTCCTGTTCTTGATGTGGTGGAGAGTAGAAGCAGGCAGATTTAGAAAGAGGCTATTGCAGTAGTCCAGCCTAGAGAAAACCAGAGCTCTAGAGACAGCGAGCTTCTGGAGGAAGTTGAGGAAAGGAAGAATACCTCCGAGGAGGTGCAGTTGGTAGTTTGACTTCTTAGAGCCGTCAGAGATGAGGAGAAAGAGTGTGGAGTCGAAGATGACCCAAAGGTTCTTAGCCTCACAGGTGGGAGCAGGAAGAGGGTCAAGGGAGGCTGGCCAGAGAGTGACAGGAAAGGAAGGTGCAGGTGATCTCCGTCTTACTAGCATTAAGGCAGATGTCATTGGCGGCACACCACTCCTGTATTGCAGACAGTGGGAGATGAGAGAGGGAGAAGATGTGCCTAAGGGGAGCCTGAAAACGAGCCGAGTGTCATCCGCATAGCACTGAAAGTTGGAGCACAGAGCGGCAATGCAGCAATGCAGTGGGTGAAAGGTGCTAGGTATTAATGAACAGAGAGAGGTTAGAACCCTGGGGAACACCACAAGTAGAGAGCAAGAGAGAGGAAAGAAGGATCCAAGTTGGACCTGGGAGAGTCAGGGAGGAAAGAGGTCAGCCAAGCCAGGGCCTGATCAGTGATAGCCAGGTTATTATGGAGACAGTTCAGCAGGATAGCATGGTTGACCGTGTCAAAGGCAGAAGAGAGAGCGAGTAAGATGAGGTTAGGTGGGAGATGAATCAAGGTTAGAGAGCAGGTCTTCACGGCAGGAGAGCAGTTTCCGTGCTTCTGGCTGCTCTGAAGCCAACCAACAGATTCAGTGTGAAAATTAATTATAATTGGTTATTTATAACACGCTTAATACCGAGAGGTTTCTAAGCAAGCACGGACACAGGGATCGAACCTGTGTTGCTCTGCATCGTCTTACTTCCAAGACAAGTGCATTGCCCCCAAGCAATCCTCCTGAGACAAGCTGGGAGATGACCAGCTTTTCCAGGAGTTTGCCAAGGAAAGGAGTGATGGAGATCGGGCGATAGTTAGCCAGGCAAGAGGGGTCAGCTGAGGGTTTGTTGAGAAGAGGGTGCACAAGAGAGTGCAGGGAAAAGCTCCAGCGGCGAAGGAGTGATTGCAGAAGACGGCCAAGGCAGGAGCGAGGGAGTCAATGTGGTCCTTAATGGTTTCGGAAGAACAGGGAAGAACCTGTGTTGACGAGACTTTCATAGATCGGACTGGTCTAGAAATCTCGCCAGGGGAGAACAGAGGAAAGGAAGAGAAAGAGGGAGGGGAGGTGGCTGCAGGGGGGCCGGAGGTAGAAGAGAGTAGAGGGAGAAGGAGGAGACGACGAGAGGGTGGTCAGGATGTCCTGGATTTTAGAGATGAAATGAGAAGCCAGAGCCATGCAAAGGGCCTGGGAGGGACAGGAGAGGTCGAGAGTGCAGCAGGATTGACCAGCTACTTGCAGATTTTAAAGAGTTGAGATGAGTTGTTAGATGCTGCAGAGACGTGGGCTTGGATGTGAGCTCATAGTGTGAAAAGAGCTGGTATTGCCTCTGGAGCAGGCGGCAGGCCAGTTTGTCGGAGGCTGCACAAGAAGCCTGCAATTTCCTCTCAGCCACCCTACACTTGTGTTTAAGGGTGACAAGGTCAGAGAGTTATACCAGGAGTTGCACTTGGCTTTGGGCTTCAAGTGGTTCCTCATTACGGGGCAAGAACATCAAGAGTATCAGAGATCGAAGAGTGGAGCATGGCAAGGGCTGTGTCAGGATGTGGGCCAGCCATAGCTGGAGGGGGAGAGAAAGCAGCGGCGAAAGCCTCAAATGAACCAAACTTCATGTATCGGATGACTGAGAAGGTAGGTGGCAGTGCTGGAGTTGGCTTAGCCCGAGGGGTAGAGAGGGAGAGATGGGAGGAGAAAGTGATCACTCCAGGAGTGAGGAGTACGTCTGAGGAGATCAGAGCATCCAGAGTGTGCCCTGCAGAGTGAGTTGGGCTAGAGGGAAGAATAGAAACAGAGTGTCACAGGTCTCGAAAGAGTCCAGTGGAGGGACATGAAGCATCCAAGTGGATGTTGAAGTCTCCAAGGAGGAGGAGTTGAGTGGTCAAGGACAGGAGGCAGTGAGGAGGAGAGGTTCACCCACTCAGAGAGGAAGGAGGTGGTCTGGCCAGGAGCCAAATAGATAGCCACGGTGAGAGAGTGACCAGGAGAGAGAGAAAGCCTACAAACAAGGCATTTGAAAGAGGAGTAGGCCTGCATTGGAATGGCAGGGGCAGGGATCCACTAAGGGAAGAGCAGGGCTACACCCCCACAGGGACAGTTGGATTTGGGCGTAGAGGGGATCTTGTAGCCATCAAGTAGGAGAGTGTCAAAGCTTGTGACAGAGCCGGCCGTGAACCAAGTCTCGGTGAGACAGAGGACATCATGGTTGATTTCTTCCAGGAGGCAGCAGATGTCAGGAGTGTATGACGGCAGAGCGAGAGTGGCAATATGGAGAAGTGTGCACTATTCAAGAAAAAGTTGGATAAGCTTATCCAGCTGGGTCTGGCGCCCTCTATGGAGCTCACAGAGTTTTTTGGTAACTTTATTGAGTCTATGCAATCTGGATCGGAGTATTCTTCAAGAGGTTCTCAATATTTAAAGTTATCTTTTATCAAAACATTCAAGCACAGTGGTTTAACAGTTTGCGGTTTGCAGACTGCTAGGTAGAGAGCTAAGAGGCAAAATAATTTGATTTCTTGTGTAGTTAGTTTAATGCCAATGCATTTCGGAGTAAAACTCCTTCGTCAGGGCGTTAACCACACTAACATTCAAAATTCACACATTTAGAAACATATCAGGAAATGCACAAATCACATGTTAGAAACCGTACCAAAAAAAATAAACAAGCATATAATGCATGCAAGTTCGAACATTTCACAAATACACATAAATCAAATTATAATTCATTGTAATGGAAATAATGATAAATGTGAAGAATATGGTACAACGTGTACATACCCATCAGTAGCAGAGTTTTCAGAGGTGAATACCAGAGTGGATACCATTAGAGAAAATAACACAACATCCTCATGAAAAAACGCTTGTGAAAAGCTGAATAGTAGTAGATATCATGCCTACGACGCCGAGTGCACCAATTGTTCTGTGGAACCGTGCAATTAGTTAAACTGAATTACCTTTGGCAATTCCTTGTGATGTCTAACACCCCTAAAGAGCGGGAGACCATGCATTTCCAATTGTTCAACTGCAACAAAAAAAAAATTACAAAATAAGTAGCGTGCTCTTAGTATTATTCCGAAATGTATAAAGTATTTCAAACTACTGTATGCCTTTAAGTAAGGATTGATGGCTTACCGGTATCGGTACACTGTATCCACTCTATTGATATGGCCGCTCTGCAAAATGATAATAATTTGAACCTGATCTTAGTACCACAGTGAACTGTCTATTAATGTATTGTAATGTAATGTGCGTGCGGGCAAGTACATGCTTACCGTTGCATTCTGTTATTAATGGCCATAGGAGCAGACTAGTTTCAAGCGTTTGCCGTGTTGCTAGACTAGTTTATGCTGTGCCTAGGTATCCATGGCAATCCTGCATGGCGTACGCAAGCGTGTGGGACTTACCCAAGGTTGCGACGCCTCGCGTCCCGTGTCCCCATGGAGACGGGACGGGCGGGGTATCTGCAAGGACCTAGAATTATTAAGATTGCATGCGATGTTGCGATACTGGAAAAACATTTTGAGGTAAGTTATATTGATTTTTGAACATGGCATGTATTCCTAAAATCATGCTGCTGTTGTAAATTGCACCCACACAGGGTCTCGAGGTGTTAGCATCACAATATTAACAATGTGCAGATTATATATACACGTATATAACTATATATAACATGGCGTGTATTAGTAATAACATACTGCAGTTGTAAATTGCACCCACACTAGGTCCCGAAGTGTTAGCATCGCAACATTAGGACTGTGCAGATTATGTATATAAGTGTATAACTATATAACTCAATTTGTCCCACAATGTATAATCCGAAACAAGGCAAATATTTGCATTGTCTATATAGATGTATAAGACAGACTGAATCCTGTTCAGAAACTCCTTACTAATTGCATTCTAGACCTTTATAATTTCGATTGTAAATAGTTCCTTAAATGCTAATGTCCGCAACGAGAACCATGTCTCATCTGGAGTTATTGGTCAGTGGACTTTTTGTGGAACAATGGTGCATTGGTGTGTGTGTGTGTGTGCGCGCGCGCATGATACCTACTGGCCTATAATACTGCTTAAATTGAGTAATACATATGCATGATGGCCATCATTGTCTCGAAATAATGGGTGTATAAGAAACATGCCCAATTGATTTCTTCATTCAATCCTCGCGGGGGTTAGGCTCCCCAACTGTTCGATCCAGTAGCATTCCCTTCTGTCGAGTCTAGTTTGGACATTTTCGTGTGACTCATTCCTCTGGACTACCTCTAGTATCAAGAATCAGATTTGCGTCAAATTATATGTCTCTCTTTGAGCCAATGTCTTGCAACTGCTGAGTACGTTTTTGTTGCGTATGCAGGAGCAGTGTTCGTTCCAGCGAAGTTTCGCTTTTCTTTGAGACTGTGCAACATAATATAGTCCACAAGGACACCTAATCGCGTAAATATTTGGTGCATCGCAAGTAGCAAATGATTTCAACATGATCTTTCTATCAGTGCGAGGATGGTTTATGGTATTTCCTTTGTGCACATAACTACAATTGCTACACTTTAAACATGGGAATGTTCTGATGCGTTTGGTGTCGAATTGTTTTCTGGGTTGCCTCGTTTGTACTAAACTGTCTGGAGAAGTTTGCCAACCTTGAAAGACTTCTGAAGAGGGGTACAGATCAGAGGTACTCCCTGCAGAGGTGTAGAAGGAGCCCGAGGGAGGGCAGAAGAGGAAGGAGATGGAAGGGACAGCAGGAGAAGAAAGGAAATTCATGAGGCAGGGAAGCGTCTATCAAAGAGGGGGAAGGTTGGCCTGAGGGTCTTGGAGCAAGACGGTGCCATTCAGATAAACATTAATGATGACCTTAGAGGAGTGGAAGGAGGCCAGGAGGGCCTCCCACCGGGTGCCACCATTAATGGGGGGAATAAGAGAAAGGAGAAAGCACAGACCATATGAGGAGGCCATAGGTCTGGAAAAGGAACAACAAAGGATGTCAGTGAGGGTCTGTCTGGAGGAAGCGCTGGTGTAGGTATCAGCGATATGGAGCCCTGGTTTGGAGACCAGGATATCATTTTTGAACTTCTTCCTACCAGAGAAAAGAGCAGGAGAGTCAATAGAGAAGCAGTTGGAAAAGATAAGTGTTGTGGCCGAATAGAATATGGAATGCAGGCAAGAGAAGCCTGGAGAATGAAGGGCTGGTGGCAGCTTCAAGGCAGTTAGTATTAGACATTAAAAGAAGTAAAGACTTATGAAGTATATATGTGGAATTAGGGTCACAACAACTGGTGACGAGTTGATGACTGACCGACGCATCTGATAAAAACGAATAATGCCCAAGGAGGGGGCCAAAGTAAATATTGCCCAATTAGTAGGTCCGAAAAAGGAAAAAAGGAACTAATGATCCCCTATGGAGGTGGCTGAAAGGACAATAATGAGCCTATGAGGAGGCTAAAAGGAAATAATGCTCGGCCTATGGAGGTGGCCAGAAGAGACCTATGGAGGAGGTTGCAAAGGAAACAAACAAGATTTTAAAAAAACATCCTGAGGAGGTGGTGGATTGAAAGAACAAGTGGATTGAGTTACCTGAGGAGGAGGTGAAAAATGACACAAACAAGGAGAAACCAAAATTGTGTATTAATTATTATAGCGAAGCAAGCAAAACAAGGTAACGTGAGGAAAACTGAAAAGAAAGAAACTGCAGCATAGCTAATCAATAGAGACTAGCAAATACATGAAGGCAGACCTCACGGAATAGTGACTTGAGTCCTATATAGTGGAAAGGTATTGTGCCCGATATAGGATCCAACCAATGTACAAGTGAGACTGACTTTGGATATGCCTTCAAAGTAGTAAGTGACGCATGTATTTAACTAACAGACTGTAGATTGGATTAAGCTGCGCATATCTTTATAAAGAATATCAAATTTGAAGCTAGGATCCGCCTAACCACACTTACAAACGTAGTGTAGGAATAATTAAAATGCATTCAGAACGGAACTGTGAAACAAAGCATGCGATTACAATGAGGAGTTTTGATAGATATAATTATTAATTTTCAAGAGCAGCACTATACAAAGTATTGTATGAATAACGTTATAAACATTTGTAATTATATAAAAACAAAAACTCACATGGGCGAGCAGCTTTAGATTTATAAACTCCAATACCCACATTGAAGCTACGATGCAACGTGGAGTTAGAGGAAAGTACCTCAACATTCAAAAACGTGCAGACATTTTGTTTTCCATAACAACCAACAGTACTGTATCTAATTGAAACGTTGTGGTCATAACTTATTCTTTTCTGCAGCATATGGAAACGTTAGCAGCAAAGAAATGTGTACAAGCTCAATCTTATATTGAGAGACAAATCAATCTTACAAAAAAGGATACGGATACAAGGAAATGAGTGGGAGGCAAAGATAAAACAATGGATTTGATGTTTATTACGAAGTTAACTCAACGGTATGTGGAAACACTGTCGTTAAATTTTCATGCTACATTTCATTACACTACTGAGAAAAGTTTTATTACGTGGAAGTATATTTTAAACACACATACCGCAGTATAACTAGTGAAAAATATGGATTAGCCAATAAATATTGCAATAGCAACATAACAGTAACTGGTGTACCAAAATGCAAGCAGAGCTGGAAACGAGCAGTATGCTGCACAGAACATGTTGGAAAGAGCACGCTGGCTATACTGTACCATAAAAAGGATTTGAATTAAAAGGGGAGTTCTGCCAGGGTGAAAGTGTACAGGCTTGGCATATCGTCAGTGGTGGCACGCTGAATGATTGACACATGCACTGTTCCCAGAAAAGGACCATCACTGAAGCCATACACGGGTTCAAGGCCTTCCTTTAGCTGCCCGGCCACGGATCATTTGGAGAATGGCGAAGTGGAAGGGGCAGCAGCAACGATCAGAGTAATAGAGATCTGGGAAACTGTGGTATATTGTTTGACTGTCACAGCATTAACTTGATATCGCAATGTGCATGGTGACGTACGAACATCATAAGAGAATTACAGAAGAGACCCAAGGACACAGGAAGGTGAAAAGAGTATTCCATTTGCAAAGCAAACCCTGTGTCTTATCGAACAGATGTGGACTATGAACACATTGAACAGATGTATAGTATGAACTCATGATAAATAAGGGGGGGGGGGGTGGGTGTTGTGGCCGAATAGAATATGGAATGCGGGCAAGGGAAGCCTGGAAAATGAAGGGCAGGTGACAGCTTCAAGGCAGTTAGTATTCGACATTAAAAGAAGTAAGATGAACTTAATGTCAGAGTCGTCATTGATATTATGAAGTATATATGTGGAATTAGGGTCACAACGATAGGAGAAACAGGAGGTGGGGGAAAGAGGAGAGAAGATGGGAGGAGGTTGGGAGCGGGTAAGAACAGTAAGGGGGATACACTAGGGGCAGAACACAAGGAGGGATGCATGCAGACGAGACAGAAATGGACAAGAACAAATAGTAAGTAATTAAACTAAGTGGGACGAGAGTTCGGGAGGAAGAGAGCAGCAGTCAACAAGGCAGTCAGGTAACAAATCAGGACATCAAGAAATGGCAACCATTAAAAAGAAAACCTAGGAGAGGGTGGGGCACAGCAGAACACAAAACAATGTACAGAAGAACAGAGTAGTCTATGAATGGAAGAGTACAGCAGAACACAGAGCAATACAATGCAACAGACCAGTCCCCGAGGGAAAAACAGAGGGGAGAGAACAGCAGAGCACAGGCAATACACTAAGGGACAAGGAGCAACTGGAATGAGGGGTGGAGGAGGGTAAGTCCTGCCAGGTTCTATCAGGCACAGGATGTTGTGTGAGAAACAAAAAGGAGGTAAATTTCACTAGCGACAGGGTGCACCTTTCGGAGAGCGGTCACGGTGTTTTTCTCTTGCATCTTTTTGCAGCTCTTAAAAGAGCAAGTGAGTATATATGCGCGAGTATGTGGGTTGAAGAGGGTGCATTGTGGATCAGGGAGGGCACCCCCCCAAAGCGTGGCAGAGTTACAGGTGGTCCTAGCCGAGGAAGTCTCATGCTGCAGATGCTGCTGTAAGCATTACCCGCTGGCTGTATGAGCCAGGATAGGTTTGAGTGGCACCGACACCCTTATGGACAGCTGACTGCAGTTGCCCAGGGTTATTTGCTGCCTACAAGGATATGGAGTCTACTGGCCTGGCAGTATAAAAATCAGAGGCAGGTGTACCTGCTAAGAACAGAGACCACAAGTGACTGGGTCACCCGATAGAAAGCTCAACGGTTTTTTGCAACCCCAGGAATAGCAAAGGGCCCCTGGTGAGGGGTTAGTAGGTCAGGTACAATTGTTTCCAAAGTAAGGTTAGATATGCCCATTACGTTGGCTCCAAAAAAGTGATCATGTTTCTTCCAGTGTAGGAATGGTGTCTGTGCAAATTATTGGTATTCAAAGCATGTGCTGATGATTTTATGGTGTTGGGGGACCACAGTAGGGTTTAGCCTCGCTATGTCTTGAGCGTTCCACTTGTCTCAGTCGTATATTTAGGCTTTTGCTGCCCCAGATCAAAATAAGTGCATACACCCACCCACCAACTTTACTCCACATCTGCCAGACTCTGCAACTTCACCAGATTCCACCCCCTTCAACAGAGTCTGTCTGTGTTGTCCAAACTATGCCCTTTCACCCCCATTTGGCTACATAACGTTATAAGGACATGTTTAACATTGTAGGCATTAGAAAGTTATTGCTTCCTCTCTATTAATTCAAGACTGTCATCTTCTGTTATGTTAGTTGAAAGAGTGTTTTTAGATCTGCTGCCCAATATTTGAAAAGGCAGTGTAGTGCGTTATACAGTGGAGTGCAGTAGAGGTCATTGCTACAGCTAATTGTCTACTTTCGGTTGGGTCGGAAGGGGGCGATAAGAACATAAGCCGTCTACTAACTGGACACAAGGTGGGAACGAGGAATTTTGGTTTCAATGCCAATATCTGGTTTCTCTCACAAATCGCCTGCCGTCATTGTATGAGAAGCAACTAGAATGGTCGTATATTAATGCAACAACTACAATTTGACAAGATGTAGAAGTTAACACTACGGCAGTGCTTGGCAAGTGCCTTTCCCATTCCTACACAAAACCACAAACTGTTGGCATTGCCAATGCTTGTTAAGTAATGCCGTTTATCTGGTTTCGTATTCTATGTCCAGTTCTTCGATGAGTCTTGCATTGAAGGCCAACCATTAGCAAAGCCATTAGTTTTGCCTGGCATATAGGCATTTGCCAGTCAGTGAGAAAATATGCTTGGGCCCTCGCACCATTTTCCAGTTGTTGCCATAGTGATATTACAACAGGGCCTGGTAAGTGCCCATCCCAGTACACACAAAATCCCAAATTGTTGGCTTTGCTAATGCTAGTTATTTTTTATATTTTGTTTATATTTTGCAGAAAAACACCAACTCTATGCATGAATCAGTATTGAAAATGTGATCACTCAGCGTTCTCATAAGGCACAGGTTACGTACGGAAACAACTGACCTGTGCAGTAGATTCTATTACATTTTGTGAATGCCTCTGGAAAGACGTGGTGTTTTAAGGCTTTCACTCCCTGCCCCCTACATTCCATTGATGGAACTGTTTCGAGTGCAGCACTATGAAATAGTTGTTGGTACTGCAGTTTATTTGTAACCATGTCTTCGGTTTTAATAATATGATCCGCTCGGAAAGATGCGCCCCTTTAGCGAGAGGGACAACAGCGTTACCTTGTTCTGCTCAATTTATGCTTAGTTAAAAATGGTGCAGGCACAATGCATTCTGGGAGTGCTCGCAGTCATGTTGGATATTTACTTCACTCCGCAGTGAAGGGCTGCACACATTTTGCTGAAGTGTTAGATTCACAGTGCTGAGACAAACATGCTTTTTTCAAACTTGGTATGCAGTCAAGGCCATTTATGCTGGGAAACTGTTCACCGTGGAGCATGTTTTTAGAGCAGGGAGGCCCTGCATTCCTTGGGGGAGGGGGGGGCTCTCGATTGACCCAGCTGGCAACCGACGGCTGTTCCTCAACTGCGCAGGTGCAATTCCAGAAGGTTCGAGAATTAACTCCTTTGTTTTGGAGTGCCTATATAGGCGGAAACCTGGAGGGGGCAGGTGAGACTTCAGCCAGAGAAGGACGCTCCCGTCTGGCCTTCCTGTGAGTTGTGGTACTCTCGTCCTGGCTGTCCTCAGGGTCTTCCAGCCGTAAATGGCCGAGATGAATAATAATAATAATAATAATAATAATACGCTCACAGTGATGTATTCTTTCTTTGACTTCTTTACTTTTTCTGTGATCTATGTCCATATTAGTTATTTCTATGTACTTGTAATCTTTGAATAAATAGCCGTAAAGAGCTGATTATCTTCTAAAGCGTGCGTGGCTGTGAATGGTGTCTGTTTTTGGGTTGAAGTATTTGCTCTATAATTGGATTGGTGATTTATGGTAGTTCCGTGCACTTTTCAGAGGAGAGCAATACATACCTATACAGAGGTATCAATAACAGATTAGTCATGCCTATATAGATGAAAAGACCTGCACCAATTTCGCCACTGGCAGAGTCGGTTGTGGATACATTCCAAGGCATAAATTAGTCTTCAAACATTGATTAGCAGTGTCTGCTAATTACAATGTTATTGATTAGCAAACTGACCCATTTGATTAGCAATGTTGTACTAATCGTGTTAATATCACCAGAAGTTATTTGCACAGTTTACATTAAAAGAGCAACAATACAGCATTCTTTTTTTCAAAAATGTATACATTTAGAACTTTACAGAAGCAATAGAACATAATACAATATCTCAAATGCACAAGGTGATACTTATTCACCCATAATTTCCTAAATAAATCTTTAAGTAGTAACAGAGGTAAACAGAATACAGGGAAGTAAGGCGATAGAAGGTAAAGGAAAGAAAAACAAATGAAAAAAAGCAAAATAAGAACCCTAGAACACGATCAAATATTTTAAGCGTAGATCATTAAATGCACCCCACATCCTCTCATATTTATCAAGCTGATCTTTTGCTTTAAAGGATATTTTCGCCCTCTTGGACAAAAGGGGACCAACTCTGCAGCCAGTCAATGTTAGGAGAGGTATCACTTTTCCAAAATTTCAAAATCTGCTTCTTGGCTAGCAAAAGAGTTCTATATATCCGAAACAGTTTACTTGTAGTTAAACCAATATTTGAAGGCAGTAAACCTAACACAGCAACAAGTGGATCTCTGGGTATCAAGAGATCCAGAACCAATTCCAACCTCTGAAAAATAACCACAACATGTGGAGTGTAGTGCCCACGTCCCTACTACAGTTCCAACAACAGTCCACATTACTCAATTACAGCATTTTTGCATAAAGCTGAAATAAGACATTAGTCGGGTAACTTAGTTGACCTATTAGACCTAAGGGAAATGCACTGAACCCATAGCAACAGATGACAAATTTAAATGCGTTATCTATAAAATGGGGCATGTTACCACAATCCCGCTTCATGGTTGGCACAATGCTGCCACCCCGCGGCCAGCTACGCACAGGAAAAATTATTTGACATTTACTGCAAACAAAGTAAATGTTAAATAAAAGTTTCAAACATCCCTTGCAAATGATACTCACCCTTCTACTTGACTATGCGAGTGGGCGAAAAGACTTTGCAAGCCGTGGATGAGTGTCTAAAATGTAAAGGGTTTGCTGCATGAATAGACACAAATAGATATGATAAGATCTAGTTAGCTTTGTGTGTTCATTATGTAAGAGGAAAGAAAGTAGGAGACTACGCAGAGAAGATGGCGTAGCAAGCAGGCTGGGCAAAGTAGGTGGAATATTGTAGTTTGTGATTATGGGATCAGCTCGTGTGGAGCACCAATTGCACGGATGTATGCAACCAGCAAGTTACAGGACTAGGTTTGCCATCAAAAGGATTTGATCGTGCGATAATATACATTTTCAAAAGTGTTCAGCTTGTCAATATGATGGAGCTTCAACAAAATTTGATATGGGATTTAGATACACTAGCCTTATCTTTACTGTAATGCCTTCAGGTGTTATAGTCACCCTGCAACCTGTACTGTCCAACAGGACCCTGGTATTAAGCGCCATAATCGAACGCCAACTGAAGGAAATGGGCAACAGAGACATTGAACATTACAAATAATAGTTCAATGTTGCATGCCACTTCGCAACAGTGCATTGCGCATATATGCACGCTTGCAATTATTGTCATCCAACTCCTAGTTGGGTGCGCAAAGAAACATGTGAAGCTTAATACTATAATAACTAGACTGGTGAGCGAGCGGTGTGTCTGCTGAACAAAAAGAAAGCATTTTCAGCTTTCTAGGAGGGTGAAGATGGGGGGAAAGGAGCGATGTGTGGCTGTAAGGGTTCTTACAAGAGTGGCCAGTCTGCAATGATGCCAGTGGTACCGATTTAAGGAAACCTAGTGAACATTTGAGTACCTATGGTTGGTGCAGGTAGCAATCGAAAGCCGTGCCAATGGCTATTATCCCTTAGAGGAAAGGTTGTTTGTACAGGAGGCAAAGCGGGTGCGATGGAAAGACAGGCCTGTTTCGCTGCAGTTGCATTGAAGGCACTGTGCGCACCATCAACCCAACCACTTCCATTGTAAAGCTGTATGGCCGCACCGCAGTCGGTCCGTGTGCGGTTCCCTGACAGACTGAATGTGCTGTGTGCGGTTCCCAGATGGGCTGAATGTGACTGCCCTGCTGGAGGGAGAGAAAGGGTGGCCGTGTTTATTCTGTACCAACGGGCAATCAAGCCCGGGGCTGGCAGCATGGCACTATAATAACGTGCATCAATACAGACCGTAATTAAGTGAATTCCCCGAGCAACAATAATGAAGCTTTAATGAAGTCTTATGCAAGAGCAATCTGCATGAAAGCCACGACGTAAATGGACGAATAAATAATAAAATGTTTGCTACATGCTGCCAGGGCGCAGTGCTCAAAGTTGCCATTGATGGCAGACCGAACGGGGGTTGCGCTGGAAACCATCAATGCCCTTTTGCTGGT
The DNA here is from genome assembly GCF_040938575.1 of Ambystoma mexicanum. Taxonomy (NCBI): domain Eukaryota; kingdom Metazoa; phylum Chordata; class Amphibia; order Caudata; family Ambystomatidae; genus Ambystoma; species Ambystoma mexicanum. The sequence goes on from NC_090932.1 coordinate 153,714,417, forward strand.
GTTTGCAGGGCGCCAAAGAAAAAGCATTTGTCCAGTGCCTTTTCACACTAAATGTGTGCAGGGTATCGAATTGAAGCAGCCTGTAGAGCCCTGCTCAGCTGAATTCAGTGAAACAAAACAGCTAGCTTCGGGGGGGGGGGGCGGTGAGGGTGCACATACTGTACACCAATCACATCAAACTGACATCACAAAACTGAACATCCAATCAGGCACTGCTTACATCACTACACACTAGACCAACCCCCACAAGTAGGTACATGGACATTTTCAGAGATCTATAACAGTAAGTTGTTTATGTATTAAAACATTTTTAAATATGTTACACAACATAAAAGCACTAGTATATATTTTTTTGAAATAAAATACCAAGTCAAATAACATTTTAGAAACATTACCATATGGCGGCAGCCATTTTGGAAGTAAAAATGGCTGCCAAATTCAGCACACAATACAAATGCAATGAAAAAGAGTCCAAAAGGGGTGTGGTTTTGGGTGGGAATGGGGGAAAATTATAGATTTGACTTATAGATGGGTGTTAAATGGTTGGACACATAGCCAAATAACACGAAAAGCCTATGTATCCATCGTGTTCTCCATTGAAAAGCAACAACGACCTTCATTCAGAGCTTCCATTTGAAGCTCTTATGTTAATGACACTTAATAGCCAACACTAAAAACGTTGAAAAGAACTCAACCCCCTTCTCATGGTTACACCTCTGGTGATAGCAGGGGGTAAAACGGAAATAAGGCAAGTTATCCGCTGCAGCAGACGTACCGCCAATCCCGTGGGCTGAAACACCATTAAAATATGGCAAAATCAAAATCACAAGTGAAGATTGTAAACTCTGCTGGGCATAAACACCTTATTAGAGTAAAGACAGCTGGAGAAGGTTCTTGGAATCTTTGGCTGCACATTGTCACGGTGGAGTAGCAATGGATAGGGGAACCCCTGAACATTCATGTGTGGGAAGAAACAGCATTCCTAGTAGCTGCACAATGCAAGCACCTTCAATAACAAATGAAGTAATATATGCTGTACATCATTGCTGTCTGTACAGTTGTACAAAATAACCAACCCTCCAAGAGTAAAACTGAGCAATACCTTTGTGAGTGTGGTTTATGCTATGGGTCTTGCCAGCTTGCGCTTAAGGTCATTTAAAATGTTTAACTCTGTAGAGTTGGTTGGACTGTACAATGCATAGGCACATTTTGGGATTTGTGGGTATAGATATCCTGCTGTTTGAAGTGCTGTATCACAGTAAAAGTCCTATCTTGTATTTAAGGCAAAATTAAGACTCCCGAGTTTTATGGCATTTATTGTTGCACAATTTCCATCTGTATTTATTTTTTGCTTTGAAATAAAATAAGTTGCCACTAGTATTTTTTCCACATTTGTTTATATGAAAAGAAAGAAAAAAAACGAACCACAACACATTCACACTTGGATTTCTATAATGGAAGCTTTTAGCGCTGCGTTCTCTGCACAAGATGTCAACATAAAAATGAAAAAAATTATTTTTTCAAACTCGTTACCTTGCTCAGCAATTGACCTGCAATGCATGATTGTCAAAGACCCAACCAATAGATTTGCATTTCCGTGTTGATCAAAATACAGAAAGAAAAAAAAATGCGAGCATTCAATATAATTAATGTAAAGAATACTTATAAACATCATAGTTATGGATTGTGCGACATACTTTGCAGTTGGTTCTCCTGGTAGCAGAATGACAAAAACACATGCCATTTGCCTGCTTAGCACTGAGCAGTTTCTATAAAAGATGGCTGAATTGATATCTTTAAAGCTGTAAAACAGTATGTACCCTTGGCACACAATTGTTGGTCTCACCCTTGTATGGCTTTTGGTATCCTTGCAAAGGTTTCTTGATGCACTTGCACATACAGATTTACCCGTCGCAATTTTAACTTTATGATCCATTTCATGCTTGCACCTTTTGGGTGGCCACAGACTTCTGAAATGTGGGGCTGGTAAGGGAAATTAGGGCTTGATTCTGAATATCATTTTAGTGCCACCTGTGGGAAATCTGTGCATAGGCATGCATTTAGTATTGTAAAATGTAGATTCATTTTTAACCTTTACTTTTCTGAAGGGGAAACACCAATTTTTCCAACAGTTTTAAAAAAAATGCATGTGGTGTATTTAAATAGCGATTGCTTAACACAGTAAGCGTTTATTGATTAGGAAGAGCTCCAAAGATAATGTGAAGTGGCCCCAATAAAACCAATGAGGTTGTGGCTTTTTTGAGAAGATAAGAATGACCAAAGAGCTTTATACCCGTCATGTATGGCTGTGAGAGTTGTACGTACGACTGAATCACTAAACACCTAAAGCGCGCTGTATCTGGTAAGAATTTCCTTTTTTTTTTGTTTTACAAAAAAAGTCAACCTTACAAAGCTTTTGTAAATATCAAATACATAATCAAGTATGACCATCAAAAACCTTAGCTGCCAGAGTGGAATGACTGCTAACAGCTCAGAAGTACTTGCAGCAGTGTTGTGGATCAGCCAGACTCCGAGAAACAAAACTGGCTTTATACATAAAAAAGGACAACCAATAAATTGAAAATAAACGGCAATAAAAAATAAAAAAAATAAAAAGAAATACAGCTCATCTGGCAATCTGCCACCCTAGGCCTGGGCCTAGTTGTAAATAAGTCCATGGTGCCAGTCAGAGAAAGTCTTCCCCGAGTGTATTAATGCCCATCTGTCCTTCTTACTTTATCCTACATGCTACCCAAGGGTTTCCATTTTGAATGAAGGACACTTACCACCGCCACTGGCCTCTTGTCATCCTCAGACTTCATAATATTACACGTTCACCTCATACTTGTAAAATAATCATTCTGTGCTGTGGTGCCGACCACTTGGGGGCTGGTGATTTTCAGCCACTACTGGGAAAACCAGTGCGGGTAAAGAGGTGCCCGAGAACCCTCCAGAGATTGGGACCACAGATCATTGATTTTGTGCTGCCGGGCAGGAATACATAAGTAAACGTTTCGTTTCCTCTGGTGCATCACCCGAGAGCAGACAAAACCTGGGTCCTCGACTGCGAAATGGATGGCCCTTAACACCATCAGTATACCCACCTGCTGTCAATTACTTCAAGCAGAGCAAGCACTAGGTAATCTCGAAAGGCGACCCTTTTTTGCCCAACACACAAAATTCCAAACTTCTTTAAAGAAACAAATTCTTCTTCACTTTATTTGTTGGGGGGAGGAGTTAATTTTGTAACCACTAGAAAGCCTATTGGGTGGCATGGAAACATGCAGGACAAATTCAGTATAACATTTGTAGAGGAGGAACCAAATGCCTCTACTGGAAATCCCGCCCCTATTTTGCCTATATGTTGGAAGCCGGAAATTGCGACATGCACAATGCCGATAATGGTCCCGATACCACGAAAGGTCTTCGAAACAAGTTATCCATTGAGAAGGCCCAGAGAGATGACAGCCTCTTAGGGGAGGTCCCTCAAGAAGTGTGAAGTAGTAAACGCAATAGGATGTGATATCACAACAAAGGAGAGTGACGCACTGAGAAGGATGACCAAAGAAGAGAATGCATAGACCTTATAGGACCGGATGACGAAATAAGGAATCAAGTACCAGTTCATGTGCGAAATGAAGATTGCACATACAGAGAACACTGAAGAAAATATAAGTTGTTTCATAACTGTACAGATGCTGTAATAAAGTAGACTAAGTAATCATGAAGGCTGGCTATACGTGGAAAAGACTGCAGGCGGTTCCGTCAATGCATATATGTATAGAGTCTGGATGTTTGACGTCGCAACTTTAGTAAACCAGGACACGTGAAAGAGAAGAGTTGAAAGTGTGGCGCAGTAGAAAAGCAGCTGCAAAATCAAGGAAGGATCGAGAAGGCAGTTCTAGCCCAATGTCAAGGGTTGGGGCAGCCAAGAATAGGTTATCTGTTCAAGGAGATACAATTAACGTGAGAAACAAGGAAGGCAAGCTCCTGTTAAGGTACGACAAACACTATGAACGCCAAGTTTTATTCATGTAATATCATTAAATGCGAGGAAACAAGCTCAAATGTGGTCTACTGTCACGTGGGACGGATGGAAATAGAAAATGGACAAGCTACATCGAGACTGAAGATAAGAACATGCTCAGACTCCCTTCTATTCTCAGGCACAGTGATACTCTGCAAGGCCAATTTCAAAGAATTCGAAAGGCAGACGGCATGAGTGATGATGAATAGTGGGCTAATTGGGTGGGGAGGCATGGTCAAGTTCACCCACAGGCACCTGGGGTACCAGCTTGCGTGCTGCTAGCGAGTGGAATGTTTCAGAATGGTACAAGCGTGCCATCCAATTATAAAGGGTAATGTATTGAAGGGCCCTATAGTTTAAAAGCCAATGATGGGTCGTGTATCCAACAAATATTGAGGATGACTTGCACAAGGGGTGGAACCTGACAGAGACCCAATCACAATCATATCCCATATATAAAAGTATACTTAGATGTTCCCTGTTGACCTATCACAATCGCACGTAAGTTTTCTTAGTTTGCCACATAGTGTGATGTTTGACAGGTTTTTGCTATACAAAGATGCTTTTTCATGTGCTGTGAGACGTTCGTCGATGTCTGTTGTACTCCCCATTTTAGACAACTGAAAATAAAACAGTTACTGTTTGCCAACTTCCTGAGTCTGTCTGGTTATTGGTGTGAGAGCTATTCCGCACACCCCATCCATTTAATGGCGCGCTTCCTCATTTTTAAAAAAGAACCTGGCGGTTCACATTCATGGAGATGCAACTCTTTACAGATTTTAATGTTTGTTTATAAGTCACAAATATTTGGCACGGAAAACTATTCAATCGGCTTTGTTATTTTAGGGATTACGGCACATTTTTGGGAAGCAGGTCTATGATCAGTGGGGCAGACATGTGCACAACACACTTGCACACAACACCAACATCTCTGAAGAAGTTACAATTACAAAATAAAATAATTTACAAACATCGAAAAACATCTATAAGACATTACTTTCACCAAGGTCGCCTCAGGTTTGCTTATGTGAGTGCAAGTCTTGGAGGTTAAGCTCAATCAATCAGACTGCGTTCTGGCATGTGCAGTCGTAAGTTTTATGTGTGAACCACATAAATCAGCAAACTGTGCAAACAGAAATATAGTGCACATCCCTTACTGAAGTGCCCCTTATCTTAACCATGGCACATCACTTGTGAGCAGTGGCGCAACAGCCATTGAGCACATCAGGCTTTAGCCCTCCCCCAGCCATGTTAGGCTAGGTTGACTTCACCTGGCTGACCTAGAGATCCATAGCATGACAGAACAGATCAAATACAATAAACAGTGTCTGAGGCTTCACAGTTAAAGGCTCAGCATTACTAATGTACAATCTTCATGATTAGCATATGTAGATGTTTTTAGGCAATTGAAATCGTGATGTAGGGTTAATACTTGCATGTCAGGTTAGTGACTGGAAGGGTAAGGGGGCAAGAGACTACTCATTCTCACAGCAGTTCTCAAGTGGGTGCTTTCAGACGTAAAGGAGAGTGTTACCTGCTTCTAACATAAGTTGCATTAGAATAGGAACATTCAAATGTGTAAAGAAATTAGATACCCCACACAAGTATGTTTGCCCCTGCCCCACAGTCATTGAAGATAGCGCATCTAGTCATGTTAGGTCACGAGCCAAACGCGGTAAAGCTAAACTAAAATACTGTAAGAAATAGTGAACAAGTAACTGCTGCCACCAGCGTGTCCCGATATGCAAGTAAACAAAAACCCCTTAATCTAGGGTGATACACAAGTATGGTGCTGTTTGCAACATCGAAATGTTACCCAAAATATATAATTCAAAAGAAAGAGAGAAAAAAGGGAAACAGTTTCCCAGTACTGATAGTCTGAAGGACTAGTCCCCATAACAAGCAAGCAAAAGGCCAGTGTAGTGAAGCTGACGGCCTCACTCCAAAAAGACAAAGTGCAAAAACAAAACGTTTGGGGTCCATAAAATAAGGAGGTCAAGTTGCCAAAAGATAAAACTTTCTTAACACTACCCTCTGGAATTTGTGCCTAGGTGCACGTCTGCTTGAGAGCCATAGTAATCTGCGTTCAGAGAAGTGAAAATAAGTACTAAAATGACAAGTTAGCGGGTAACTTTAATGGGGCCTGCTTGCTACAGTTTTTGAGTGGGGTGGTGAAGGGGAAAACTAATTTTAGGCATGGGGCTGCTTGCCAAATTATGAGGCTCATCTTCTTCCACACACTGCTTTACTTTTTGTACCCTCTCCCCCACCATCCATGACATGTGAGTGCCACCTCCTGCTCCCAATTTTACCTGTTGAGGGGGCAGGGGAAGCTCCCCTTAGGTTCAAGCCCACTAACAGCTTTGTTCACTGGTTGCCAGTCCTCTTCCCAAACAAGAAGGCACAACTCAATCTGCATCATTTTGAGTTAGGCGGTAAGTGGTCAAATTGGCAGTAATAGAGTTACAACCAATTTTACCACTAAGCCAAATAATGAGTTGTGGTTTTGAGTGGAGGATTTATCTCCCGCAAAACCATGAAGGTAATCTTTCCACTCAACGCAAAAAAATAAAAGCATAATTGGCATAACTACCCCACAGTAATTCCACACAAATAAAATAAAAAATTGGGTCCAATGGACCCAAAATAAAGCACTACCACTTGTAATCAGGTGGAAATTCGGCCTCACCAACTGGCGATAACAGTCATTTCTCAGGGCTATTTTGTTTGAGGATTTACCTCAAATTTCCACCTAACTCGTAATGAGGCCCAATGTACCAGCCTTACAAAGCTCAAATAATTTGCCACAGAATCCAGGATACAAACTTGTGACCAAGAGCTTGCATATAGATTACTGAAGCAGGTGCAACAACCAATTCAGGTACCTTATCAATTGGATTTAAATTTCCTATTCTGTGAGTTTAGCTTCTTGGTGGGCGGATTATGTCAAAAACAAGGGCTGAAATATGAGAAATGCAGTTCTGGTAGAGAACGCAGAGTATAATCAAGTCATAAAATGAAATGTAACTGGGTTATGCATAGCAGGGCTTCTTCCTTTTGGAAAACTTTTCTGGACTATAAAAGTGATAAATGCAAGCCTTTCAGTTAATCCTGACAACTATCATTACTCGGGCAGCCTTCCATGTCATCTTTTTTTCGCACCGTCTCACCCATCACAGCAGGGGGACCAGTCAGTTACAAACAGTATGTCTCCAATCAATGATGTGGAAAGTTGCCCTGAGGAAGGCTAGTGGAGGAGATTAATGTAAAGCCTATCCATCACTTTTTAGTTTTGATGGCATATATACCGTCATTAAAAAAAAACACAGCCTAACGAGCCCACAAACAAGTGCCTATGATGCCAGGACCAATGACATAATGTAGGTCAAGGTGCGTGCTCCAATGGTGCAGCCTCACACCTGACCTCCGCACACTCGAGTCCGGCCCAATGAGCACATTTAAAAGTTGCCACCCCTAATAATACTTTTAGTATGAAGACTAACAGACTTTTAACACCATCGTAAAATCCGTAGCAAACAGACTTTTAGAGCGTCGGTTATTTGCTGAGGGCCCCAAACTCAGAAAAGCATAACAGGTTTTGAATATGCTCGGTAATTAAAACGGCTGGTGCCTAATGCAGGACGTACATTGTACCACACAAAAGCGAGGACGTGCTTTCCTGCGACATGAATATGTTTATATTGTTTTAGCATGCGTGTCCCATCATCCAAGGATTCCCCCAAACGACTAGGCGGCGAACTGATGTTGTGAGGTTTAAGAGAACACTTGCGCCTAGCCAACGGAGACCTCACCTCTGCGGTGTGGCGTTTGAGGGTCCACCTACTACCCCATTAAAAGGAAATGATGTTTCTCTACTACCAGCTTGTACAGCTCCCAGAGTCATTCAGCTTCAAATGGCAATTAATTTCCCAAACACTCCAACCTCAATCAATTCCGTTGTCCCTTAATATATAGGACCGGGTGACATTTATACAGAAAGGTGTGCAACATGAAAATACACCTGCGGAACCAAAGACACAAAGGTTCGGCTTTGCTTCCCGTGACCTACCGGACGGGTCTCTCTGCGTCCCCAGCTTGGTTTTCTCTCAGCTGCGCCCTCGCGGGACCGACGGCTTCCTATTGGCTCTCGCTCGAGAGGCAAGTGACGCAGGCGCAGCGCGGCCTGTGAAGCAGGCCTAACAGGTCCGCGGGAAACTTGAAGCCTGCGAAAAGTAAAATCCGGCATGGCCCCTTTAAAGTGTTACCTGCTCAAGGCTCCGCTTAGGTTCAAGAGGTGAGGCTTCCAGTGCTTGCTTGCCCCGTTGACCCTGCATTTGTACGAAACGAGGATGTATTAGGGCAAGGGAGAAGCTGGCCGTGTTTTCCACGGGAAGGAAGCATTTTGTGGTAGACTGTTTTGTTGCAAGCACTTAAGTTGCGTTTTCCGCGTGAAAACGTACTTTTAAAAAAAAAATCAACCAAATACATGGATATCTATGATGGTCCTTGTTTACAATCATATTAAGCTGCATTTTTTTAGGGAGGCATTAAGAAGCTGCCAGTGTTGCCACGTGAAAGCTTTACTTTTTTAATAATAAAATTAGCATGTTTGTGCTGGTCTATCTTTGTCATTAAAAGAGTTCACTTTTTGCTACTTCTAGGCATCATAGAAAGTTACTTTTATATCGAATCAGAATAATATCGTTACTAAATAACTATTGTGTGCTTTTATCGCACTGCTATCTTACAGATCAATTGCATGTTATATTAAAACAATGCAACATTTGAAGAGTTTGCTGCAATACATACAACCAGTTACAAAATATATCTTCTAACAATATTTCTTTTCGTTCGATTTTTCATAAATGACAAAGCACAACCTCGTATTATAGACTATAATTATAGGACAGTCTTCCCCCAAAGACGATTCTTCTCCATATTTCCTCTCACAGCCTTTTTCAAAATTCAGATTTAATTTTCAGTATCAATATAAACAGAAATCAGGACAATGTAGCAGCAGTGGTTAATAATCTCACAATAGGTGCCATTGATACAAAACCGTCACTTTCATAATGAACATGCTCATGTAATCTCCCATGAAGGGGGGTCAAATGATAAGGTGGTTTCATATAACATCTTTTTTTTGACAAGGCACAGTCATCTATATATTGTGCTACCACACCCACTTATGGAAAATATGTAATGCTTTCTGTAGGGTTCTTCTGTAATGTCAGCCTCTTGTAATTTTGTTGATGATCCATCACTGGACACATGTTGTGCTTAAGCTCAGCCAGCACAAAATGGAGATCTTCTCCTTCCATAACCTGAATTTCGAATATTTTCAATCACTATTGACAGTAGTTTTCTAAAGTACTGTCTATTAATGCTTCTCTTAATTTGGCATTAAGTGTACATCTTCCAATAATTTAATGTACCAAGGTAGGGCCTGATGTTGGGCGAGTATTCCTGTAGTTATGAGTCCTAAATCAGACCGGTCTATGTTGTCATCACAGTACCCTGTTTTAAACCCAGTAATGTATTTCTTTATTTATTTATTGAGCATTTGTTAGGCGCTTATACATCAAAATGGTGTTTCCAAGCGCCACAAGCTAAGTGGGGAGGGAACAAGGGAAGTAAATACAATGGTAAAAGAACAGTAACATAGAAAAATGTGGTCCTACTAGACCTTCTGACATTCGGACGTGCAAGTGCAGTGAAGAGAAGTGCAGGAGATGAGGAAGGGGGTGGGAGCAAAGTTATGGGCAAGTGCTGGTGAGCCCGGGAGGGAAGTGCAAGAGGTACCAGGGGAGTAGTGCACTGGCTAAGTGCTGGGTGGAAGGATCCCAAGGGTGGGATGCACAGCCGGCAGGCAGGGGGCCCACAGGAGCAGTGCTGATGGGGGTGGGGTACTGGTGTCGACTGGTCCAAGGGCCTGGCAAGCTGTGAGATTCATGAAGGACCAGCCCACCAATCTCAGTGGGGTAGTTAGCAGTGAAGGGAAAGAAGTAGAGAAAAGCAGGGTTTTGAGAAGTCTCCGGAATGAAAGAAGGTCCGTCTCAAGTCTGAGAGTGGCAGGGAGGCTGTTCCAGAGAGAGGCACCAACCGAAGAGAGAGACCCCCTGCTCTCTGGTTGGAGAAGTGTTTGACAATCAGAGTTGGAGTTAGAGGCACGGAGAGCTCTAGCAGGAAGGTATTTAGGGAGAGAATGTTGGAGATAGCGTGAACCTAGGCCCCAGAAAGCCTTGTGAATGATGCAGAGGGTCTTAAATTTGATCCGTATGGCCACCAAGAGCCACTGGAGAGATTGTAGGATTAGAGAGATACGGTCCCTAAGCTTGAGGCCAAGGATAAGTCTTGCAGCCCTATACTGGATTAGCCGAAGGGGGCGCAGGGAGGAAAGGGAGAGATTAAGAAAGAGGCTGTTGCAGCAATCCAGCCTAGAGAGGACCAGAGCTCTAGAGGCATTGCGCTTCTGGGGAAAGGTATCGAACGGGAGAATGCCTCTCAGGAGGTGAAGCTGGAAGTGGGCCTTCTTGGCAAGGTCCAAGATGTGAGGAGTGACGGAGAGGGAGGAGTCGAAGATGACCCCAAGGTTTTTGGTTTCACGGGATGGTGTTACACTACGGCCTCCACTCAGGGGGGCTTCCATGTGTATGTCATCGCATAATAAGGGCAAACCCAGGTTTTGCAGGTGACGCATAGCACTTCACCGCAGCATAAGGAATGTTGCGGCTCCATTTCTGAACCGCTGGCGGCTTCCCTGGAGAAAGAAGCTTGGTTCCCCTTTGCGGACTACAACTCCCATGATCCTTAGAAACTAGTTGTAGTCCTGTGTAGACAGACACCGGAGCCTCGTTTTCGCCAGGTCACTCCTCCTTCCTGATATAGTGAATGGCAGCTTACTGAACGATGCTTCTGTTTGCAGTTGCTACCGGCGCTACTTTGACCTCCGTGTCAATCTCCTTGTTAAATCTGCTTCCTGTGTGCCAAACTCTCTGCTTTTCACGTACGGGCTGCCTTTGGATTTGATTCTGCTTCGTTCTGCTTCCTGTGTGCCAAACTCTGCTTTTCACTGACTTCTTTTGGATTTGATTCTGCTTCATTCTGCTTGAGGTGTGCCAAACTCTGCTTTTCACGTACGGACTGCCTTTGGAATCGATTCTGCTTCATTCTGCTTCAGGTGTGCCAAACTCTGCTTTTTACGTACAGACTGCCTTTGGATTTGATTCTGCTTCGTTCTGCTTCCTGTGTGCCAAACACTACTTTTTGTGTACGGACTGCCTTTGGATTTCGATTCATACCTTGTTTTTTTCCTGTGTGCCAAACTCTGCATCACGACCACGGACTGTCCTTGGATTACAAGCAGCAACCCCTCGTGTCTCTGGAACTCATTACTCATAGTGGTAAGCCAGAGGGACATATCCTTGCTCACATAATAAAGGGGAATACTCCCTTCTGCTGATGCTAAGGAATTACTGTATGCTTGACACCCACTTCATCTCCTGTGTATTTGGGGATTCCTCTTCATTACCTGGACTTTCTGTCACAAATCTCTGGTCTGTCTGCAATGTCTAGGTCACTTTCCAATTCGGTCACCTCCCCCTCCTCCTCACCTGAAGAAATGACCTTTTTAACCTTCTTCACCTTCTTCTTTCTTTCCTGTAGGATTTCTTTTTTTAGTAGATATGGCCTACCGCGAAACGACGCCACAATGGTTGTCGGAAAATTCTGGAAACCAGTGGCCCCGGATCCACGATAACCGGAGGGGAAAAAGCCAGGTAGGCAAAAAACCCTGAACTTCCTCGATACCGGAGAAAGGAGTCCTGATGACTTTCAGCTGAAGCGATTGGTCCTCAAACATCCACGAGAACCAGGTAGAGTTAGTACGGACTTCCTCCGCCGTAGAACGGAAGAAACCTGCGTATGAGGCAAACCAGGAACAGAGTGGATACAGGGTCCGGGAACCCAGAGAGAAGCCAAAGGTAAGTGCCGAGAGAGAGGGAGGCAGAGCGCCGGGATCCGTGAAAACAGAACGGACCCAGAGGAGCAAGAGAGAACAAGAGACGAGAGCCAGGCGAAACGGGACGTCCGCAGCAAGAAACAGGACAGAAGAAACAGAAGGAACGAGAGGGATGGGCAGAGGCCCAAGGCAGGACAGGGGGGCTCAGCAGAGCCAAGAAAGAAACACAGCATATTAACCAGCAGTGTAGAGCAAAGTTGCAACACGAGTTGCCCGCTGAGTGAGAGCCCTGATAACCCTGGCGGTGGCCATCTTGGGAAAGACTAGCGCGCAGCCTAGCGTTATGGCTCAAACGTGGAGGAACAACTCAATGGCGGCCGAGCCTCCATCGATACCAATGCTTCGTGAAAAAGGGGCGCATGACAGTTTCTACCTTTCAGTGCACATCGGGACGCTCTGCTAAAGTGCACCATCCTGTCCCTAGTGCGCTCCTCGTGTCGCCCGGGCAAAAGCTACCCTGCTAACATTCCCTATTTTTTGTTTTATACCTTCGTTGTTTTTTCCCTTGGATTCCGTCATCTTTATTCTCCAGCAGTGGTAAGAAACACACCATTTCCCTTATCCTCATTTCCTTAATGGGTTTATTATCTGACTCTTCTCTCTGTTCCTAGGGGGTGGCTGTTGTCCAGTTCCCGTTTGATCAATATAGGATAGGGGGGAAAGGCATAAAGGTAACAGTACTCGATTGCTAATAATAAGAAAATCACTCTATATCCTTGGTAACATATCACTATGCTTTTCTTTGCAGCTGGGTCTGTGACGGTGCAGTTCTCCCTGCTCTTTTATGTGATCAGTCTCTCTGTTAGTTATTCAGCACTACAGAGGGTCATATCGCAGAAAAGATCTTTCTTTCCCTCGCAGAGAGGAGGCTTGGTTGGAGGCCCCAACCAGGCTCCTTCAAGCAAATCTCTGAGAAATCCAGGCATCCTGTCTTGGGGCACTCTCTGTTCGGTGAGTAACAAAAACAGAAGCCATGGAAGAAGGTGACCCCCTTAACACTTTAGTCCGTTTAGTGTCTGAACTGCCGAATGCAGCACACCATGCTCTTCATCAGAGAATAGATGACATCGAGAGGTTTCCGACTCCGCAGTCTTTGGGTGTGAATGTGTCGGATCCTCCTGCCTCTGGAGCCTCTACGGCTGCTGCTTCTGGGTTTTCCGCAGCTCCGGTTCTTATGGCCACTCAATTTCCATTGGCCCCTCCAGAAAGGTACACTGGTGACCCAAAACAGTATCACACTTTCATTAACCAATGTAAATTGCACTTTCTTTGTCGTCCTACGGCTTTCCCTAATTCTACCACTAAGGCCACCTTTGTTCTGTCGCATCTAGGGGGAACAGCATCTGCTTGGGCTAACCCTCTTCTTGAATCAATAGCTATGTGTTATATGATTGTGATGCTCTCATCTCGGCCATGAATAGGGTATTTGATACGCGGTATAAATCCCAGGCTACGGATCTAGAATTCCTAAACCTACGCCAGGGTACTTCATCTGTATTTTCCTATCTTACTCGTTTCAATCAACTGGCGGCTGAGACGGACTGGCCGGAAGAGAAATAATTGGCTGTATTCTACAAAGGCCTGTCCGAGGAGTTAAAAGACGTCCTGGCTGCAGTCTCGGTGGTTCCTACCGCACTTGGTGAACTGTTGGATTTGGTTTTACAAATAGATGCCAGAAGAGCTGAAAGAAGGGGTGAACACAGTACCCCTACGCAGGCTGCTACTCTTTCAGATTTCACAAGTTCGCCTGCCTCCGTCCCAGAACCTATGCAGGCAGGGGCTGTTAGGGGGCCTTTGACGCCCGCACAACGTGAGTACAGACGTTCTCACAATTTATGCATTTATTGCGGCTCGGCCGAACATCAATTAAAGGAATGCCCTAAGAAAGCCGTCAAGAAGGCGGGAAACGCCAGAACCCGACAATAGGTGGAGTCCCTATGCCGGGGGTACTCTCTTTGGACTCCCACAGTATAAATTCTGCTCCTGTCAGTTTGCCAGTAGTCTTTACTACGTCATCCGGCAGCTCTTTCTCTTCTTTAGCCATCATTGATTCCGGGGCAACTGGAAATTACATGGATAATGATTATGCGGCCAGTAACAATATTCCGGTATCCACCAATGCTCACCCGGAAACCGGTCACACAGTAGATGGCACGTCCTTGATTTCTGGGCTGGTAACCCAGAATACGTCCCTGGTACGGATGCAAACAGAAGAGGGGCATGTAGAATCTATCTCCTTTGATTTAATCAAGGCCCCTGAGTTCCGAGTCATTCTGGGCATACCCTGTTTGCAGCGTCATAACCCTGCTATTGATTGGGCCAAAAAGGTTGTTCAATTCCCCTCCTCATTATGTAATGAGAAGTGTTTTCAGAACACCAATGTAAGTCCGGTATCATCTTGTCAAGCCTTAGTAGCTTCCATGGCATTAATAGGGGCCATATATGCTGTTTCTGATAATCTGATTCCTGCAGAATATCAGTGTTTCCAGGATGTGTTCGATAAAGGGGTGCTGATCATTTGCCACCACATAGACTGTATGATTGCCCCATCCATTTGGTGCCTGGTGCTAAGATTCCTGCCGGCAGAGTCTATTCACTCACATTGCCAGAAGACAAGATACTAAAGGAGTACATAGATAAGGCCTTACAAACTGGTTTTATCAGGCCATCCAGATCCCCTGCGGCAACCCCGCTCTTTTTCGTCCCTAAGAAAGAGGGCAATCTACGCCCTTGTATTGATTACAGGGCACCTAATGCCATTACAGTAAAAAACCAATATCCCCTTCCATTGATACCGGTTTTATTAGATTAGCTGGGTTCCTCAGTCATATTTACTAAGTTAGACCTACGGGGCGCATATAACCTCGTCCGTATCAGAGAGGGGGACGAATGGAAAACGGCCTTCAAGACACATTATGGCCTGTTCGAACATCTCATCATGCCATTCGGTTTGTGTAATGTCCCAGCTACGTTTCAGGCATTTATGAATGACGTGTTCCATGATTGTCTGGATCAATTTGTCATTGTCTATCTAGATGACATAATGATATACCCGACCTCTACTGATTCACACAGGGAACATGTGCGTTTTGTCTTGCAGAGGTTGAGAGAGAACCATCTCTTTGTCAAAGCGGAAAAATGTGTCTTTAATGCCACGGAAGTGGAATTCCTTAGTTACGACCTTACAAATCATGGCACTAGAATGAGTCATTCCAAAGTCCATGCGATTCTAGACTGGCCCGTTCAATCCTCCGTCAAGGCATTGCAGTCCTTTTTAGGATTCTCGAACTTCTATAGATGTTTCATCCATTCATATTCTGCCATTTCCGCTCCCTTGACCCCGTTAACAAGTTCCAAAAAGCCATACCGTTGGTCTACAGACGCACAATCAGCCTTCGACGCCCTGAAAGCATCATTCTCTACTGCTCCGGTGTTACAACACCCTAATCCGCTCCTTCCGTTCTTGGTGGAAGCCGACGCCTCTGGATCGGCAATTGGGGCAGTATTGTCACAGCGGTGTCCGGGCTCAGGGGTGATACATCCTGTCACATTTTTCTCAAGAAAATCACCCAGTACAAACGCAACTACCCAATCAAGGAACGGGAACTCCTGGCCATCAAAGATGCCTTCTCTGAATGGCGTCACCACCTACTTGGTGCACGTCATCCGGTAACAATCTTTTCGGACCACAGAAGTCTCCTAGCCTTCAGGTCGATGAAGTGCCTTAACGACCAAAAAGCCTGCTGGCATCTTTTTTTCTCTCAATTCGATTTTACCATTACTTACCGTCCGGCGCGTCTCAACACTTGTGCTGATGCTCTGTCTCATCTGTCTTCGGGCCCATGTGATGCTCCACTGGATCGTCCCCTTTTTCTACCTTGTCAAGTCGTCTGTGGATGCACAGTCCAGTCCTCATTGCGATCCCTGATTTCTGATTGGCTATCCTCCCATTCTGAGGAGTGTAGGGACCTTCAGTTGGATGTAGTACAAGGCATGCCTTATATCCAAGGTCGCTTGTTCATTCCTCCGGGTCAGGCTTGTGTTCGTGCATTAGCTTGGGCTCAAGATTCTTTGATTGCGGGCCATCCGGGACAACAGAAGACTTTGGAGGCTCTACGTCGTTGGGCCTGGTGGCCTCGTATGTCTCGGGACGTGATAGACTACCTGGCCACCTGTTCGATATGCTCCCAATGTAAAATATCCTGTTCTTAACCTGTGGGTCTTCTACAACCGCTTCTAGGACCGCACAAACCTTGGTACATGTTGTCTATGGACTTTGTTGTTGATTTACTGCCTGTTGACGGCTTTGACACGATCTGGGTTGTCAATGACTATTTCACCAAGATGTCTCTATTCATTCCCTGCATTGGATTGCCTTCGGCACCTGTTCTGGCTTCTCTTTTTCTGAGAAATGTTTTCTGTTTCTTTGGTCTTCCTTCTATTTTGGTTTCTGATCATGGACCTCAGTTCACCTCACGTTTTTGGAGAGCTTTGACAGCTTCGCTCCACATCGACGATCGCTTCAGTTCGGCCTATCACCCTCAAACGGATGGGCAAATAGAGAGGGTCAATGCCACGCTTGAACAGTACCTTCATTGTCTTTGCCTGCGGTTCCAATCTACCTGGTTGTCTATGCTTCCATCCGCTGAATTCGCTTATAATAACTCGCTGCATTTGGCTTCTGGAGTTTCTCCTTTTTTTGCTCTCTACGGACAACATCCGCATACATTACCTTTTGATCCTTCGCTGCCGCTGGAAAACCCGGCGGCCCGGGCTTGTGTTTGTGATCTTTGTACTGTTCGTAGGTTTGTCCGGACCCACCTCTTGCGTGCCCAAGCTAGAGCCAAGAAATATGCGGATCGCCGCAGGGTCCCTGCTCCGGAGTACCGACGCGGTATGAAAGTCTGGTTGTCAACTCGCAATTTGCGGATTCCTGGGAAGCGTATGCTTCTCCCTAAGTATGTGGGGCCTTTCCTGATCACCAAGGTTATTAATCCTGTGGCTGTGTGCCTTTCTTTGCCCTCCTCATGGAAACTGCATCCTGTTTTTCATGTATCCCTTCTCAAACTTGTCCTTTATCCACCCGTCTACCTCGTCACCCCCCTCCGGTCCGAGTGGTGGGAGGTAGTGAGTATGAAGTTGCTGCTATTTTGGACTACAGACTCCGTAGAGGCCGTCCCTTCTATTTGATTGACTAAAAAGGATATGGTCCGGAGGATAGGACCTGGGAACTTCTGGGTAACATCCATGCTCCTGCCCTGCTACGCTGCTTTCATGCCCACAGGGGGTTGGCGCCGCCTTTGGGGGTGGATGCTGTTACACTACGGCCTCCACTCAGGGGGGCGTCCGTGTCTATTTCATCGCATAATAAGGGCAAACCCAGGTTTTGCAGGCGACGCATAGCACTTCACCGCAGCATAAGGAATGGTGTGGCTCCATTTCTGAACCGCTGGCGGCTTCCCTGGAGAAAGAAGCATGGTTCCCCTTTGCGGACTACTACTCCCATGATCCTTAGAAACTAGTTGTAGTCCTGTGTAGGCAGACACCGGAGCCTCGTTTTCGCCAGGTCACTCCTCCTTCCTGATATAGTGAATGGCAGCTTACTGAACGCTGCTTCAGTTTGCAGTTGCTACCGGCGCTACTTTGACCTCCGTGTCAATCTCGTTAAATCTGCTTCCTGTGTGCCAAACTCTGCTTTTCACGTATGAACTGCCTTTAATTTTATTCTGCTTTGTTCTGCTTCCTGTGTGCCAAACTCTGCTTTTCACGTACGGATTGCCTTTGGATTCGATTCTGCTTCATTCTGCTTCCAGTGTGCCAAATGCTGCTTTTCACGTACGGACTACCTTTGGATTTGATTCTGCTTCATTCTGCTTCCTGTGTGCCAAACTCTACATTTTGTGTACGGACTGCCTTTGGATTTCGATTCATACCTTGTTTGTTTCCTGTGTGCCAAACTCTGCATCACGACCACGGACTGTCTTGGATTACAAGCAGCAACCCCTCGAGTCTCTGGAACTCATTACTCATAGTGGTAAGTCAGAGGGACATATCCTTGCTCCCATTATAAATACTCCCTTCTGCTGATGCTAAGGAATTACTGTATGCTTGACACCCACTTCATCTCCTGTGTCCTCTTTGGGGATTCCTCTTAATTACCTGGACTTTCTACCTTTCAGTGCACATCAGGACGCTCTGCTGAAGTGCACCATCCCGTCCCTAGTGCGCTCCTCGTGTCGCCCGGACAAAAGCTACCCTACTAACATTCCCTATTTTTTGTTTTATACCTTCGTTGTTTTTTCCCTTGGATTCTGCCATCTTTATTCTCCAGCAGTGGTAAGAAACACACCATTTCCCTTATCCTCATTTCCTTAACGGGTTTATTATCTGACTCTTCTCTCTGTTCCTAGCGGGTGGCTGTTGTCCAGTTCCTGTTCGATCAGTATAGGATAGGGGGGAAAGGCATAAAGGGAACAGTACTCGATTGCTAATAATAAGAAAATCACTCTCTATATCCTTGTTGACTCATCACTATTCCTTTCTTTGCAGCTGGGTCTGTGGCGGTGCAGTTCTCCCCGCTCTTTTATGTGATCAGTCTCTCTGTTAGTTATACAGCACTACAGAGGGTCATATCGCAGGTCTTTCTTTCCCTCGCAGAGAGGAGGCTCGGTTGGAGGCCCCAACCAGGCTCCTTCAAGCAAACCGCTGAGAAATCCAGGCATCCTGTCTTTGGGCACTCTCCGTTCGGTGAGTAACAGATGGTGAGGGCCCAAGGAGGACGCCCAGAGGGAAACCGGGCGCAGGTGTCTCAATAAGAAGGATCTCCATCATAATGGCATTAAGGCAGAGATTGTCACCAGCATTTATCTTTGAGCATATTAATTTGGTTATTACATTTGAAAGACAAGATCTCGCCACTATATAACATGGCTTGTTTTATCTTATGCTTAGACGCCTCCATTTAAAGGCTTAAGACTGAAGCCAGATTGTCCCAAGTTAAATCGTTTTAAGGCCAACGCATGGAGGCTTAATTTCTTTGCTATATTAATAAAGTGATTATTCCAATTACATTTTTATTTTACTTGACCCTAAGATATTTGTAGTTACTTACTATCTCAATAGAATTACCATCTAAAACGCTTGTGGACGCTCCAGAATGTTCCCGTTCACTCACCATCTGCCAGAAGTGAGTCTCTCGGCTGTGTGGATCTGGCTGTTCCTTGGGACTGGCATGTTTTGCTTCACCGCCTTACCAGCCTGTGGCGCTTGTGGTCCCGCCCACAAACATTGGTTGTCATGTGACCCGGGGAGCGTGGGTCACGTGGACCCTTGAACTGCACCCTCTCTCCGTGGGATCTGGGTTCACTCACCATCTGCCAGAAGTGACTCTCGGCTTTGTGCATCCAGCTGTTCCTGGCGACTGGCATGTTTTGCCTCATCTCCTTACCTCTCAGCAACAAGCCTTACCTGAAGCGTCCCTAGCGAAGTCATAGAGAAGAAGAAAGGCCTGTCACCTGTGATAAATTTAGCAAACTCATCACTGGTTCTTCAAGGGAAATCCCCTCTCATGTGGCCAGGAACAGGCAGAATATACCTGACTCTGACCATGGGGGTGGCTATCTGTGGGAGGACCACATGGGGGAGGAGATCCCTTGAGGAGGTAAAGTGAGACCAGGGGATCATAACAAGTCTTTACCCATATTTCTAGGTAGTACCCAGTTACATTCTCCCCATTCTTATATGGCCTATTATCACGTGGATAAAGAACCTCCACTAATTGTTGACCACCAATCTCATATCTGTTCTTCTCTCTCAAACACTGAAAGAATCAGTACTGAGACTTTTGAGCCCCCCTGTTTTCACAACACTGAGATGAGGAAGAGGAGTGGAGTAGTGAATATCATGAAGAGCGGCAAACCTACGCCGCAGTATAATCTTTGGAAGTTACTAACACGTCCCGGGACATTCAAAAGCAGAACACCTGAGCAACATGAGAGATCCGATCCTCCCAATGCTGGTTGGGACACAGGAGCAAACAAGGCAATCCAAAGCAAGGAAACGGGAGAAGATGTCATCCAGAGAGTTAGGACCGAGAAGTGTGCACCGCGTTGCCAGGAGGAGCAGCTGGAACCACTGAGAGAAGGAGAAGGTGAGGTGAACACAGAGAGGCAGACGAGATGCGCTCCCAGACAGCAGATGGACTGCAAAGAAACAGAAGAGACGTGTGGGATGCCAAAGCTGGCAAAGACAACAGTAAGCCCAGAGAAGGAGAATGGGTTACCGGGGAGCTTCAGGCTGAATACTACAACCGTTAGTAGCAATCAGAAGTCATTAGGGGGAAAAAGGGACATTAAGCTTAACTGGATAAGGGCCGATGACCAAAAGTATAAGAGATTTTGGCAGTAGTGGACAGTTGAGGTTAGGGGCCCTGCCCAGAGTTGGGGTGTGTTATCGGGCTGCAAATGGGAGCAAGTTGTAGTTACCCTGCCAAGGTAGCTACATCAGAGAAAATGTTAAGAATCGGTTTGCTACCATGAATTGCACACACAAACACAGTTGTTAGAGCTCATTGAGCATTATTTAATACAAATCAAAAACAGCCGACACGTGTTTCAAGCTCCAACGCTTTTTTTCCAGGCTGCAAAGTCATATCCATGATTTTTTGCAAATGTACATATTTAACATGATCATATGTATCAAACAAAATATAACAAAGCCAACAGGCCCGAACAGCAAGAGGGGGTGGGGGTGGTCAGTGGCCGGAAAAAATAATAGTAATCCAACACAAAAAATCCAATATGCATTGACAAAAAATAATAATCAATAGTTAAAGAAACACCACATATTGATAAAAAAAGATATTCATGAAAAGGATATGATATTTTGGCAATATGGTTAGCCATCCATAGAAGACAATAAGCACACATAGTGAGGGAAAACAAAAGGTAAAATTAATCAACAAGTTATTGGAGTAAAAGCAGTCATGTAAGCCCGTTGTGCTATGTCATTAAACTGCAAATTTGCCTCATCCAATATTACAAATTTACCTTGTAAGAGCTTGTACCAGAAGACCAATAAAAAACAGAGAAAAAATAAGATCAGCATGCCACAGTGAACCACTGGGCACATTCCGAGTTTGGGGATTAAAGTTCAACTAGGTAATGTACATATCATAATAATAACTAGCTGATTAGCCTTACCTATAGAGTGATACGTGAAAGAAAAGAAAATTATATATGGGGTGCATTCACCGGTTCCACTGCAATATAAAAATGATATGTGTTACCTGTATTTCACGTGCAACTAATGTAAAACAAGTTAAATTAAATAATTTTAGGCATGCATAAACATACCTATATATTTGCAGTTGCAATTAAACCACTGTCCAAGGGTAATAATTGTCCAAGGTGTGAGGGTCAGCATGGTAGCACAGCGAGATTCAAGGGGAGACAAAAACAAACAACAGCCATTTTTTACGGATGTTAGCCGGGCCTCAATTAATGAACGCAAAGTTAAAAGAGAGTCACATGCGTATGGCGCCTGCCCTTGGTAGATGAGCAGGGGTCT
This sequence comes from Ambystoma mexicanum, assembly GCF_040938575.1. Lineage (NCBI taxonomy): Eukaryota > Metazoa > Chordata > Amphibia > Caudata > Ambystomatidae > Ambystoma > Ambystoma mexicanum. Next base: position 153,736,031 of record NC_090932.1, read on the forward strand.
GCGCGAAAGACTTAGCTTACCGGCGTTTCTGTACGTAGAGGGAAAACAGGAGCCTTGCGCATGCAAGCAGCGCTCCTGTAAATACAAGTTGATTGTGCTGATAACTGCAAGTCGAAAACCTGGAAACACAACACAATCGGGCGGCCATATTAGAGGTAGAATTGCTAGAAAGCAGATATACAAAAAAGCAGCCAGTAGCCCGCATTTTGGTAATGCCATTTCTTAGGTGCGGAAATTAAGTACTTAATAAAATGCACATTTTTAGGGGCTTGATAGAGTAAAAATCAAGAACACCTTGAGATTAAGATTATTAAAGTAACGCTTAGAACGTAGAAATTAGCATGACGTTTGTCTGAAAATTGTGAGTTGGGTGTGCCATTTACGGCCAATGGAACCCTTCGAAGGCCGGTGCCTACAAATGGCTAGATGAGCTTGAACATGAATCGTTGATTAGACTTAGAGTATGGTGCCAAGGAATAAAGCACATTGAATATTAATTGAATGGTAATTAAACTAGCGCATTGAATTTGGAAAAGAGCCTCACGTTTGTATAAAAATTCTGAGTTGGGCGTGCCATTTACGGCAGTCGTACCCCTTGAATGCCAGGTGCCTACATGTGGCCAATTGGGGTTAAACATAAATTGGTAAGCTGAATTAGAACATGGTGCCAAGGAATGAAACACAAGGTGACCAGTGTTGTCTACACAGGACAGTTCTTTTACAGAGAATATATCTATGCAAAATTGGCAAACAGTAAAGAGAAAGGGGGAGAGGGAGCAAAGGCATTTGGACCGTATGTCTTCAGAAGAACACCGAAAATTCATGATCACTGTTGAGACCAACAGATACAGTACGGTACTGGCAAATTAGTCGTGCTTCTAGTTGCCTTAGTTTAAACGTCAGATTGCCACCACGTTTAGGCAAAGTTACTTTTGCCATGCCGGCAAACCTGATTTTGGACTTATTGTCCATTTGATGGTTTCTTTGCCAATGTATGGCCAAGGGATATTTTGAATCCTGGCTTGAAATAGTGGATAAATGCTCTTGTATCCTAATCTTGAGAGGACGAATTGTACTACCAATGTAGTATTTGTCACACACACAAAGTATAAAATAAACACAAAATTTGGAGTTGCAATTAATAAATGCATTCACTTTAATGATTCCCAAGTTACCAAAATCAATTTGAGAAACCTCTAATGCATGGCAACACATGGAACATTTGCCACATTTGTGAAACCCATAATTACTATTCTGACTGAGCCAAGTTGTCACTGGTTGCTGGCTAGGCATGAATGATGGTGAAAGCAAGTTTTTAAGGTTGCTTGCCTTACTGTAAATAAAATTTGGAGACGCATCCAACCATGGTGCTATCTCTTGGTCAAGCTGAAGCAAATGCCAATGACGTCGAACAATTTTATATAGGTCAGAGCTATCCGAATTGTAGCATGTAATCAATTTTAATTTATTAGTATGGCTAGAATTAGATCTTGTTTTCGGTGTGAGTAGGTCAGCCCTCTTCATGCTTTGGGCAGTACGTTCAGCTTTCAATACTGTGCCTAGATCGTAACCTCTAACCTCAAATTTGTGTCGTAAAAATTGGCATTCTTGCAGAAAATCATTATCATTAGATACATTTCTGCGTGCTCTAATGAATTCACCTTTCGGTATGTTGTTAATAACTGATTTTTTGTGGCAGCTAGACTCATGCAAAATTGCATTAGCTGCAGTAGCCTTGCAAAATGTCTTGGTTAGAATTGTGTTATCCTGCAGACTAATTGATGAGTCCAAAAAATTAATACTTGAACTACTGCACTCGTGGGTGAATTGGATACCCCAGTCATTATTGTTCAGGTAACTGACAAATTCAATCAAACACTCTACAGTACCCATCCAAATCAGAATCACGTCATCAATATAACGTTTCCAAATGTAAATGAATTTGACAAACTCATTGTCAAGCAGTGCATATCTGTCCTCAAAGTGGTGCATGAAAATGTTGGTAAGTGCCGGGGCGTAGCTAGCACCCATAGCCACCCCAAATTTTCTGTTTAAAATAACAATTGTTAAAGAGAAAAACATTGTTACTTAAGGCGCAAGTTAACATTTCTTTAACCATTGTAATGTGTTCAAAAAAGGATGCTGTTCGGGCCTGTTGGCTTTGTTATATTTTGTTTGATACATATGATCATGTTAAATATGTACATTTGCAAAAAATCATGGATATGACTTTGCAGGCTGGAAAAAGAGCGTTGAAGCTCGAAACACGTGTCGGCTATTTTTGATTAGTATTAAATAATGCTCATGAGCTCTAACAACCGTGTTTGTGTGCGCAATTCATGGTAGCAAACCCATTCTGACCAAAAGTATAAAAAGTTCAATTAGTTGGCTACAAGAAGGAGTAAATGCAAGCAGAGAGAGGAAACCTGGCTTTTGCATACAAATATTAAACTGATAGAAAAACCCTGGCAGGAGAGTACACCAGGCGCTCAGTGAGTCTGGGACTTGCACCCACGTCAAGCAGCAAAAAGCCATGGCAGGAGAGTAAACCAGACACTGAGCAAGTCTGGAACTTGCAACTAAGAAAACCTGGCAAGAGAGTAAACCAGGAATTGGAGAACAGGGGCAGTGATCCCCATCCCCTTTTTGATATTGTAGAAAGCTGCAAGAACTGGGGAAGAGATCCCACAGCCATTCTGTCTGATCCCTCCTGTAATGTATGAACCTAGATTGCGCTGGTGTGCTGCTTATCTATGGTTAGGCGACAGATGAAGACGCAAGTGAACGGAGGTCCCGAATTGGTTTTGGACTTTCATGGTACACAACACAGTACTTGTGGGAAATAATATATCCCCTTACTCAGAAGAGGCACCACCATATGCCACGATTTTGAGGCCTGGCAGACACTGCAACTGGGGTGCAGTGACCAGCATTAGCTGAGCCTCTTCTCTCTTTTGTGTCGGCGCCCATAATGGTGCTGAGGCCCTGAAGAAAGTGGCACATTGGTAAAGCCACTGAAACTGGTAGGCCTGGTATATTTCCTCTTATCAAGAGCTTAATACCAACGCTCAGAGGAAAAACAAGTGGATAAGTACCATTTGGTAAAGAGACACTTCAGAAATACCAGATTTGAGCTTGCATTGTGTACTGTCAGGAATCAGGGCTGGCAAAGGCGTGGAGTGCTAATATTCGCCTATTAAGACAATGGAGATGTTTAGGGCTTGGAAACTACAGTTCCCAGTATCCTTATAGCTGTTCTGTAGTTCTGCATGGTGCGCGCACTGCCAGCTGTCTTTAATCAAGAACAGCTTATTAGCAGGCAAACGGCAGCGTGCAGGTGTGGCTTATTTTGGAATTTGCAGTCGGAGGCAGGCGGCCGCGTGCAGAGAGGAGCAAGTATGCCTGAAATCTGAAACTCTACATGGACGCTGGCCGGAGCAGGAGGGCGCGAGGTTGCTGACAAGAATCATGGCATTTCGCTTGTTGTCTGGGAAGTCCCGCAGGGCTCCCCAGACCAAAGATAAGTACTGGAGAAAGTACTGTGTTATTGGCAATGTTGAATGGTGTTAGAAGTGAATTACGGCTAAGCATTTATTGTCTGGGAAGTCCCAAGGGGCTCCCAGACCGAAGTTAAGTAGCGTAGCACATTCCGTTCATGTACTGCTGGGGAAATTCTGTGTGTGTCAAGTTAACCCTTACAGTGCATGCTGAATACAGCATTTTTTGTAACTGGGGAAAGCCTCTTAGCATATGCCTGAGCAAGGGAATATTCACGGACAAAAACGCTATAAGACATATGGAAATGACGTTCATTTTCACTAGTGCAGTGAACTAGTGGGAAAGTAGCATTTATGTTTGTATGTTGCATTTGCTACCCGAAGGGCCATGTGTACTGTCTAACCATGATGGGGATTTTCCCTTATGTGTGTCTACATCATATTGCTTGCTTATGTGTTTCTGGTGAACCAGCAGGGTGTGGTTCATGTATTAAGGTGTGCTATATCATTAGTGCAAGTGGTATCACTGTTGGTTACATGTTAGATAGAGTAGGGTACTTTCCTGGTGCTTCCCCCGTCCCATCCAATTTAGGAGTTCCTTACCCTCTTTCCGGTGTTCCTAATTCCCCCATCCTATCCACAACGTCTCCCTAAACCCTCTTCCCCCATTGGCTGCCACGTGGCAACCTGTTTTTTATTTCAGGCGCCTGTGCACAACCACGGTGGGAGGATCAAGTTCATTCGGCTTGCGTGGTTCGGGGGAGAGTGTCGATCTCTCTTCCCTTCCAGTCAAGTGTGATTGTGACATGTACATTTCGATGTGTAGAACTTCAAAGTAATGTTTTTAAATTTGTGCAGCGTCAAAAAACAGGAATAAATAATTAAAAAGACAGTATTCACATGTATGACCTCCAGCACATTCTATGGCTCATTCTTCAATGTCCATAGATAAATGTGCAATTTCATAACATTGGGATTTGATAAAACATTTAATTGCCTGAACTAGTTAGGGCAAGCCTCTTTGATCGGTCCCCCAACCCTAGATAAGCAGCACACCAGCACAATCTAGGGTCATACATCACAGGAGGCATCAGATAGAATGTTTGGAGGGCAAGTTTCTAAGTTGAACACAGGGTAACTTTAAAAGGCAAATGAATATAACTACAGACCTGTCGTTATATGTGTGAAAAAAAGGTAGGGTTTACCTCCAGGTCCACCACCCATTAATAGTCCCAGATTGTTTTTTTTTAAGAGATCCCCCACCTTGTTTTTTTGGGAATCATAAGGGAAAAGCCATACCCTTTTTTTCTGTAATAAGGTATCAGACAGCCAAAGAAAGAACTGTGAAATATATCTATAAGTGACATTGTGAATCTTTGTGAAAATGGAGAAAGCCCAAGGGAAGAACTCTCCTCCTTGGGGATCATATACAAATCACATTCTGAATAACCAGAAACACTCTGGGGGAATGGAAGAACTCTTCTCCTTTTCTACCTTGTTTTTACTTTTCTTTTCTTCACCTTCAAGTCTTTCTGTTCGAAACTTTGAGAAGAAGCTGTTGGTGTACAGCTCAAAGACACTTCCCTGTCACGGTATACTGAGTTTACTGTGCGAGGGGCAGTTTAGGATTCTGGACACAGGACAGAGAACTCTTTTATTTATTTTAAATGTTTGTAAACGCGCCAACTCGCTCAAAGGCCTCAGGGTGCACGTAAAACAGACAAGACAAGAAAACTGAAATTGAGCATCAGAAAGAGAGAAGGCATGTGTTAGATGAAAGGTTTTCAGGTTCTTTTTAAACTCAGTGAAGGTTTTGATTCGTTTGAGTTCGAGAGGGATGGTGTTCCAGTTATCGGCGGCCAGAACATCAAAGCTTGTTCCCCCATACTTGGTCAGGCGGAATCTGGGTTGGACAAGTTTGGTATGGTCTTGTGATCTGAGAGAGCGTGAGGGTAGGTATCGAGGCAGTTGCTCTGTAAGATAAACAGGCGGATCATTGGTCAGACATGTGTGAGAGTCAAGATCCAGCTTTCTTCTTGCCTCTGGGATAGGAGGCCGTCTGGGGATACCCAAGACAGCTCTTACTGCCCCGTTTTGGGTCACCTGGAGAACAGAAAAGTTTGATTGGGCAGTACCGGCCAGAAAACCATTGCAATAGTCAATTCCTGAGTTGACAAAGGAAGAGGCCAAAAGAGACATATTTTTTGGGAGAGAAAGGGGCAAATATGATTGAGGAGTTTGTTAATAAACCCATAGAATGCATGATTTTTAGCGACATGCTGCCTCATGATGAGTTCGGCGTCAAGGGTGACGCAGAGCGTTTTGACACTCATGGCAACCAGAATGATGGTGTTGAGGATGGAGAAATTAATATACTCTTATAATATACTTTTGATTTGGACATCCTGACAAAGACGTTCATTAGTTTTGTGAGGCAGGGAAACCCTTTATAGGGATAGGTAGGATTTCCCCAACTCCTCATTTTTCTTTAATAAAAGTCTTAGGGCATCATTACACGGATGGCACTAAGGGATTACCGGCACCGGGACCTTGAACTAGAGAAAAGTAAACTTTGAGCCTTTTCCATGGAGCTTCCTTATGCTTGGGAGGGAGAACTGAACGGAAGCTGTGAGCTGGAAGAAGCTCAGAACCTTGAGTTAAACACTGTTTCTTTTAACTTTAACATTCCGACACATTGGTTGATTGTAGTTGTAAGGGCAAGAATAGGTTTTGGACACAGACAGACTTTTAAGTTGAACTCTTTGACTCAGATGTTCCATAGTTTCATTCAGGTAGGGAAATCCCACCTTACTATAGGGCAAGTTAGGCCTCCAATCATCCTGACTTTTAAATTAATTAATATCTTTTTGTTTGAACGTGAAGACTGTTGTCTGTCTCATACTTCATTATGCCTTCACAACACCCACAGATTCTACCATAGTTCTCCTACGCTGCCCAAGCTTCATTGGCTACCACCCCTGCGAAGAACATATTTGAAACTGCATGTATCACCTACAAAGCAGTCTCCAACATAATTCCAGTATACTTGGAGGTTAAACGCCACATCTCTGGATGGAATTGCACATCACATAGCAAAACCATCAAAGGATTGGTGTCTAAGCTAGCCTGTGAACAGAAGGCTCTCAAGCATTCCTTCTCCTACTATGCCCAAACCATCTGGAACACAATCACTTGAGAAGCTTGAAATGCCCCCACCATCCTCCAGAACTGCAAAACACTAAAAATGTAGCTCAATTGTATAAATCAACATAACATAATATCTAGAGGACAAACCAACAGTAATGCACTTCCGTAATGGACATCATTTGGGGGTTGCCAGGGGTTGCAGCTGTGTTATTGCCACCATGAAACTGAAAACCTCCTTTTAAGCTGCAATTCTACTAGGACGAAAAAGAGGACATGTGGAGGAGAAGAGAGCCCACAACTGGAAGAGAAAAAAGGAGCAGCTACCTGCACGGGAGGAGCCCCACGTCTATGTTAATCTGAAAAGAGGACGAGCCTGAGGAAATAATCAGAGAGCCAGTGAGTTTCAAAGGAAGCCACACACTGACTCTGGAGAGCAGCAGAGGCAAGACGCACAGTAACATGAGTGCTACCATCTGTAGTAGGAGATTGAGGCGAGCTGAAGCTAGACGCATGGCATACTGAAGCAAGAATGAAGAGAGGAGAAGCGGGCGAGAAGACCATAGATGCCAGATTCAGAGGAAAGGAAGCAGATCCTCAACAAACGAGAACCCTGGTGATGTTAACCCTAAACACAAAAGGTAACAGGTGTAACGGGAGACTTGGGGGAGGGTATGTGTGATTATTATTGGAATGCTCATACTCGTCACAGTCCAGAGAGAGAAAACATAACAAGAGGAAATAAGAAACATTGTTGGAATACTCCTGCTAGTCTCAGTCTAGAGAGGAATGTTGTACAGCCAGTACAAAGAGAAGTGAAAGTGAAATGCTCTGAGAAAGACCCAAGTCATCATAATTCATACCAAGAAAGAATAGGTGAAAGAAGAGAACAGATTATAAAAGAGAAACTTGAGAAAAAGAGGAATTTTGTAAAGAAATCTCCCGACCAAGAGAGGAGAGAAATCAAAGACTATGAACTATTCAAGAAGCTAAGAAATAAAACAGAAGGAAAAGATAATTGTTGGTTAGGTTTACCAAGCAAGGAGAAAAGGATCATCCCTGATAGAAGGAAAGAAAAAAAGAAACAAAGGTCCATGACCATTATAACCGAACTGTACGAATTGATAAGAGCGATCACTAGAGACTATCTGAAGATCATTTATTGAAAAGTGCCTGAGCGATAAGTCAACCAGCCTCAGGAGAAGGGAGACATCCTCCTGACTTTAAGTTGTTAAGAATAGGGGTCAGGTTAGTTAGATTAGAGTCGGGCAGTTGACGGTTTCAGATATTGACATTCACTGATGACTGATGAGCACCTCAGCGAGTTTCGTTAGGGCAGGACGCCTTGTAGAATAGTGAAAGACAGGTTTTATTAATATTCTTTAAAAAACTATACTTATTGTAATCTCTAAATATATGCTCAAAAATATACATCACTTCTCCACTCGTTGAATTTTAAAAACGCAACAGTGCCTTGCAGTTTTTGTAGCCGTTAAATAGAGTCGTATTAGTAGTCCTGTCTTCAAATAATGGGCAGGAAGATGGTCCTGAAAGAGCTGAAGTTTGCCCTGCACAGTTTAGCCTAGACGCAATGTGCATTGATCTGTTAGAGGCATGCCTTACTTTGGATTTTGGAAATTATTGAACACATTCTGTCAACAACTAATGGGAGCGGGTTGGGTCAGACAACCTACCGTCCGGTGGGACTGGGCAGTCCAATTTACAGTCTGCCCAGTGGAATCCATCAGTTGCTGCTTAAAATGGTATGATTGTAGCTCTGTGAGTTTAACTCCCATTGCTGAATTCTGTGTACCCTAGCAGATTACAGGTTAGAATCTCAAACGGGCAATCTCAAAATTTCGTTCTAACAAGTTAAGCAAAAGCAAATAAATATGTTTATTAATAACAGCACCTGTGATTATTAGCGCTATAAATATATCATACATCATTACTATATATATATATATATAGTATATATATATAAATATATATATATGTATATATTCAAGGAAAAAACTTTTGCTGTAGGGATGTTAAGGTGAGAACTTAACACAACAAATCTCCTGATGACATCACTAATTATGCCAAACATTGACAGGAATTAAGGGATATCAACTTTAGAACCTCCCCGCCCTATTTCTTCCCTAGGTTTGTAGTGATGTTGTATGTGCGTGAAAAAGAAAACGGACATAAAAGAGTAATGTATTTCAATTTGAGGCTTTCACACAAATGTATGCGCCACTTGGTATACAAGAATACTCAAAAAATGGTTAGTTTAAGACTTATTCAAAGTTTTATTGTGTGTTTCATTTTATCACGTGAAGGTTCAGCCCTTTCTGAGACACGTGTTTAAGATTTCTTTTTTAGTTCTATTTTTTAAGTGTGAAAGTTGGTTCCTAAAGGAACCTTTCTTTTTGTTTGCAGGGGAGGTTAGAACGTAAGGTGAAGAGGGAAATGAGAGAAGGGGCACCAAGCACTAATATGGAGGGGCAGGTGGACAGGGGAAGATGTTGCGTGTGTGTTACTTCTAAGGTAGTCAGCAATGTTTCTCATGCTCCTTGATTACAGCTTCAAACGCACTTCGAATATGCTTCCCCCCGCAGAGTGGTGTGTTGCAGTATATACAGAGGACTGTTCTCTTCCAAAGATATGGATGAACAGCCTCTTTTATTGCTTGAAAGTAGCTTGTGTGATTTTGTGTCCCACAGAAGTAGGTTGAGTGGTTACAGTATTGGTTGAGGAAGATGATGTGGAGGAAGACAGCCTACTACTTGCTAAGAAAGGAACATTCTTTCTGAGAGCATTGCAGTGGTTGTTGATTTTGTGTGGCGGCACATGGCAGTGGTCCCATAGGAGTACTGTCCAGGTAGTCTGCGACTGAAGTTGCACTTGCACTCAGTGCATTTCACTTTTGTAGCTTTAACCTTTGGTACATTCCCAACAGTGGTAAAGAACTGCCACACCCACGATTCTCTCTGGTTGCTAGAGGTAGGCACTTCCTCTACCTCATCTTCTTGGTCCTCTTCATTGTCTTTGGAAATACTGCGCTTATTTTGTTATGTGGGTCCTCCAGCAGATGGTGGTGGTGGCTCTTGGGGAGGAGGGATGGCAATAGCTGCTGCCTTTTTTCAGATAAATAGCAGTTTTGCTACTATTCTTCCAAGTATGTGCTTTGTACTAGATTGTGAATGGATAATGAGTAAGAATAGGTGTAGGAGCTGTGCAAGGGTACATTTTGAGCTTGAAAGTTCCTAGATCAGTAGAAAATGCAGTTTCCGAACTGTCCTTGAAGCAAGGACCCGAACGCGAAGTGCAAATGCATTCATGGACACGTAAGCATGCCATGCGCGAGCCATGGCCTTGTGGCACTGTCCGTAAGGTCCGCAATGACGTCAGATGTTCGCAGACGTCGACGGAAGCAAAAACAGTAGAAAAAGTATAGAAGTGTTGAAAATGATGCTAGGAGGTGGGAAATGGCTGAGTTTTAAGGTGACACTTTGTAAATTGGACACACATGTCGCTTTATTGGGGTAACTATGATATAAGTAAGTTGTAGGAAAATAGCACGCACTGGTAAAAACTTTGTTAAAGAAACGTTATGGTTAAGTTGCACCAATAAAAGACTATAATATTCACTGAAAAAACTTTGTTAAAGGGATGTTATGGTTAAGATGCACTTATAAAAACCTATGAAATTCAATGAAAAAATGTTGTTAAAGGGATGTTATGGTTAAGTTTCACTAAGAAAAACCTATAAAATTCAATGAAAAAACGTTGTCAGAGGGTCGTTATGGTTACAAGTAAAACGTTCGTAACAAGATGTCAGGGGTGATTGTGTAATGTTAAACATGTAAGAACTAGCTAAAAATTCAAGACTTACTACACACGTATGCTAGTACAAACAATATACATGAAGACCCACAATGCATACACATCAGAGGCACATACAGGGAAACTAAAGTAAGGAAGAAAGAAACAGCATCATCAGAAAATGTTAAAGCATTAAAGTTTATCTTCATGTATACAAATGAATTGTGTGTTTGAGGCCCGCCTATTGCCCCATGTACGTGCATCATGAGCTGAGACCAAACCCTAAGGAAAGTACTTTAAGAACATAGGACAAGGTTAACGTCTAGATCTACAGCACCTTTTGAACTTTAATATTCTGACTGTCAGTGAACAAAACCACCTACCCTGGATATGTCAGTGAACAAAAACAAGTGGGCCAGATATGCGATGCCATCCATGACATTTGTGATGTCATCTTTGATGTCCTGGGGGTTAGTCTTAGCAGTGCATGGTGGTGGCGCAAGTTATGAGTTATGGTTGCTTAGCTTACCATAACTGGCGAATTTCTACGGTTTTTCGGTTTTACTTGTAACCATAACGTCCCTTTAACAAAGTTTTTTCAATGACTATAATATATATATATATATATATATATATATATATATATATATATATATATATATATATATATATATATATATATATATATATTTGACAGAAAAGGGTGTGAGGGGCGCACTCTGGGTCCCAGCTAGGGGTACCTTTCCACAGTCCAGTTGATGTTCTCCTCCTAGCGCGCTTTCTTGCCTCTTGCAATCATCAGGGAGGCAGTCTGTTCAGGTGTTTGTTCAGGTGTTGATGGTTACTGTTTAGGTGTTGATGGTTACTACCAGTGATGATATATATATTTTCAAAAGAAAGGAAAAGTGCCCTTTTAAAAAAAGGCAAATCCAGCGGGTTGCACTCCCGAGAGCAGCTGGGAAATGGACACCCAGTCTCAGCACGAAAGAGGCATGATAGCAGTTCCAGGCAGCACGAAAGTATCTTTATTAATTAAAGTGCTTCAGAAAGGGAAGAAACCTGGATGGCAGACGATATATATGTGTATGTGTGTATTTTAATGTCATCAACTGAGTAGTGGCTCATTCTCCAATACATTTCACAGTCAAGTATAACGGGAGGCAGATTGCTCTACACCAGCTGGAAGGGTTCTCCTATTGCAGGCCTTTCAAGGATTTTAAAAATAGTTTAAACTGTAACTTGAAGGTACATTTCTAAAAGGTTTGTTACATCTATGTGTAGTAACTTGTAATTCCTGATAGAAGAGGATCGTTCACTCCTTCACTTCTTGTGTTATGGGGAAGGACGTGTCTTTTATGCAACAACTGACTGTGGTGGGTATCAAATGTGGTCCTGCATCTTCTTCAAACTGCATCTCCTAGACAGACATGCAGCGGCTTGCCTTAGGAATGGGATAATGCAGTGTGTCCTAGGCCTGATACCCCAGTCACTGCAGCTGAGCCCTTTGGCCCACTCCCCAGCACCACATCCCCCGCTGTTATAGTGTTTGGAAGCTGGAGGAATCCAGAATGAAGCGTTATACAAATCACCAACCTATTATAAATTGGGTTCTCTAGGTTTGAACACCTCTGCAATCTTTTTAGGTCCTCAGGTTGAAGCCTACACTTCATATAACATTTTTTGTAAATTCAGTATATCATTATTGTCATTTTCGAGATCAAACAAGGAGGGACACAATTTTGTATTAAAGTTGCATTGGATATAAAGTTACTACAAATCCATTTTGCACACGCTTGGTGCTGTATCCAAGTAACGCTGTGTTTTGCGGCTGTTCATATGCCATTAATAGGGCCGCAACAAGACTACTTTGTAATTTGGTTGTCAATTTTGAAAAGAATATGCTATTTATTGGAGAGAACTTGTATCCCAAATAATGCTGTCAGGATAATACCCCTGCTGCAAAAGTCACTAACCTGATAGTTCTGGCAGCCTGAAAACTTGCTAAATTAAATATGCTTCAGCCCTCTCTACCTTTCCTAATTTATTAGTTATTTTTGCGTTTCAGCCTGAACTTTTTGCCAGAGTAATTGGGGACTCCTCGCTGTATCTGATATCTAGTGGATCGTGTTAGTGGAAGGTTCCTGTGCAGCAAGGAATCCTATGCTTTTCCTGAGGTCCTCGAGTGCAGGTTCGGAATGAGGCCCTAATCTTAGTAGAGTACCCTGCCTGCTAGAGAGATTCCGCCTCTGGCATTTACTGAACACGGGATCTGGTCGATTTTGGGGGCATTTTGCAGCAAAAGCACGGATTAATCTTGTTCAAGGACACGGTGCATCTAATTGCATGTTGATACTTTAAACAAAATTGGCAAATCATCATTTAAATGTCCATTTACTGATAGTTACTTAGAGGCTTGTGCTCATGAGTTGACTTCTAAGTGTGGTAGAAACTGTTTATTGACAAGATGCAGTAAAAGGCTTTGGCCTTTCACCCCCAGCGTTCGCCCAAACAGAATGGAGTGAGAATGTGACAAACAAGGTTCTTATGGAGCATGGGAGACACGACTTGCCTGGGCCACGGCATACATTTCTTGGCAATTCAGTTAATGTTAAGACATGATTGGCATGTTGCTGAATGCAATGCAAAATCCCCAAATGTATATATGGTTTGTCCAAGATCACACGGCCCTGGCAGTCTAGGCAACTCCTAGTGCTTTTCTCTATGTAAGCCACGTTAAAACAGCTTTATATCAGGAGGCAGGCATGTTGGCCTGTGTTACCTTGGTGCTCACCCAAGATCATACTACCAGTGCAATGCAATCTAGCCGCCTCCTAGCTCTTTGCTTTCCCTCACTTAAGACCATGATAAGACAGTTTCATATCAGGAGGCAGGCATATTGGCTTGTGTTACCTTGGTGCTCACCCAAGATCATACTACCAGTGCAATGCAATCTAGCCGCCTCCTAGCTCTTTGCTTTCCCTCACTTAAGACCATGATAAGACAGTTTCATATCAGGAGGCAGGCATATTGGCTTGTGTTACCTTGGTGCTCACCCAAGATCATACTACCAGTGCAATGCAATCTAGCCGCCTCCTAGCTCTTTGCTTTCCCTCACGTAAGACCATGATAAGACAGTTTCATATCAGGAGGCAGGCATGTTGGCCTGTGTTACCTTGGTGCTCACCCAAGATCATACTACCAGTGCAATGCAATCTAGCCGCCTCCTAGCTCTTTGCTTTCCCTCACTTAAGACCATGATAAGACAGTTTCATATTAGGAGGCAGGCATATTGGCTTGTGTTACCTTGGTGCTCACCCAAGATCATACTACCAGTGCAATGCAATCTAGCCGCCTCCTAGCTCTTTGCTTTCCCTCACTTAAGACCATGATAAGACAGTTTCATATCAGGAGGCAGGCATATTGGCTTGTGTTACCTTGGTGCTCACCCAAGATCATACTACCAGTGCAAGCAATCTAGCCGCCTCCTAGCTCTTTGCTTTCCCTCACTTAAGACCACGATAAGACAGTTTCATATCTGGTGCTCACCCAAGATTATACTACCAGTGCAAGCAATCTAGCCGCATCCTAGCTCTTTGCTTTCCCTCACTTAAGACCACGATAAGACAGCTTCATATCAGGAGGCAGGCATGTTGGCTTGTGTTACCTTGGTGCTCACCCAAGATCATACTACCAGTGCAATGCAATCTAGCCGCATCCTAGCTCTTTGCTTTACCTCACTTAAGACCACGATAAAACAGTTTCATATCTGGTGCTCACCCAAGATTATACTACCAGTGCAAGCAATCTAGCCGCATCCTAGCTCTTTGCTTTCCCTCACTTAAGACCACGATAAAACAGTTTCATATCAGGAGGCAGGCATGTTGGCTTGTGTTACCTTGGTGCTCACCCAAGATCATACTACCAGTGCAAGCAATCTAGCCGCCTCCTAGCTCTTTGCTTTCCCTCACTTAAGACCATGATAAAACAGTTTCATATCAGGAGGCAGGCATGTTGGCATCATTTGTCAAGTGATACCTTGATTGTTCATGTTGGCTTCGTCAAGCTATGCCCGGTAACCCCACCACTCCCTGCCCACAGGTACCATCATACATGCTTGTTGTGCATTTTGAAGTGCGAAAAATGAATCTGCATTGTGGGACGGGAACACAGGTCTAACGCAGCATTCTCCCACACACTTCTCTCCTCAGGTGTGAATCTTCCACCACGCTTGCACTGGCATCTTTACTGATGTGTAAACTAACACAGCCCGTTTCTAGCAGCAGGGTAACACATAGCCCGTTTCTAGCAGCAAGGTAACACAGCCCGTTTCTAGCAGCAAGGTAACACAGCCCGTTTCTAGCAGCAGGGTAACACATAGCCCGTTTTTAGCAGCAAGCTAACACATAGCCCGTTTTTAGCAGCAAGCTAACACATAGCCCGTTTCTAGCAGCAAGGTAACACATAGCCCGTTTTTAGCAGCAAGGTAACACATAGCCCGTTTCTAGCAGCAAGGTAACACATAGCCCGTTTCTAGCAGCAAGGTAACACATAGCCCGTTTCTAGCAGCAAGGTAACACATAGCCCGTTTCTAGCAGCAAGGTAACACAGCCATGTGGCCAGCCTGCACTTTGCAAGATGGAATTCCGGCAGGGTTAATTCATCACTTGATTCCTCGGAGGCTAATCATCCGACTACCATTACATTCGGTAACAACACCTATTATGCTAGCGCTTAGACGCAGTAGGGAGATGGTATGAGACGCTATATAAAAGCATACTATTATTTTTAGTAACTGGCCACCTTTTGCTGGGTATGCAGGCTCTGTCCCTTTCTACTATTGGGCATGTGGTAGCACATGGGAGGGTGCTTTGTCAGTTACAGGACCCTAAATGATTCATGGATTTCTCTGCGTCCAACACCAAGAGTGGCCCCTTTTCACAAATATTGCTTGGGCGATTTCAAAACTTAAATAGCAATTTACAAATCAATTTACGAATCAATCCAAAACTGGATGGCGACACATGGGATGAGTCTCAACGGAGTTAACACAGAATTTCTTATCTTTGGATGATCGCAAGCACGTTCTAAGCTGGATGCTAGTTTTTCTGGTTTCACCATAAACCACAATTATATGAAAACAGCCCCCATAGTTAAGACGCTGGGTGTTATCTGTGAGCCCTCTTTGAGTGTGGAGGGCCACATTAACAATGTAATAAGCACATCTCAATATCACTTAAGATGATTGCGGCTAGCTATGCCCCGTGCCTCTATAGCTAAGTGCATCACGCTGGGTCCAGCTATTGTTATGCCTAGGATGGACCATTGCAGCGCTTTGCTGGCTGGCCCCGCTAAAGGCTGCATGGGAAAGCTGCAGATATTGCAACACGATGCAGTAGGTATTTCGAAAATTATACCTAAACGCGATCCTATCTCTGTCCACAGAAGGGCTTTAAACTGACTCCCTGTGGAGCCTAGAATTTGCTTTAAGATAAATATCATTGTACACAAATGCCTGTACGGACAAGCACCGCAATACCTAAAAGACTGCCTTACTGCCTTACCTTACAACGCCTTGCCAGAATTACTGGTCCAGCGCCTCAATGCACGTAGTTTGTCCAACGAGCAAGCGGCAGAGGCAACGGTTGATCATTCCCGAATAAGCTCCCAATCTGCATATTGACAGCATCTTGCCTACTTTTCGGAAACAGTTAAAGACACTCTTGTTCAATTAACCCTGACAAAGCATGGATGTGTTTCCCTACTCCCCGGCCACCTGTAGCCTCTCTTTTCCACCTTTCACATCCTGATGCCTGCGGGCTCCGGCTCATTATAAATAAATACAAAAATAAATGAACCAATGACATAAAATGCTTGGGGACGAATCTCAGATATGCTGTGATATGGTTTTGAAATACTAGCAGTTATTGGCTAGTGTTACTGGTCCAATGGTTTGAGCCACTTGCCACACATCTTTAAAACATATATTGGGTTAGTCACCCCTCCACGCTTAAGTGTTTAGAAATTAATTCATAGATTTCAGCGCAGAGGCAGCGCATGTGAGCAGCGCAGAGAGCGAGCGTGCGCCAGCCGTGTGCGCTAAACAGCATTCTGGTGCACCGCGTATTCATGGAATTACCAAGCCATTTTGAGCGCTGGCGCAGAGAACATCCCGCAGTGCCAGTTACGCCCCCAAGAACGCCCCTTGCGCAAGGAAAAACCATTGAAATCCCCAATGCAGCGCAAAGGGGCCGCGCTAACCCTGGACCAGCTAACAGGGCAGCTACACTGCAATCGCGCGAGCGGGGAACGTGTATTCCGGGGGTTCGCAGGAAGTTTCACACGCGATAGGCCTTGGACGAGCGGGGTACGTGTATTTCTGTGGTGCGCGGGAAGTTTCACACGCGATAGGCCTTGGGCGAGCGGGGTACGTGTATTTCTGGGATGCGTGGGAAGTTTCACACGCGATAGGCCTTGGGCGAGCGGGGTACGTGTCTTTCTGGGGTGCACGGGAAGTTTCACACGCGATAGGCCTTGGGCGAGTGGGGTATGTGTATTCTTGGGGTGCGCCGGAAATTTCACACGCGATAGGCCTTGGGCGAGCGGGCTACGTGTCTTTCTGGGGTGTGCGAGAAGTTTCACACGCGATAGTCCTTGGGCGAGCATGGTACGTGGATTTCTGGGGTGCACGGGAAGTTTCACACGTGATAGGCCTTGGGTGAGCGGGGTATGTGTCTTTCTGGGATGCGTGGAAAGTTTCACACGCGATAGGCCATGGGCGAGCGGGGTACATGTCTTTCTGGGGTGCGCGGGACTTTTCACATGCGATAGGCCTTGGGCGAGCGGGGTACGTGTATTTCTGGGGTACGCGGGACGTTTCACATGCAATAGGCCTTGGGCGAGCGGGGTATGTGTATTTCTGGGGTGCGTGGGAAGTTTCACACGCGATAGGCCTTGGGCGAGCAGGGTACGTGTCTTTCTGGGTTGCGCGGGACGTTTCACACGCGATAGGCCTTGGGCGAGCGGGGTACGTGTATTTCTGGGGTACGCGGGAAGTGTCACACGTGATAGGCCTTGGGCGAGTGGGATGCGTGTCTTTCTGAGGAACGCGGGAAGTTTCACACGCGATAGGCCTTGGGCGAGTGGGGTATGTGTATTTCTGGGGTGCACGGGAAGTTTCACACGCTATAGGCCTTGGGTGAACAGGGTATGTGTCTTTCTGGGGTGTGCGGGAAGTTTCACACATGATAGGCCTTGGGCAAGCGGGGTACGTGTATTTCTGGGCTGCGCGGGAAGTTTCACACGCTATAGGCCTTGGGCGAGTGGGGTACGTGTATTTTGGGGGTGCGCAGGAAGTTTCGCACGCGATTTCGCTGGCCGAGTGGGGTACGTGTATTCCTGGGGTGCCCCAAAGCGAATTGGCAGTGTGTGTCCTCCCAGGTGAGCCCTCACCACCCTCCCCAGGGCCTGCAGGCAGCCCACACCACAGGGGACTACCCTGCACCCCTGGCCATGCCCTGCAGGCAGCCCATCCACCCTGGGCATGCCCTCTAGCCAGCCCACATGTCACCATGCACACGTGAGCACCGACACATGTCCCCCTGCACCCACCCCACCCAGCAGTGACGGGCACCTGCCAGCAGGCCCGACTCATGTCCCCCTGCACCCCCCCACCCAGCAGTGACGTGCACCTGCCAGCAGGCTCCGACTCATGTCCCCCTGCACCCCCCCACCCAGCAGTGACGGGCACCTGCCAGCAGGCCCTGACTCATGTCCCCCTGCACCCCCCCACCCAGCAGTGACGGGCACCTGCCAGCAGGCCCCGACTCATGTCTCCCTGCGCCCCCCCCACTCAGCAGTGAAGGGCACCTGCAAGCAGGCCCCGACTCATGTCCCCCTGCACCCCCCACCCAGCAGTGATGGGCACCTGCCAGCAGGCCCCGACTCCTGTCTCCCTGCGCCCCCCCCACCCAGCAGTGACGGGCACCTGCCAGCAGGCCCCGACTCATCCCCCCCCCCAACAAGTCATAAAGATGCACATTCATGGGCCTCATGTCTACCGAAATACTGCTGCACGCCACCCCAGTCTTGTGACCCAATCAAGTTTCCCATCCGCCCCACACTGAAAGGCCTATTACATGACACAAACCAAAAGTCAACTATGTACATCAACACATGTCCGTCACACACATACACTGGGTGCCAGTGATTGTGTAAACCCACATTGTGACATGCAGTAAACCAATGAGCAAATACCACACATGGAAGTAATAAATCAAAATGCATTTTCCACAAAATTAAGGTAATGGAATGAAAACATGAAAAATATTTGAAACAAGAAAATAAATGCATGTCCAAAAATGAATAAAAGAAATGAAGTCTCAATCCAAAGTAATCCAAAAGAAAGTTTGTCCAAAACTCTCGGTCCACCAAAGCAAATCCAAAGAAAACGTAAATTGCAAAATCCATTGTGATTTAAAAAAATGTTGTTTTCAGAAATCTACAGTTCAACTATGCACATCTATTCAATCCAGGGTCCATGAGCCCAACAAATGAAACCTATGAAAAAAATACCTAACAAACAACTATATACAAAAGGGTGGGGCATTGTCCAAGCACCCCAAAATTAAGCAAAACGAAAATGAAACCTAACACTACAAACTATATACAATGGGGGCAGGCTAGTCTGACGGCTCACTTTTTGATTTCTCGGGCCAGGGCATCATCGAACTCCTGGTCTATGTCGTGTAGGCGTGCCTCTTCCATGGCCCTGAGGTTTCGCAGGGACGATGCCATGTTCAACTCCAACTCTCTGCGAATTGCCTCAAGGCACTCGGCCCGCCTCAGTGCCCTGCTCATGGAGTTCTCCGCCCTGACCATTGTGAGCCGTGCCTCTCCCGCCCGCCCCTGTTCCGCATCTATGGCCTGGCCCAACCGCTGCCACACGGAAGACACTCCCAATCCAGGGTCCTCCTGCCCTCTGGCCGATGCCTGCCCCTCTGATGTTGATGGCCCCGAGCCATCATCGCTCCCACCTTGTGCCTGCTGCTGCTGTGCCTGTGCCCTGCCTCCTGCTGCCTGCACGTCCTCCTCCGGCTGGGGTGCAGTTGTTGTGGTGGCCACCCCTGCTGGACGTCCGACTCCCGACTGTGGCAGGGATGTGTCCTCCACCAGCCTGGACGCTGGGTCAGTGGCAGCTCCACAGGGTACCCAGGTGATACATGGGTGGGAAGATGGCATGGAGGCCGACTGGCGCATAGGGGGTTCAGGTGAGGAGGGCGTCGGAAGAAGGTCCAGCACACGGAGGAATCCAGCACTGGTGACCCATCCTAGTAGGTCAACGCGGTCAAAGAGGCATCTGAGATGACGTGCAGTGTATTCACGAAAACACTGCAGGTCAGCTTGCATGCCCCGTTGACGCAACGCCATCCCAGCCAGGACAGGCTCAACCCGGTCCCGGATTGCCATGTCCGCAGGGAGAGGAAGGCCAGATGTTGTGCGCTCATCCCCTCCCTGAAAATGGGTCTGGACGTAGGCATCCATGCTGGTGCGGGATGATGCAGTCACAGGATTGGGGACAGGATTACACAAAGGCACCTCCGCGGCGGCCTGTGCTGCCTCCTGTCCCTGTCCCTGGACTGCACCACTAGCACCAGTGGAATCCCCCCTCCAGTCCCCGTGTGTGTCCCTTCCACGGCCTCCTCCTCCACCAAACCCCCCCACCAACCTGGATGACTCCGTGCCATCTTCCTCTGTTGGACCCTGTCGGGTCTCAGCTGCCCCTTCTGCTGCCGAGGAGTCCACCTCTGACCTCCGCCTCTTGGACCTACCCTCGGCAGCTGCGGCCTGGCCCACGGCACCAGACTCCTCACTCCCCGACAAGATGACAACATGGGAGGGGAGCTGGGCCTTGCGTCTCTGGCTGGTGGTGCGATCCCTGCCGCTTTGCTCCACAGCACCCTCTCTGCCCTCTTCATCAGTTGACGCTGCAGACAGGGAGCGATAGAACACAGGCATCAGGGCACTGTACAATGGACTGATGCACACATGACATTTGTACATGAGTGGCAGTGTCAAACTTCAGACATGGCATCACACTCCCCAACACACATGTCATTTCAACTCCCACACATGAGCAAAACAACAGGAATGTTGCACCAGGCGGCACCATCCATATACAAACAACAGCATGAGCAGCCGAAGGTGAGCCTGACATCACATGCAACACGGAGAGTGCAGAACACATGCACACACGCCACCAGACTTACATGCATCTGTACATCTCCACCACCTGTCGCAGTGATAAAAGTGCCATCCATGTCACATCTGGCAATCAGCCTCCTACATGTCAGTGTCACATGCATCCATGTTGCATCACAGTTGCACACTTGTCAAATACACACACATGCACATGAACATAGTGCAGATACATGCAGCAGGAACCAGCATCCATGTGTGACACCACAAACATGCCACAGTACATACACATAAATTTTAACATGTGTGCACCCACACATGCATTTGCCCAGCATGCTTACCAACACATACACCATCGATGTGTCTCACACATGAGAGGAATCACATGTGGCAGGTTCACATCCCTGTACATACGCATCCATACATGGCCCTACAAAGACATATGTGCAACCTGCACACTCCTGGCACACCTCAACACCCACAGCGTCCAATCAGTATGCATGTACACTTACCGCTCGACTCCAGACGGGTCTGCCTCTCAAGGACCTGGACGTGGAGCGCTGGGTGTATACGTTCCAGGACCCTCATTTGGTTGTTGTTTAGGTGGACCCGGCACCCCTTGGCATCCGCTGCCTTCAAGAGGTGCCGGGCCTTGTTGAGGGTCCTGGACCTGAAGTCCTCCCAGCGCTTCTGGACATGTTGAATTCCGTGGACTGCCACCCCCTCCTCGTTGATGGCAGTCACAATGTCTATCCAGATCCTCTTCCGTCCTTCATTGTCGGGGTGCAAACTTCCAAAGAGGGCATTATAGTGCCGCAGGACTTGCTCCACCAGGATACCAACTTCACTGGCACTGAAGCTGGTAGCCCTCTGCCTCTCTGGCTGGGGGTTGCTAGTGGTGCCAGATGATGTTGTGTCCGATATTGCAACCCCAGAGGCAGGTGTGGGTAGGCAACTGGGTCCTGTTGCTGGGCTGTGGAGCGATGGTATTCCAGTCGGGAGTCTTCAGTTCCGGCAGGGGTGGTCACAGCAACTGCACCCCTGCAGATGGCTGACAGGCAGGCACCAAATAGCAGGGCATGTGGGCAGCAGGCAGGCAGCAGCAGATGGCAGGTGGGAGCGTGCTAGGGACTCTGGGGGCAGGGAAATGGCCTTCTGGGCAGGAGCGTGGTCTTCCGTGTGTTGTCGTGTGGCCAGCTTGATATGGAGTTTTTTTGGCACGTGAAAAAAGTGCACGTCAGCGTGAAATTCAAGGAAAGACCCGTAGCGCGTAAGCGCATCTGTGGCGTTATGCACGCGGGCGTTTCCCACAACACGGGTGCATGTTTATTGTAGATGTGAAAAAACTGCACGTTCGGGTGTCACTGCGTGTGATTGGAGGAAAGGCCCTTAGCGCGTAGGCGCCTAAGTGACATCGCACGTGTGGACTAGCTTAAAAGGTACGTGTAGGATGCCATTTTCTTGTACATGCTTTTTGTGGAGAGCGAGCGGGTGATTCTTGTACTTCTTGTCAGTTCACACACGATTACTTCACAACGGTTCCAGTTCGTACTCCCTGTTTCCTCAGACAGCGTTCAATTCTTCTTTTGGAGGGGTGTTGCCAACGCGCACACGCGCAGCTTTTTCAGAGGTCATTGTAGGCTGCATGTATCACGTGTATGCTTATCTTTGTGTTTCTGGGTGCCACAGCGTAGTGCAGGTTCATTTTTCCACGCACGTGCTCTACCAGGGGTTGCGTGCACGTTTGATATTGTTTTCAGGGTGCCTGTGCATTGCGTGACCCGTCATCTTCCCCCAGGGGTCACAGACAGCCTTGTTAGAGCACTAGGGTACGAATACCATCTAGTACCCTACCCCTTTCACCCCAATTGCCCAGGACAATTGTTTACTGCAACTCCCATACACACAACAACATCAGTGCCATGGTTGGGAGGCGACCAAGCAGTAAGGGAGGCAAAGGTGGCCGACCTCCAAAAGGTGGGCGCAGTAGGGGACGTGGCCAGGATGTGCAGGGTGGCCCAAGAGGGCAGTGCGTGGAGGACCAATCTGGGCCACCTATGCCCCCCCCAAATGGTTGTGGGAAATGTAGCTGACACCATCCCAGCTCAGCCCTTGTTAAACCGGCCCATATTGTCAACTGAACCGGCACAGGATGACTCCCAGGCTGACTTCCGTGTCACCAAGTCTAAGCCACGTGTGGCGGTGAAAGTTGCTGTCACCAGGCCACGTGGATCTGGGGCAGCAATGTCATCTGCTGCCCCAAGTAGCCAGGGTGAGGAGGCTGCAGGGGCAGCTGCAGCTCAATCCACCCCAGCTCCGAGTCTCCCAGCCGGGACAGTGTCGGTCCAAGTACATGACACCGAGGTTGGTCCTGCCAGCATCACCCTGCAGCCAATGCCTGCAGTGAGACCTTTGGTCATTGTGCCTTTGGAAAATTCAAGTACGCAGTCCACCTGCGCTTCTGCCGCTACCACCCAGAGCAGCGTAAGCCACTCAGGATCCGCACCACCTTCCAAGAAGAAGAAGGGTGCTCTTGCACTACAGGCTGGGACCCCAGACACGGCTGCACACTCAGGCACGTCAAGGAAGCCTAGCTTCAATGACGCCAAACTAGATGCACTTGTGGCCTATGTGTTGGCACATAGCCGCAAAATGGTGGTGACTGCAGGGTGCAGGACTATGCCTGCTCAACGTAGGGCCCACTGGCAGACCATCGCGGACCACATTAGTGCCCTTGGATTTGTGAGGCGCACAGCTGATGATTGCTAAAAGCGGTGGAATGACCTGAAACGCAGAGCAAAGAACAAGCGGGAGTCCTACCAGATCTTGAAGCATTGTCCGGTGAGTGCCCATGCATGTGTGTGCAATCCATGTGTATGTTGCTTGGGTGATGTGTTCTGATTGAGTGCCAGGTGAGGCTGTGTAGTCATGACTGGTATGGGTCACCCATGTGGTACCGCCAAACAATTCCCCGGCCTTGGGTTTGGGAATGACAGTATCCCTTCTGACCACAGTAGCCACTTTGCACCAGATTACTGCAGTTGCCCTTCAACTGTCATCTTGCAACAACATTGTTCAAAATGTTTTCCTGTTCATTCAGCCTGTTTGTTTCATCCTTGCCATTTTTACAACGCATTTTTCTGCCCTACTGCCACAAATGTGACATACTTCTGTCATAGATTACACCCCACAATGGCCCACATGTATTACCTTGTTATTGGAATGATTTAACCATTCAGGCTGATTGAGTAATGGCCTGCACAACATCATTTTTGGGCCCTGTTTGAATGTTGAACATGACTGTTGTCTTCTGTCATGTTGAAGTGACCAACCATTGATGTATCCATCTGCCTGCCATCACTGTAAAATTGAACACTGGATCTGTTGCAGCGTGTGGCACATGCATGTTTTGTCACACTATTTTGCATGTTGTATCTCATGATGTCCATCTCACATGGATGGGTGACAGTACTTATTTCCTACCATATGGCTGTACTTGTCAAATGTACCATGGCTATGCTACGTGCCATCTGTGTGCTGGCATGTGTCATGTATGTGTATTGGACATGCCACTCACAGGCTTATGTGTGATGCCAGTGCTATCCAGCATGCAGCACATGTGTTGCTTTTCCATCTTGGAGTCCTCAGTGTCTGCTTCTTGCCTCCCCTTCCAACTCATTGACAGTGCATGCATGCCAGGGTTATAGTCATGTGGGACATGTGTAATTTATGTACTGGATCTCTGCCTCGTCAGGCCTATGTGTGTGCTATGGTGCTCATGCCTGTTTCCATTTGTTATCTTTCATGTTTTTGCAGGTGATGAGGCACTTGATGATGTTGAGGAGGAGGAGATGGTGCAGACCCAGGAGGAATCACAGTCACAACCGGCCACCACTGGAGGACGTGGGGTGGTGGTGGGTGAAAACCCATTTGTCCTACAGACCATGCTGTCCAGGGGTGTCTCTGGGTACACCTCCACAGACCTCTATGAATCACGTGCTGAATCGGACAGTGAGGCATATGTGCCGTCGCAGGTGAATGTTTCTGGCAGGGATGCTGTTCCGTCCAACCCACCTGCACTGGAGGTAGACCCCTCTATGGGGATTTCAGTGTTGGTAAGTCCGCCTTTGGCGGTTACGGATGCAGGGTCACACTCCACAATATTTGCTCCTGTTCCTGGGCCAGCAGATCAAAGGAGGAATGCAGTCCTGCAGCCTCAGGCAGTGCCAGCACAGCAAGGTGCAGATCGCCTTGCCCCAAACAGGTGTGGTGCCCGTCAACGCGGTGGCCGTGCGCCACCAGGCAATACAGTGTGGGAGAACTCCATGTACAGTATTGCAGCACTACAGGGAGCATCGTGTGAAATGATGGCTCAGGCAATGAATAGGGTGGCCACTTCCATTCTCCCCCCTGAAAGGCAGATGGAGCTCCAGCAGCAGGCAACAGACTCCATTTGCCACTCACACAGCGAGGACATGTTGGCGTCCAACAGGGACCGACGGGCTGGAATAGAGGCTCTGTGCGAAGCCATATCTGTAGAGTCACAGGCCCACAGGGAAGCCCTGAGGTTAGAACACGGGTCCCTCAGAGATACTCTGGGTGAACTTGAGGCTTCCCGGAATTTTAGGTCAGAACAGCAGCAGGAGCAGCTCACACGTTCACTCTCAGCTGAGCTCCAGGCAACCCGTGCGGAGATCCGGGCATCACGCGAGGCCATGTAGGCAGAAATGCGGGCAACCCGTGAGGTGCTGCATGGGGATCTCCGTACCATCATCCTGCAGAACCAAACCTTCCAGACCCTCATGCTTGCTGCCATGGAGGACCATACCAGAGCTTTGCATGGGCTGCCTCCCATATCACGGCCACCTCCTGATGTAGCAGCAGAGGGTGAAGAGAGCGACGGCAGTTCTCCCACTGTAGCGTAGCCGTACAGGCCATGAGCCCATGTGGGTGTTGGGGTGCACCCTGTAACTCGAAACTCCTGGGTGGTCTCCCCCCCCCCGGTCCACACATGGCCATTTTTGATTTTTTTTAAATATTTTTTTTTTTTACAGTGTGTTGCTTTGTGTGGCTCCCGTGGGCATCCACTGTGTATTCCAGCTGGGCACATGCAGGCTTGTCCTGTCTTTGGGTTAGATGCTTGGTTTCCTGACACACACACCCCTCCTGCTTCCCCTTTCCATGGGCTTGCAAAGGTTGTGACCAAGTAACAGTAATTTACACAGTGACATTGGGCTCCCATGAGTTGTGTGGGCAGTCTGTAGTCAAAACTGTGTGTACATCCCTAGTGGGGATTGTTGCTGGATTCTACACTGCATGCTGTATTGATATGTGATTGTGCATCCATCTCTTTCTCCTTATATACATGAAGGTTCTTCATGTCTTCACAAGGTTGTCTCCTTTGCAGATGCAGTTCATGTTGTATGCAGTACACTGAGACATTTGCGTGACAGCAACACTCTGCAGTTGGAAGGGGTCGATGTGCTGCCTTCAGTCAGGTTGTGAGACTTGCACTACTTCAATTTTTTACTGTCATATATTGACACGGTTTCATCCTGAACTAATGTTTTGTGTTGCTGGTAAGTATTTGTTCATGTGTGCTGTTTCTTATTGATGGCTGAGAGCATATCGTCTGTGGCCTGTTTACATTAGGGACAGTGCACTTTGTGACACTTGTGTCATGTGTTGTGCATTCATTTGGTTGCTTTCACATTGCATGCCATGACATGGTATGTTGGGTAGCTGAGATGGGGAGGGTTGGATGACATGGTACTATTTTGATGTGGTATTTTGCAAGGGGGTAGTCATTCCTGCTGCATGAATGTGTGTCTTTTTGTGACACAGCATTGGGTGTTTTTAAGTAGGTAGGGATGCACACAATGTAACACTTCCAGGTGAACAATCTCAGGCTGGTATGGTTTTGACAGTTGACTGTCCCTTTTGTCATCATCATTGATTGTCAGCTGGTATGTGCCAGGCCTGTGTGCACTCCGCAGGGGTGGGATTTTAAGTGAAGTAATTTGCCACAAGCTGGGTATGGGCTGCCTCACCACGTGCCCTTTCACCTCCCATGCGCAGTGGCCGTGCATGTGGTTGGAGATGTGGGGGCACCACCATGTTCACCGGCACGCCCCGGCGGGTTGCAACGTTGTGCAGGACACATGCTGCCACTATGATCCTGCACACTACTGGGGGTGCATATAGCAGCTGCCCACCAGAGCGGTCAAGGGAGCGAAAGCGTGACTTGAGCACTCTGAATGTGCGCTCCACTATGCCCCGGGTTGCAATATGGGCTGTGTTGTATCTTACCTCGGGTGGTGTGGTGGGGTTCCGAATTGGCGTCATCATGTAGGTGCTCAGAGGGTAGGCACTGTCCCCTGGGGAGATGATGATGGTTGTCATTAGTGGGGTTTTCCCATTTCTCAGTTTCTGACATGCATGCATGTGCAGAGGCATTTATACTCACCAATTAGCCGATTTAGGGGTGACATTCTGAATATGAAACTATCATGGCTGGACCCTGGATAGTTGGCATATACTGAGGTGATGATTCCCTTGGCATCACATACAACCTGCACGTTTATGGAATGCCAGTGCTTGTGGTTCTGATAGATGTGCTCAGTGGCCCTGGGTGGACGTAGAGCCACATGGATGCAATCAATGGCACCTAGCACTTTGGGGAAGTGTGCCACCCCGTAAAAGCCCTGGACGACAGCCTGCCTTTCTGCAGGTGTTCTGGGCATGTATATGTACCTGCGGACTGAGGGGCGTGCAGTCATGATGGCCAACACCTGGTGTAGGCAGCGTGACTGCGCGGCCTGTGACACCCCCCCCACTATGGCACTTGTCCACTGAAATGAACCAGTAGCCAAGAAGTGCAGTACATTGAGCACCTTTTCCAAGGGGCTCAGTGCTTGCGAGCACAGGGTGGGTGATGTGAGGTCATCCTCCCACTCCCTCACCAGGTCTAGGATTATGTGTGGTGGAAACCTGTACCTCCCATACACCTGGTCATCAGGCATCCCAAAAAGGCTGGTCCTGGGTAAAGAAATGCGGGGTCTGGCTCTCCTCCTCCTCCTGCGTTGCCCCACAACCACTGCTGTGAGGAACGGTATATTCATCGTAGCGTCTGAGCTTGTTTGTTGTTTGTGCGCACTTTTATGCTGCACGGGGCCGCTTACGCCTGCTTCCTGCTGGCGTACGTGTTTCCGGATTAGCTCATCTTTTTTGGCGCACGCCTTTCCCTTGTTCGATACCATGAATATGTGTTGTTGGTGCACGTGTGGGCGTTGCAAGCATTTACCTCCTGTACTTCCCCCCGTAACGCCCACATTTTCATGCGTTGTTCCCCATTCCGCGTGTTACGCCCCATGTTCCGCCCACTTTTGTTGTGTGCGCATGCCGTTTAATGACTTGTGCCCCACCTACGATTTTAGCGCACATCCCAGGATTTACACACGCACTGAATTCCATGAATCGATGTGCGTGGCTTTGGCACGCGTGTGCTGCGATTTTAACACTTGCGCTGCGATTTTCACGCTTGCACTCCCCTTTTCGGTGCACATTTATTCCATGAATCGGCCTCTAAATCATGTTTTATCCACTTTGGATATTCACACATCATCCACAAGCAACATTCTTGCGAGGTGCAACCCTGAAGGTTATTTGAGGAAGGCTTGGCACGCGTGCTTGGTAGTAGGTGGCAGCAAAATATCATTTCAACTAGAGCAGCAGAATTTCTTGCACGAGTCATGTACCTCAGGTTAGATTTTCCTTGGACAGCTGCACTGTGGACTGGGTTCACTGCCCTATGGACCATGCTATATTGTACTTGCCTCCCCATCCAAAAGTTGCCAGTCCTTCCCTGGCCTGCTTTATTTTTGGAAATCACCCTGTGAAGTTTGGCTTTCTCTACTGTGCTATATTCGCCAAGGTGCAAATGGAGATTATCTAGGCTGTGCATATATAGGCCAGACAGACTGGCTCCCCCAGACCCAGAGCTTTTCATTTAAAGTAAACTTATTCAGAGTCTTTTTCTGAGGCCTATCATTTTGTGCAAACATACTCTATGTTTTGACATTCCTGTGACCTAGATTTTCCTGTATCCAGGTAAAAAAGTTGGTATAATATCATATATTTATGTATAGTGCTTTGTGTCTGACTCCTGATTCCTTGTGCTTCTAAGTGCTAAGAAAAATAGGTATTACTACTACAAAATCTAATACTATTTATTGTATCAACCTCAGAAGGACGAAGGGCTGTTTCAGCCCTGTTGAAATATGAACTTGGAAAGTGCAGGCTGGACAATGCCAGAGTTGAGTTTTTAACTTGTTGAGCTATCCAATTACGACACCCTTTTGCTGTTTTTTTAATTGTTCAGTTATATCTACCCACCACCCTCTCCTGTCCCCTCCAGGACTTTTTAAAACAATATATAACGCTATTATTAGCAGGTTTACTAGTGGTTCGTGACACATGCCTACTACTTCTAAGCACTGTAATAATACGTTGTATGTTAAGAAGAAATGTAACCCCCAGAGCCAATCCATTGCCAAATGCTGTGGTATGCCCGTCTATGGAAGGAAAAATGGCGTGTCGTCTTAAATGGTCTGGTGGTGAGACATGTTAAAAAGATGAGGCTTCACAGCAGGGCCATGTGCAACTCTTGCTCTTTGTCTTTGAAGTGAGAGAGGCAGAGCAAGGGCGACCCGTGGGCATTTGTGAATTTGTCGATTGTCCGACTGTTAAATCCGCCTCTGTGGCCCAGGGGAAGTTTCATCCAAATTATGCAGGGGGGTTTACATTTGTCTGTGCTATGATAGGGTGACCAGATTTAAAAAGTTAAAAAAACGGGACCGGGCAACTGACATAAAAGTAGGACTAACTCTTCAAGGTACTACACTTCAGTAGCGTTTGGAGGAGAAGGGGGTTTAAGTGGTACTGTTCAAAGAAACATATTATAATTTATCACAAACTAACACTATCTTAAGTTGTAAATTGCAGCATTTCTTCTGTGTGAGATTGTGCATTTCTTGCATGCCAGCTATGAAGACCTACTACAAAAACCCGGGACCACTGCAGTTTCCAATGGGAACATAATCTTGAAAAAGGGTGACAGAGCACCAAATACCGGGACAGTCCGGGCAAAACCGGGACATATGGTCACCCTATGCTATGATCCTTTAGACACCTTACAATAGAATCCCACGTTTTAACCAACTACTTTAAGGTGTTAACAGCTTGTTGGTACACATCTTTATACTTTTATGATATTGGGGTTAAGTATTTAGTATATGCAACATAAACAAATCTTGCCCCCATACTGAAAATGAAAAGCCGGCAGCCATAGAGGGAGTGCCACAGGGACAACACTCACTGGGCCCGCCTCTACTTGCCAGTAGGCCTGCCCACAATCCCAGGGATGCTGCCGGCCCGCAGACAGACTTCACCAACTCCCCGCCACCTGCCCTAGTAGCCAGACCCACATCTGGCAAAGACAGCACTGTCTGGAAATTGCTCTGGGATCCCACTGCTGCTGCTGCTACAGTCAATTGTTTCTGGCATACACTCCACACACCTGGCCTGGGCTTTCAGGGACTTTGGATCCAGGCGTTATGGAGTCATAGTGGCATGACCTAGTCTTGTGATTTATTTAGGAGATTGGGGGCCCTTCCCTTGCCACCTACCTTTCCTCTTCCTGATCTTCGTACCCTTTCTTAACACCCTACAACCCAGGATGATCAACGAGCTAAAGGAAGAGCAGGGGCTGCTCCAGACAGGGGCGGGGCATGGGTGTGCTGAATATGTATTTATAGTAGTGTTTCAACTTGCCCGCCTACACCTATCTCTCACCCATTGTGCCTACACGCTGCCCCTGTTACCCACAACTTGGACATGTGTTGCCTTTTCTCACTTTAAATACCTCTCTATACAACACTGTCTTCACTATACATCCATCCACCCATCCACTCTAGACTCATACATAGCGCTGGTCAATGGACCGGATCTTGCCAGGTCTGAGATCCGGCACCATATGGCTCCCTGGGTCTCAGGCCCAGCCTGCCTCAGCCCTGACATGGCTTTACCGAGCCCCCAGCTTCGCTGATCTAATCTGCCTGTGCTCCTTTCCCCAGCCACCATTTGCGCATTTGCTTGCCTTATTTGCTGAGCCTCTGGTCTTTCTTCTGGCCCGAAAGTGACACCAAGGGAATCAATGGGCCATGACTATCACTGGGGCGGGGGCCATAACTGTTAAAAGCAGGCTTTCTACATGCTGATCACACTATTGTTCTCCAAATGTGCATTTTACACTTTCATCCAAACAAAAAAAACACTTTCAAAATTCCAGAATGCTGCTTAAACTTGCATTCAAATGTGTTTATTTTTTTGGACTACCATACAAATAACCTGTAAATGTTACGTTCCTTCCTTTGTGTTTTATCACAGGCTTTATTTATAAAGATGTTATTTGCTTGTCAAACTGCTTAATCACAAATGAATGCTTCTGTTGTGCCGAAAGCAGTTGTTAGGAAATGTAACTGTAGGTTCATGGGTGACGACCTTTGATTTTCACTACAGGGACGAAATACCCCTACGTCTGCCCTGAATATAAGCAAGCGACTAACCCAACACATCCCCTGGCGAAACACATTTTATAGCACTTGTTTTTTTAATAAGGAATAGCAGAAAATCATACGATTAACAACCAGTTTTAATATATAACCTCTCAGAAACGGTCACTCAACTTGCTGAGCTACCTTGGTGGCCTTCTACTGTAGAGTGTGTCTATGAATCACTGCATTACAAACAGTATTTTGGGGGCACCACTGCCATGGAAGTGATTTAAAATGGAATTGATTTACAGTGTGCAGTTTGGAAAGAAGCTGCATGAAAGAAATTGCACAATTTCTAAACTATTATTTTGAACATTTCCAT
The DNA here is from genome assembly GCF_040938575.1 of Ambystoma mexicanum. Taxonomy (NCBI): domain Eukaryota; kingdom Metazoa; phylum Chordata; class Amphibia; order Caudata; family Ambystomatidae; genus Ambystoma; species Ambystoma mexicanum. Next base: position 153,767,611 of record NC_090932.1, read on the forward strand.
TGAACGGAATTCAACTGCCAGCTTCGCCTCCTTGGAACTCTGCCACCTTGGAACTCTGCCCCCACCTCCAAACTCCACCCCCACCCTTGTGTGATTCCCTTTACATGTTTTCCTCTTCCACCACTGCTCAAACATATGAAAATCATGATATGATGCGGCATTTATAACGCGCCTGTACACAAGTGTTTCTAGGCGCGAAACCCGAAAACCAAAACACTGACAAAACGTCAAAGCCCACATGCATTCACTCACTGTCAGTACACCCATGTAGACACAAACATATGAATTTTAAAGTTTGACGAATAAGCCTTGCCAGTGCCTATTTCTCCTTTAGCTATTTGTCTGAAATTTTAGCTTTTTTCACTTCGTTATTAAAGCAAAGTTTGAGTTGGATGTTCAATGCCACTAGATGGCGCCCTTACCCTCTTATTTTTATAACAGTTAGTCATACTCGGAGCATGATTAAGTCGCCGTCGTTTTGGCTGTTTCGTTTTTATAAGGAAAACACTTCACAGGCAGTACATGGCGCTTTCCTGAAAGTGAACGCTCCATAAACAAATGGGTTGCTTTGATGACATGCGGACAAAGCAACCTATGTGTTTATCTTTAAACTATCACCTGAAGCACTGGTGACTCGGGTGACAGTATATTTAGGGGAAACATACATTCAGGCGCAAGGAGGCCGTGCCTAGTAGCGACCTGCAGTCCAGATGCTGCGCCAAAACGGCGGCGCCATAAGATTGCATACCTCTCATACCTTGGTCTGATAGAAATAAAACACATGCATGCCTTCCTGAGCACTGAAGCCTCTCAGTATTCGTTATATGTTCTACTTGTTTTAAGATTAGGATTTAATTTCCGTCAGTGAAAGGTATAGTATTCTAAAAAAAAAAAGTCAATCCTTTTGGGTCATAATTATCCTTATCCTACAAATACTCAGGAATGGGTACATTAATGGAGTGGTGCACTCACGTTTTTAAATCCACAAATGCCATGGACATCCACATTGCACCATATATCAATGGATTCAATTATTTCTTTCGCTGGAGCTCAATTTGCATTTCATGAACTTAGTATCTGCTGTATGCACTGGTCCCCAAAAGCCATGTTGTGATAATCCAATCTGCTGCGTGATCACCCCAAGCTTAAGTACTGTGACGGCAACACACCATAGCATACAGCCCTCTATGTGACATCAGCAGCAAAGAGCGCTATGGAACGCCCCTTGTCATGAAGTTGGTGCAGGAGAGAGCTAGGTGTGCTGTCCATGCATCAACAAAATCATGTTTATGAGCGCGAAACGTGGAAGAGACACACTCATTCAAAGCATACCTGCATGCTATTTGTTAAGTCACTTTACACAAAACACACTTTCTTAAAACTATTGTATTTTATGTTGGATGAACGAAAGTAGAGACTTTACTATATCTGTATGTTTTAAAAAAAAAATGGGAATTGAGAAATACATCCATCGCTGTCATTCTAAGTGCGTACAGTCATCATTATACAAAAAGCAGGGAAGGCGGCAATAATATTTTTTGGGGTTTGAATTCAACACATTGACATTGAAAAGGCTCTATATCCTCATTTTAAGGAGAGTAAACGAGAAGAAATCGAGAGAGGTACCTTAGGCTTTGGGGAAGCTGATGAACCATATACCACTGAAGAAAAAAAGGGAAGAAGAGCTTACCATCTTTCCCGACACGGCCTTCGCCCAGCGAAATGACCCAGCCCCCGCTGTGGCTTTCTTACAAGCAAACCCTGAAGGAGAGGGAGTAGAGAAGGGAAGTCCTTTTTTTCTTCTTAAAGCAAGGATTGCTATATAGAAAAGAAACATCCACAGAAGGCTTAACTAAAACTCAGTTAGTAATCCTCAAAACTCACCGGAAGATCGTACTAAAGATTGCGCATTCCCATCTGACAGGGGGACACTTAGGACATTCCAAGACCCAGGCACACATCAGTGGGAAGTTTTACTGGCCAGGTATCCATGCTGATATAAAAACCTTTATTCAGACATATGTCAGAAAGCCAGTACACACATCCAGTTGCCTCACCCTCTGAATCCTTCACCAATAATAGAAGTCCCATTCTCAAGAATTGGGATGGACATCATTGAACCTTTAGAAACGTCTAGACTGGGTAACACATATGTCCTTGTGATTGTCGACTATGCGACCAGATACCCTGAGGCATTCCCTATGCAGAACAACACCACCCAGCAGATTTGAAAGCACCCCCTACCATATTTTTCCAGGGTTGGATTTCGTAAGGAAATCCTGGTGGATCACGGATCCAATCACATGAGCAAGCTCATGGGAGAAGTCAAGAAGCTGCTCCATATTACCACCTTACGAACTTCAGTTTACCATCCCCAGACAGATGGATTGGTAGAAAGATTCAACAAAACACTCAAAATGATCCTAATAAAAATGGGCGATAGGGACGGGAAGGACTGGGACTGTACGATCCCCTGGGCACTATTTGCAGTAAGGAAAACCCCTCAAGCATCCACTGGATTCTCTCCTTTTGAACTACTTTATGGTAGGTAGCCTAGGGATGTCCTGGACATGCTCCAGGAGACCTGGGAAGAAAAAGAAGAGGCACCCATTTCCCTATCGCAAACCTCCACCAGAGTACAAGAGCATATTAGACTTGTTCGAGATCTAATCTATACTCATATGGAAAAGGCTCAAATCCAACAAAAAGTCCATCTATGAGATAAAGGTAGACTTAGATCATTTTCCATAGGACAGAAAGTATTGGTCCTCTGGTCTACCTCAGGAAACAAACTTGTCTCTAAGTGGCATGGGCCATATGAAATACTGAAACGAACAGGAACCTGTACCTATAAGGTATCCCTACTGACAGGAAACAAAAGATCCATCTATATCACATACATTTCTTAAAAGAGTGGAACGAAAACCTGTCTTCCACCAATGCCATGATGCTATCCTGTTTGGTACCAGAAGAAATAGACAACTTTGAATTAATTCCTCAAGAGCTATCTAATCAACAAGAAGATTTAAAGGATTTAGTTATATCATTTCCCAATGTATTCTTGAAGAAACCAAGAAGAGTGAAAGGCACGTATCACTACATTAGAACAACCAAGGGAAAAGTGGTCTATCGGAAACCTTAAACACTCCTGGAAGACCGTAAACAGTTAGTGGTTGAGGAAGAGAATAAAATGTTAAGAGCACATTTTATCGAACCCTCTTCAAGCCCATGGTCCTGCGCTACCGTATTGGTCACCAAACCTGACCAATTCCTGGAGGTTTTGCATAGACTTCCACCAAGTCAATGCCATTTCCGATTTCGATGCCTATCCCATGCCATGCATCGACGACCTGATTGATAAACTCAGAAACGCCACTTACACAGGGCTCCAGCCACTTTCCAACGATTTATGGACAAAATATTACATCCCTACTCTGATTTCTGTCAAGCATACATTGACGATATTGTCATTTATAGTAAAACCTGGGAAGACCATCTATTTCATCTCTTTACTATTATGAAAGCCCTCAGAGAAGCTGGCCTAACTGCCAATCCATCCAAATGCAGACTGGCCCAATCAGCCATGAAATACCTTAGCTTCTTTGTAGGGAATGGTAGTGTCTAACCTCAACATGAGAAAGTGAAGGCCATCCTAGATACCCCTACACCTAAAACTAAAAGAGATCTCAGATCATTCCTTGACATGGTAACCCCTTCCCTGTAACACCTTTTCCCCATCCTACCAGGTAGAATACTTAGGAACTCAACCCCCCCCCCCCTCCCGACATGTACACTTTCTGACGGACAGCTCACTGTGAGAGAAAATGGACTAACACCCGAGCTGTATATCTGACATGTCCCAACACAACCTGACTTCCATCACACTTCCCCATATGGGTAAAAGGTGGAGCATGAAAGCACACTCTGAGCAAGGCAAAACACATGAGGAAGCAGCAAGTTCCAAGATGGCAGTTTAATATGCAAGGGGGGAAGTGCCCTTGACCTTATCAGAGGAAAACCGCTACTATCACAAGCCTTCTAGAATAATAAACATAAGACCTGGAATTAAAGCTGAAGAAACCTGCATTGTGTGTCAAAGGTACCTGGGGCTCTCCTGCATCGATAGCAAAGCCGGGGCAGAGTTTTATTCTGCCGTGGTTCTGTCCTTGGCTCCTACAACAAAGTAGTGCCAGAAAGAAAAGCACAGCCGGTGGGTTGGGGAGACTGATAGCAGACCAGTCTGTGTTAGAACCAAGGTTGCAAGCGGCAACATTGTATGAAGAAATCTGAAGCAAACAGTGTGTGAAGCATATGTGACGAGCGACATGAATATAATTGAACATTAAAGGAGTGACTGAACTTTTGAGGCCAAGATGGATATTGTATACAGTGTTCCGGTGCTACGTGGGTGCTCAATCGAAGGTCTCTGTTAGGTATCCAACTGAGAGGTGGCCAATGTAAAAATGAATTGTGAAATCGGATTGGTCCTGGAACGGGTCAAGCTAAACCCTGTGCACATTCGAAAGTCTTCAATAGTTAATACAAATTGAAATTGGTCCAAGGAGAATTCTCATTTTATGGCTAATTTCCCTCACCTAGTGAGTCCCCCAGCAGCTTTGCTGGATTTCTGGAGATTATTTCTTCCACTTGGTAAGAGTGTGAGCTTTTCCCCCACGCTTACCCATGTTTTGCCATGTGTATTTCATCTGTTTTTGTGATTGTGGGCTCTGGAGGACACCACTTCAGTGGCCCCCTTCTTTTGTGTGTTACACAGCACCTTCAGTGCAGTGACACAGGGTTGTCTTTTAGACTTCCCACCGACTCCATTTCTGAGGCTGACTACTGTCCCCAGAAAAGGGTAAAGTTGCCATTAACTTTACATAGTCATTTAACCACAGATCCAGTACACCCCATCTTACATGGAGTATTGGAAAGGGTTAACTCTTAGCCCTTTTTATCTGTACATCCTAGAGCTTTGTTTTGCTCTTTTAACATTTAGACTTGGCTGGTGGCAGTGGTATCTACCCTAACGTTTCTACCGCGTTTATACTATATAAACATGTTATTGTTTTAGGCTATTATATTAGCCTTGAACATAAACCTGCTTGACCAAATACTCTTTCTTTTGGCTCCGGTCGGGTTTATTCGCCATTTCTTTTTGTTACAGTCCTTCTTGTGTTTTACTTTGCACAGCAAACCAGGTTTACCGTCTTTGTTCACTGTCTTTTGGCGGGCTTCTGCCAAGACGCCCTCCGCTAGGCGCCTGGGTGTCTAGGTGGGCTGAATGTGAGGGAGGGGTGTAGTCACCCCCTGCACAGGATATCCTAGGAAACCCAAGTCGCACTTTGCCATGATTGGCTGAGGTGGTTGTCCGGGCTGGACAACCCCCCTGCTGCGTGATTAACAGCCAGGCTGTGTGAATGGTGGATTTTTGCATAAAAGGCAGGACTCTTGGGCTGGAAGTCAGAGTCGCCACTGGAACTACAAGGAACCCAAGAGAAGCGGAGAAGAAGACGGCTGCTGCAACTATCCCGTCCCGGTGAAGCCCTGCTACAGTCCTGAGCTATCTTCCCTTCAACGACTCAGAGAAGTTCCAGTCCATAGTCTTCTTCCCCTGAGCTTGGTGGAGATAACCAGCTCATCTTCCACAGCCAGAGGATCCTCTTCCTTGGTTGAAATTGCTGCACGCTGCTGTAGTGGTCCGGATAGCCACCTGAAGAACCTCTCCTGTTTTTAAGGAGCGCACCTTTTATTCCCCGTCGCTGCTGCTGGCTTCATCCCTGCGTAGTGCAGACCCCTTCAGACGTCCTCCTTCTTGCCGAAGCTCCAGGATCCAAGGGTCTGCGGGAAACTACCAGGAACAACTGCTGTGGCACCAGCTTCTTCCTTGAATAAGGTACTGTGTTCTGCTTCGAGGACCTAGGGTGAATCCCTTTTATCCTACTCCAAGGCTTGCCCTTATCTTTGATCCTTCTTATAACTTCCGCTTCCTCTGTTGACAATATCTAAGTACTCCTGGCAATGTTGAATCTTGCACTGTCCGACTGTGTGATCCTCGACAACAGGAACCCGGTTCCACTTGACACTGACTCCGGCCTATTGACTCTTGAATTCCTGTCAACTAGTGTTCTCTGATTCTGTCTGCCCTGAGAAAATTATTGCCTATGATTTTTGCCCCCAACTCTCTCTGGTTAACTCAGGTGCTAAGTGTGTTTTGCCCCGGAAAAATTTCTTGCTGCTGATACGCGTATCTTTAGTAAGACCAAACTGTCATTACTGTCAAAAAGTGATCGCATATGTATTCCCGGTAACGTCTTTTGTTTCACAACACTGGTCCGTTAAAACTTAGGGTACTTACCTTGAGTTATACTGTACCAACTGAACTGGTTGGTTGTAGTGTATTTTTACGTGTGGTTTTGAATTAATAGAAGTGTTGTGTTTATAACAAATGGTTTAAAAATAAATGTACTTATATTTTTTTACCTGAAACCTTGAGTCAGTGTTTGCTTGAGTCACATTAATTGTGGTCCCTTTGTGTAATCTCTGCTACTGCTCATATACTCTTCAGATAAGCCTGGCTGCTCCACTACAGCTACCACTTTAACATAGTAGTACAGGCTTGTACCAAAGATGAACTTGTATTGCCATCTGTAGTCTTAATTGTGTGTAGTGGTCCCTAAGGGCACTGCACAGGATTCTGCCTTACAGTCCGAGCCCAGCTGAGGGAGACTAATTGTGTAAGAAGAAGGTTCTGAGCCTGGCTGAGGAGGATCCGTGGTGAACCGTGAGTCACTTGAGAAAGAGAGAGAATATTCTCTGAACATAGGAGAAGGGGATCTGAACCCAGATGAGGGGGTCTAAAGTAACAATCGTTGTATAAAGGGGATCTGAGCCCGGCTAAGGGGGATCCAAGGTGAAGAGTGAATCACCTGAATTAAGTACTTGTAAGAGGAAAGAAAATGTGTGTTTGTTTTGTTTGGTACATCAGGCCCGCTGAATCAAGAGACTTTGATAAATAAAGAGACTTAGGCGCAGAAAGCCCTGATGCTGTTTATGGAACTGTATCCTTGTGCTGAAGAAGCCAGAGAGTGTGCTATGCTCGAGTGAACCACCTTGTCCCATGCTGAAAACATGGGAAAGGGAGGCCAACAGCCTGAACATCCTAACATCATTTTGGTGAACACTTCTTTCTTTTTCATAAACACTACCTCACACTATTTGTATTTAGAGGTAAGGATTGGCAATAGTTTTTTTTTTAGTATAGGCCCTTTTATTTTGATGAGACTCCACTAGGACTGCATTATTATTATTTGATGGTCATAGCTTGCTCCCATCTGTACATTTAGGATTAGATAGGCGTTTATCATGCCGTTGTTGAAGTTCAATAAACATCCTTGAACTGTGGTCACTTGTGTCTGTCTTACTGTTGCTACCATGCCTTCCTTCCAGGGCAAGTATATGTTTTGGACACAGACAGACTTTTAAGTTGAACTTACTGACTCATCCTATCCTTAGTATATTTATATAGGGAAATCCCACCTTAGAATAGGGCAAGTCAGGCCATACACCATCCTGACATTTGAGTTAATAAAGACCTTTTGTTTGAACTTTAAATCTCTTGTCTGTATCTTGCTTCATGATGCCTTTGCACTATGCAATCTGCCTCTACCTAGGAAGGCTGGAGAGACTCACCAAGAAACTTCAACGGGCCCAAAACACTGCTGCCAGGATTCTTCTAAGAATAAACAGACTAGACCAAATCACTCCGTTCTTTGAAAAGCCTCCATTGGCTAGCAGTCAAAAAACACATCAAATTCAAAGCCTGCATTGCACATAAATCCCTACAAAGACAAGGAGCCGAATTCCTCCAGGCCAAAATCAGCCACTACCAGCCAAGAAGGTACCTAAAATCAAACGACAACCTACAACTAGACACAAAACAATACGCAAAGAGGAAATTCGGAGGAACAGCATTCTCGTGCCTAATTGCTAATCTATGGAACACCATGGACAAGGAAATTAGAATGCCAGAAGACCACATCATCTTCAGGACACAACTAAAAACCTGGTTATTCAGCAGACAATGACCAGCGCTAAAGGACAACAGCAGCAATAAAACAGCATCACGGACCAAAAGAAACACACTAATGAAGGACAAGAATACCCCATCTCCCACATTCCCCACCCACCCAGTCATACCCAACAACTAGAGAGATTGGCAAAAAGTAGCCTGCCCAATCAACAGACAAACCCAGCTAAAGACACCCCACGTTGAATTCATGCATTCAGGAAAGCCCAGACTGGTAACACACTAAATCGAAGCCTCACCCTAACAATTGCTCACGCATATAAGTAGTGTCGCCCGGTAGCTTAGCACTTCCTCAAATGTATTATAATACCAGTTGTGCACCCATTTAACAACAAATTGCACAACAGGCCAAGTGCAACTGGCCGACAAATCCCTGCCAAGTAACTAGGAACACACTGAGTACAACCAACACCTGCCCTCAAATCCGTAGGGGGGGCTGGCCAACAGACCACAACCAAGAACATGGGAAGGTACCATCAAGCAGCAACCAAAGACGCACTTCAGCGTCACTGTCAAACTAACCAATGTACTAACCAATTCCCCCTTCCTGCTCCTCCAACATAACCAATGCTACTTTAAATGAGCAGTGGTTAGCCAAACTATACATAGACACACAGAGAACTAATCTAATCCTCGCACTCAACCAACTCTCTGAGACTCTGGAAGTAACCTTAGAGGGAACATAGCCTTGCACACAGTCCATAAATCCATCGACACTACACAAATGCACACCAACACAATACAATAAAACACCTAACAGTCTTCCGCGACTCTGGACCCCATTATGGATACAACTAACCAGTGCGTATGACTGCAAACCCACTCTAACCTCATATGACCCAAACACCCAACACAAACACTAGCACACACCTGAGGCGCTGAGTCCTACCTTACGGTTACAACAAACGGGACTCTCGAACCAACTCCCACACGCAAGATAATGCACACAGACACCAGTTCCTCCTGGTTCTGAACCTATCCTATCACCCTATCCTCACTAATTTTGCCACAGAGCCACGTGAGCAGGAGGAAGGAAGAATACAGAGTTTTCTGACACTAAGATGAAGGAACCCAAAGGAGTTACAGTGAACGTGATTCTGACACAAAGAAAGGACTGCTACTGGAAACTGGGATAGCCCCAGAGCAGGTCATAAAAGGAGGAGGAGCCAGAGAACCAGAGAGTGAGACCAGGGAGTTTCAAACCAACTGTGAGGAAGCCGGTTACCAGGTGTCAAGTTTGTCAAATACCTGGTATTGCCTTATGGCGTAGAAGAGAATTCTTGCCTCTCGTAGTGTAGGCGAAGAATTCTCACCACCAATGTAACTCGCTGAATGAAATACACATGCAGAGAGATCAATTAGTTGAGAGAAGGACACCAGCCGAACCCAGGAACCGTTCCGTTGGCAGAAGAGGACACCAGCCGAACCCAGGAACTGTAATTGGTGACAAGGATAATCAGTAGAGTGCACAACGTGAATATCAATGTTTTCTGGGAGTTTAGTGAATAAGCTAACCTGAAAGGAGCGTGAATTATCCCCACTGGTAACAAGATAGATGCCCCTTCTTAGTTAACGTTACTATTCTCGGGTAGATATGAATGAAAAAACAAGACTGTGAAACAATTACCCAGGAATAGTATGTTACTAGGATACAAAGGATAGTGAAGCACTTACCATCCGGGAGGACAGGGAGGAAGAATCCAGGTTGTGCACCCAGTGTGTTTGCCCAGCTCACCTTACCACAACGGTACAAGGATGCCTAGTATGGTAGTGGTCAAAGTCTCTAGTTCCACAGGACCACCTGTCACAATAGAACGAGGACACCTAACGACTCTGGAGCGCTAGGGGTGGAAGTCTCTGAGTTCCTGCGCTTTGAAGGCAAAAAACACACGTGGGGCGCTGTGTCGAAGTCGAATGGAAGTGGATGTTCCGATGTGTGGAGAGAGGAACAAATATCCCGGGGAAACTGTTAAGTCTTGTGGTCCGGGTCTGTTTGCAGAGGGAATCCCATGGAGGACAGAATCAGCAGGTGTAGCTGGTCGTGTAAACAGTCTGGGTCTGATTGTAGAGTGAAGCACAACGAAGACAAAATCGGCATGAAATAGCATGGTCGTGTAAGCAGTCCGAATCCATTTGTAGAGCGAGGCACACCAAAGGCAAATTCAGCAAGAAGTAGGCAGGTTGTTCTTTCATTCCGCTTTCGTGCAGTAAGGAGTCAGATTCAAGGAGTACAAGGGCGAGGGAACAGAAAACAAGATAGGGTATGGGAGCAAGGAAAACAACAATATGTGATACTTAGTAGCAACTTGATCAATCAAAATCAGAAGCGGCGTTCCCCGGAACACGGAAGCTTAAGTAGCTGTTCCGTGGGAGTGAGTGAGCCTTCCCCCAGGACGTTGCATGTTGCTTTGGGAATGCAAGGGACACCATAGTCGCCTGTCATGGCCATGGCTCCAGAACCCCAGCCCCCGCACCATCAGGGCACGAGATCAAGGGGCAACACAACCCTTTATTGTCCCTTGGGGACAATACAGTTTGGAGAGCCCAACTGGACTCAGTCCTGGCGCCTTTGGCACCAGGCTCATAAATAAATGTGCACTAGCACATTTTATTTGCTGCAGGTACTTGGTTTCCCCTGCAGGGGCCCCCATGTGCTTTGGGTCGGGAATGGCTGCTGGGGAGGCTGAATGCATGCGTTGCAATCCTTTCAGGAGTGACAGAGTGGGGCCGATGAGTCATGACCATGGGCGTGGCCAGAGCATATATAAGCCAGCTCTGCCTCCCAGCACGTGCTTCGCTTTATTCTGCAATTGCAGCGTAATGCTCACCGCCACTTAAGTGCATTTTACCTGTCTTCAGCTACCAGCTAGAGCGCACCTTACCTGAATTCTGCTACCAGCCAGAGCGCACCTTACCTGACTTCAGCTACCAGCTAGAGCCACCTTACCTGTCTTCACCAACTCTCAAGAGTGCATCCTACCCTCCTTCTGCTATCAGCCGCAGCACTTACCTTGCCTTCTGCTTCCTTCGGCACGCATCCTTGCGAGTCAGGCATTCATCTTCATCTTACCTGCCATCCGCTTCCTTCGGCACGCATCCTTGTGGAGTCAGGCATCTATCTTCCATCTCCAGACCTCCGGGTAGCGGCGCTCCAGCTCAACGTCATTACAGACAGTGCCTGCAAGGGAAAAAGACAAAGACAAGGTGAGAAACCTATAAGACAATACGTTTAAGGTCGCGCTTAGCCTAAACCTTGCGCTTGACCTAAAACCAACACTTACCATCTGTTGGAACATTGTGAACTCCATTCTCTTCCTATTTGGCCTCGCCTCTTGCACCACAACTACCGCTGGGCCTCATACCACCTACTGGGAGAAAGCGGAGGAAAGACATTATTACAAGGATACGGACAATAATTAAGAATCAAAACTACAATATTTAAAAGCCAAAAGACACTTACTTTAGGAATGGAACAGCCACAGCCGGTCTGGGCTGCCACGCACATCACATGGATCAGTGAAGGAACTCGGTCCATTCAACGCGCCCCTGCAGTGAGAAGCAGGACGGAGAGCTTGCCATCATCAAACAACATGTGAGACTGTATGGGTCAGTGTATGCTCACCACATTCTGGGAAGAAGGGTTAGAGAGAGACAGCAGTCATGCAGCAGCCTTCTCACGATCTCTCATATCCTCACACGGGCAGTACCGACAACCAGCACAGTCCACCGCACACGAGCAGGGGAGGAAGACTGACAAGGGTAATTCACCTCTAGGGATGGCTGCGACTGTGCCCCAACATCCCTGCAGAGACCAGGTGAGTGTAACATCGCCATGGTAACTTCCAGGCAGCTTGTTCATGGTAATTAGAGCGTAAGTCCTTTGGGTTTCTTCAGAAATCAGAAGATCCGAATTCCTTGAACTATGCCCAGAGCGTGTACCAGAATATGCATGCTGAGTACTGGGGGTTCTCATATGTCCTGCACCGGGTCGAATCCTGACAGTACCCACCCTCAAAGAATCCCTCACTCCCATTGAGGACCAGAAGCTAGCCAACAAAGCAGGGGCATGGATGTTGTCCCAGGGCTCCCAGGTCCTGTCTTCTAGCCCATAACCCTTCCAATCAACAAGGTACATACGCACCCCGCGGCGTACCCGGGTGTCCAAGATACAGCTGACTTCGTACTCGTCCGAGCGTTGTGGGACGATCGGAGGGGAAGGAACAGCCAACTGAGTGGAGGGATGGAAAGGTTTGAGAGAGAGACATGAAAAACAGGATAGATCTTCCACGATGTCACACCCCCGCCGAACCACAGGCGTGATTGGCGGCTTTGGAAAGGTTGGCGCTGGCACCGCCATTAGAATGTTACCATTCTACCTTTTGCTTCCTGGTTATCGCTCTAGTCTTTTGTCCTGTCTCCTCCTTTATTTAGTCCCGCCCCTGTTTCCGGTTCGGTGCGTTGCAACTTCGCTACCTGTTGTTGCCGTGCTCCGCTTAGTTTCCTGCTTCCTGGTTCCCCGCTCTCTGCTTTTTGGAGCTAAGTTTTCTCGCTGAGTTCCGCTTTCAGTGATCTCTCTAGGCGGCTTTCATTCCGCCTGTTTTCCTTAATTCTTTTTTCTCCTCCTCTGTTTCTCCCTCTTAGTATATTTTCCCTCTCCTCTCTGTGTTTTTTTTGCCCTTTTGTTTTTTCTCCGGTAGCGGCACCGCTCTTCAGATCGCTACCGGCTTCCTCCAGGTGCTTTCCTTTTCCTCTGGAGTTTCTTCTGCTGCTGTTAGCGTTTCCACTCCTCGGATCGCTATCGACATCTTCCTGGTACTTACCTGGTTCACTGGAGATTTCCTCGCTGCACTTCTGGTTCAGTTTGTCAGCTACTCTCTTCAGACTTTTAATCTGAGGCTTGATCCAACCAATTCCACGCCTCTGATCCTCCTGGTCCTGGAACATCTTACCGCACCACACTTCAGTGCTTCACACCGCGACAAGAGGTTTTTTTTAAGCTTCGGCTTTTTTTCCTCTTCGTTTGGTTTCTGCGGAAGGGGGTCCCCAGCTTCCCTGTTTTTCAGGGAATCAGGGTGGCTTCCTACCACGGAAGACCGTTTCTCTTCACGAAAAAGAAGAGGATCGACAGAAGACCCAATCAACACGGAATCTCTCCCGAAGAAACAGGTGAGGAGGAAGGGGAGGTAGAATTGGACATTACCGATATACAGCCGGCTACAGCTGAGTCTGACACACGAAGGGGGTAGATCCAAGCGCACAGCCACTGGATTGATGATATCTGCGATCGGGTAGGGCCCACCGAAACGAGGGATCAATGATCGACGACCAGGTATCCTCAGGTTACGGGTGGATAGCAACACATTGGAACCCACCAAGTAGGAAGGCTCAGGGCTTCTGTGAGCGTCCACAAAGACCTTGTCACAGGCCTTTGCCCTACGCAGTTGGGAAGCTATTGCGGTTCGTATATTAGATAGATCACGGACACAGGCGTCGGCCACCAGTCTGGTTGGTGCGGAGAGAAGATGTAATGGTAAGGTACGAGGATGCCTGCCATACATAGCAAAAAAGGGAGAAGAACCAGTTGATGTATGAATCGAATTGTGGTATTGTGAGAGAAGGGCCTCAACGACCGGTGGGGGGTGTCTGTACTTCCGCTCCCTATATGGTGGAGGAGAGGCACAGGAGACCCCAGCCAAGATTCTCTATTACGGTAGCAATGGTCGAGCAATCAAGGCCTAGCTTCTCAGGAGGTGATGCAGGCTGGTTCTTAAGTACAGTGTAGTCCCCAAGCCCCCACAAAGGAATATCCACACTCTGTATTGGTTAGAACACAGTCTTTATATAATCAATATTCAAGGTTATGTACACTTATCATAATAACTCACTTTGTACTCCGGAAAAATCAACAATGGCAAATATTTACAATTCTAAAGTGGTACCACCCTTTGTATTAGATCTCATTAAAGTGCATGAACAATACTGTACAATGTCACACAGACCAATAGAGTGAAACCAGCAATAGAGAGAGGAGAGAAAATAAGATGATTGAGCAATAGGCAGAATACTGGCCCCTACCACTAGGCACAGTTCTGTGTGGAGATCCCCCCACCTGGGCAACCTGTAAAACAAAGATGTAGCGAACGCCCAGTCCATATATTGCTCTGCAAGTCTTATTCTCTCCTATAATGTTTTTACCCCCCCAATGTACCTGGTGGAGTCGAGCTCCTTGAAGAGGCGTCGACAAACGTCGAGGAACTCGTTGTTCGGCGACGGGGAATCGACGGCCCTTCTTGAATGCCTTCCCTTTCAAGCGGGAGGCACGGGGCGTCGAGCTCCACCGGAGCACCAAATGTGATCCCGGCAGAGGAGGGGAGGACAGTGGCCTCCACCTCAGACACGGGGTAAGGGTAGGTCAGGCTGACAGCCTGTACTCCAAGTGCCTTACCTTTACACTTGGGGTCACCCCTTTTGTGATCCAGAGTCCCACAGTCCCAACAAGCGCCAGGAGTGCGGGGTACGGTACTGGAACCACTGGGAGCCTGCTTTGCAGCAGGTGGACCACTACTCTTATTCCCACCCCCAGATGACTTATCCCCACTAGATTTTTGGGTCTTAGGAGAGGAAGGTTTTGGTTTACCCGACTGTGACTGCTTGGGGGACTCCTCAGCTTTCTGAGAGGCCCCCTTCTCTTTGTCCTTGTCCTTCCCACTGGAGTCCTTAGGGGACACCCGGTGGGAGACCCACTTGTCAGCCAACCTAGCCAGCTTAAAGGGGTCCAAAATGTTCTGGTCAGCCACATACTGACGCAGCTCTGGTGAACAGGCTTCAGAGAAATGCTCAAAAAACAAGAGGTGGGACAATTCAACAAAAGTCTTAACCTTGTATCCATCGATCCACCCCATCATGTTCATGTGCGCAGCACTGACCCAGTCAATCCAAGACATATTCTCCTATTTCTTAAAATCCCTGAACCTTCTAAGGTATTGGGTAGGTGTCTTGCCGAACTTGGCAATCAAAGCAGACTTCATACACTCGTACTGACCCTTTTCTTCCACACTCAGCTTCAGAATACAGTCAGACCCGGTTTGAGGCACTCTGCTTAACAAACACTTTGCCCAATCTCTTTTATCAACATCATGAATCGCACAAGCCATTTCAAACGCTTCGATCCATTGGAGGATATCCGAACCCTCCACAAATACACCAACCAAATCTTCCATAAACTTGGTGGCTGGGGACCTGACACTCTCACTGGTTTTAGCTGAAGTCTCCTTTCTAGCTTTCTCTAGCTGGATTCTCTGACATTCAGTGTCCTGGCTCTTGAGTTCAAGGTCCTTATTTTTGAGCTCTACTTGTTGAGCCAACTCCTCTTTCTTAAGCTCAGCATCTATTTCCAACTTGCGGTTTTCAAAGGCCAATTTCATCCTTAATAACTCAAGCTCCAAGGAATTGCTGGAGTTTGGAACAGAGGCAGCAGGAATGGCGGCATTCCCAGACACAGATTCAGCAGAAACCCCAGGGGCAGAGTCCTCATTGGTTGCATTCCCCCCTCATCAAGAGTTTCACTATCAGTCTGGTAGTCCACCAGGGCAGCTATAAGCTCAGCCCTTGACTTATCCACAAAGTCTAACTCCCTGGCTTCACAAGCACTCTGGAGAGCCTCCAAGCTCATCCGAGTTAATTTGCCATTTGCAATAGACTCCATTGTTTGTAATGCAGTTATCTTGTACACAACTAAACCTTAATTTAATAAAGGGCAAATATCCTTTGTAAGTGGCACGGTTATACACTGATTCTTAAAACCATAAGCATCCCACCGCTGCCACCAGTGTGAGAGAAGGGCCTCAACGACCGGTGGGGGGTGTCTGTACTTCCGCTCCCTATATGGTGGAGGAGAGGCACAGGAGACCCCAGCCAAGATTCTCTATTACGGTAGCAATGGTCGAGCAATCAAGGCCTAGCTTCTCAGGAGGTGATGCAGGCTGGTTCTTAAGTACAGTGTAGTCCCCAAGCCCCCACAAAGGAATATCCACACTCTGTATTGGTTAGAACACAGTCTTTATATAATCAATATTCAAGGTTATGTACACTTATCATAATAACTCACTTTGTACTCCGGAAAAATCAACAATGGCAAATATTTACAATTCTAAAGTGGTACCACCCTTTGTATTAGATCTCATTAAAGTGCATGAACAATACTGTACAATGTCACACAGACCAATAGAGTGAAACCAGCAAAAGAGAGAGGAGAGAAAATAAGATGATTGAGCAATAGGCAGAATACTGGCCCCTACCACTAGGCACAGTTCTGTGTGGAGATCCCCCCACCTGGGCAACCTGTAAAACAAAGATGTAGCGAACGCCCAGTACATATATTGCTCTGCAAGTCTTATTCTCTCCTATAATGTTTTTACCCCCCCAATGTACCTGGTGGAGTCGAGCTCCTTGAAGAGGCGTCGACAAACGTCGAGGAACTCGTTGTTCGGCGACGGGGAATCGACAACCCTTCTTGAATGCCTTCCCTTTCAAGCGGGAGGCACGGGGCGTCGAACGTCCGTCGACAAACGAGGTAGAACGATGTCGATGAGGCAGCAGCTTCGTCCGAGCAGTGCTCGTCGGCGTCGGAGCGTCGGCGTCCTGCAAGACAGAGGCGTGCGGGGCACCTCGGTGACAATAGTTCTGGACCGCAAAGATTGTAGAGACGGAGGCCCAGCAAGGGCGTCGAGTCGTTCGAGTCTTTGGGGTCTTCGGGTGGCGGGAAACCCACCGGCAGGTTTCTCCTCGGCGCGTTGGTCGTCCTCGTCTTTCTCCGGCAGGATGCCTGGTCGACGATGCGGTCGAGAGAGTCCTTCGATTGAATGTTCTTAGGCAAAGGAGCGGATGGCTCCGGGCGTCGGCGGCACAGCGTCAAGTGGTTCCCACGGCTGGGCAACACAACTTCGACGGGCCTCCAGCGGTTACACAAACCTGCGAACCCTGGTCGACGGCAATGGACTTCGACGGCGTCGATGTCCGGGTGCTTCACTTCGATCTCCTCAGCGGTCCCGTCTCGGGTCGACAGCCTTTCGAGGGTCTGTCTTCCAGGGCGCTTCGGCGAAGATGGAGCGGTGCTCGATGGTCCCTCGGAGCACGGGAAGAGGGCGCCTTACCAGGTCCTCTCTCGGGTCAGCCCTCGACGATCTCGTCAGCCTTCAGATCGGTCGAAGCAAATGCCACAGCAAGTCTTCTTCTTCCAGCTGGACGTCGAGGATCAGCAGTTCCAGTTACTCTTAGAGTGGAGACTCAGCTCCAGAACGTTTCTGAACACAATGGTCGCTTCTCAACCAATGGTTCCTTCTGAACACCTGGCTGCTTCTGAACACTTTTCCAGTGGTGAGAGGTCCCCAGATATACTATCTTGTCTCTCATCCACGCTGCTGGCACACACTCAGCAGCCAATCATACAGCAGGGCATTCATGCAGTCAGTCAGCCAATCAGGCACACTGTGCATTCAGGCCACACTCCTCCCTTCCAGACACTCACAACAAGAAATGTGGATTGGGACAAGTACCCAGCCATTTAACACTACACACTGCATTCAGGCCAGTTTCGGGCAGGGCTGTCTCAGTCTTTGTCTCTCATGCCAGAAACCAGACAACCACAACAAGAAGTGTATATTGGTCACACACTCCATTCACCCAGGTCCCACCCACAGGAGGTACCCACAACATACAGACACTGGGAAGGCTCCAGTCAGTCTAGCTGGGCCTTCACAACAATACCATACATGGAACTTCCACCCAACAGCCAGTCAGGGGGAAGGGACAGAGACAGGGCTTCCCAGGACTTTGGGAAAAACAAGTTAACAGGCAATAGAAAGCAAGAGGCCACAGGGGCCATCTTGTTTCCTATCAGGAATCAACAGATCCCAATGGCAGGGCCTGGGTATCCCAAAATGGAGGACACCCGGAGCACCTGTCAATTTCAGCACGGAGCTGCCACCAGCCCATACCCTGCTCTGGGGCCACCCACAGGTGCCCAAAAACATACACTAGGGGCACAGGGTTGTACCCCTACCCATGGGTGCCATAAGGGTATCCCATGGGTCTGTTCACCAAACCAAAAGAGAGAGCTGCACTGCCAGGAGTCCCACATGGACTCCGGGGCAGAAAACATAACAGAACACACGGTAAAAACAGTAAAAGGACAAGGATTCAGAGGCCCTGTCCCTCAGATGCATTTCCAGCATCACAGGTATGCAAATTCGGCCAAGGTTAGGAGTGACAGCCAGGAATCCTGATATTGCAGAACAAGACAGCCCAAGAATTGCTCAAGGGTAGCATTCAGACGTTAGGTCTGACCGTCTGTCTGTGGATGGTAAGCAGATGAGAACAGATCGTCAATTCCCAAGGAATGTGTAAGAGCCCTCCAAAAACATGACATGAATTGGGACCCGCCAGCAGAGATAATGATGTCCGGGAGGCCAAAGAATCTGAATACATTATGCAAAAAAAGATCGGCCAAGGCAGGAGCGGTGGGGAGTCCTTTGCAAGGAACAAACAAGGCAATTTTCGTGAATGAGTCTATCACCACCCTAATGGAATCATACCCTTTATTAACTGGTAACTCCACTACAAAGTCCATTGTTAGAATGACCCAGGGTTGCTCCTGAATGGGCAAAGGACGAAGTAGGCCTATGTGCTTCGCCGGAGTAGTCTTGCACTGGGCACATACAGAACAAGAGGCAATGTATTCTGAAATGTCCTTGCCCATAGATGGCCACCAGCACCAGCGATGCAAGAGTTCCATAGTTTTTCTGACCCCAGGGTGGGCCGCACACTTGGAATCATTCACAAACTTGAGAGCCGTTAAGCATGGGGACTCCTCAGGTAGGTAAAGAGAAATCTGATAATAAGGTAGGCCCTTAAACACTTGGAGGTTGTTGTCCACTATTGCTTGCGGATGAGCACGTACCCATTCGGGCAATATGGTATGTAAGGTAGTTTGCAAAGTACAAGCACGGACTACATGCTGGGGTAGTGATTTGGGACCACCTGACACAGGACGAGGTGGAACACTGTGCAGACGTGACAAGGTGTTGGCTTTAGAGTGTCTTGAACCTGGCCGATAGGTAATCTCGAATTGGTACATGGAGAAGAACTCATGCCAACATGCATGGCGGGCGTGGTACATTTTATTGACTGTAGGGCCATTAGATTCCAGTGGTCTATGTACACCTGTACCGGCAATGCGGTTCCTAGGAGATGATGTCTCCAGATGAGAAACGCATCCCGTACTGCTAGGAGTTCCTTCTCAGTAATGGTATAATTGGCCTCAAATGATGTCAGCTTCCAAGAGTGATAAGCCATTGGATGCAAAATGTCAGTGTCCCTACATTTATGTGATAGAATAGCCCCTACCACTGTATCTGAAGCATCAGCTTCAACCACGTATGGTAGGTCAGGGTTTGGATGGAGCAAGACCGGGCAGGACGTGAAAGCTGACTTCAAGGTGTCGAAGGCTTGTTGGGCAGCTTGACCCCAGATAAAAGGCATCTTGGGACTCGTCAGAGATGTCAAAGGGACAGCGATTTCAGCAAAGTAATTGATGAAACGCCTGTAAGGACTTGATATTACGAGGTGCCGGCCAGTCCAGGATGGCTCAGACTTTTAGGTGCTCATTTGTATGCCTTTGTCTGTGATATCATAGCCTAAGAATTCAACCTGGGTTACATGGAATACACACTTTTCCAATTTGCCGTATAAATGGTTGTCCCTCAGACATTGCAGAACCTGGGATACATTCATGACATGGGAATCGTATATAGGAGAATACACCAGAATGTCGTCCAGGTAAACCACAAGAAAACGGTCCAACATGTCTCTGAACACATCATTTATGAAGTGTTGAAACGTGGCTGGGGCATTACATAGGCGAAAGGGCATTACACAATATTCATAAATGCCGTACTTTGTTTTGAATGCCGTCTTCCTGTCGTCACCCCACTGCATACGGGCCAGATTGTATGCCCCTCTTAAGTCTAACTTGGTAAACAACTTAGCTGACCCCAGCTGATCTAATAGAACTGATATGAGTGTTATGGGGTATTGATTTTGAATTGTTACCGAAGGTCACCCTCCTTCTTAGGGACAAAGAACATGGGTGAAGCCGCCGGTGAATGTGAAGGTCGGATAAAACCGTTATTCAAAGCCTTATTGATGTAGTCCTTAAAGATGGCGTCTCCTTGTACCGTCAAGGAATAGATACGCCCTGAAGGAAGCTTAGCCCCAGGGACTAAATCAATAGGGCAGTCATAAGCCCTATGCGGGGGCAGAATGTCGGCTCCCCTTGCACTGAAAACATCCTGAAAGGCATGGTACTTTTTGGGCAATACCTCAGTTGTAAACGCCCTTATAGTAGGAGCAGACTCCAACAACGAATGACAATGACTCTTGATCGAATCAGGAGTAACCATGCAATGGTTTTCACAGTGCTCTGATGAAAAGAAGCCAACCGATAACAGGGTTGTGCAGTCTCAACCATGGGAGCCCGAAGATTACTTTGTACTGAGGGGCGTTGATGGCTTCAAAACGTATCATTGCCCTATGGCCTGTAACAGTGGTCAGTTCCATAAACACTGTATGTTCAGTGACCAGACCAGAAACTAGTGTAGAAGCATCCACAGCATTAACAAGTTCAGGACGTTCTTTAGCAACCATAGGGATGCCATTATCATGAGCATATGCCTGGTCAATGTAGTTCCCTCTGGCCCCTGAGTCTAGCACCACTTCTCCGAGCCTCGAGGAACCCGAAGGGAGACAAAAATGTACTTTAATCGTCAGGGGACTGGAGCCCAAAGACTTGGGACTCAATAATTGGGCTTCATCCACTACCGAGCTTTCCAGTTTCCTTAGTTCTTTGTTTTTTTCATGCAGGCTTTCAGGAAATGTTCTGAGAAGCCGCAGTAGAAACAGAGATTGACGGTCTGCCTCCTTTCCCTTTCTGCAGTGGTCAGTGGTCCTCGTACTGCACCAATTTGCATTGGTTCCACATTCCCCTGGGTGTTGACATGTGGAACTGCGACAACCGGAACCGGGCCCCTCTTTTCTCCTTTTCTCTCTGCCCTTCGGGCATCGATTTGGAGTACAAGATCCAATAACTCGTGAAACGCTGTTGGGACCACTGGTACTGTGGCTAAGATGTCTTTTAGGTTGTCTGCTAGGCCCTTGTAAAACAATGACGCCTTTTTGTCCTCAGGCCAACCGGTCTCAGCCACAAGCTGATTGAACTTGGCGACATAGGCAAGAAGGGGGGCATCACCTTGTTGTAAAACAAGGAGTTCGAGTTCCGTAGCTTGCATCTTATAACGTGAGTCAAAGACACGTCCCATAGCCTCCAGAAGGGTATCGCAATCAAATAACAAAGGGCTATCTGCCTCGAGTAACGGGTTCGCCCATGCTGTGGCAGTGTCATGGCCACAGGCCGCAGAACACAAAAACCACACCATCTAGTGATGGGGGCAATGGGTCACTTGACTCACTTATGTCCCTTTGGGACCTATAAACACAGGAGCCCTGGCTGGACTCAGTCCTGGTGCCTTTGGCGCCAGGCTCATATAGAGATGTGAGCAGAAACACTTTATTTCAGTGTAGGAGTGATTTTACCTTATTTCAGTGCGGGAGTGCTTTTATTTTACAGGAACTTTCCAGGAGCTGAACGCCTTTATTCCAGAGAACATCCTCATGTGCTGACTCATCGGGAGTGGCTCCCTAGGCCTGGTCTTCATGTGCTGACTCATCGGGTGTGGCAGGGTGTGGCAGGCAGGCTGAACTTGGTGGGCGTGGCTTCAGGAGCTCAGCTATATAAGCTGCTCCATCCTTAAGGCCGGCGCTTTGCGTTACTGTGCACTCGCGTGCAACATGACGCTCACCGCCGCTTGGACTAGTTTACTTACCTTTGGAAACCAGGTGTTCTCCTGCATACTCACCTCCATGAAACCCGTGCTTCATCTGCAGACTCATCTCCTGACATCCTGTGATCTTGATCCCGGCGCTGCAGCAACGCACTCCGCATCCACAAACTCGGACCCTGTGAAGAAGAAGAAAGACAAGGTTAGAACATCCGTCCTAGAGCCACGCCGTATTTGAACCCTGCGCGCCCCGTATTTAACAATTTACCAGCTACTGTACCGCTGCAGCTTCGTTCCTCATTGCCTCCGGCTGTCGCCTCGAGCTCTGCAGCTTCTGCCGGGCCAGCAACATCACCTGCAAGGGAAGAAAGCAAAAGAGCAAACATCAAAAGTCGAACGGACAGAAATACAAGACAACAAACTTTACAATACAACAAAAACAGACAAGGAAAGATAAAGGCACACAGGAACATTTACCTGAAGTATAGTGGCTTAGTCGCAGCAGGACTGGACTACCACATGCAAGGGACCAGTGAAGGAACTCAGTCCAGATTATAGAAGCGCCCCTGCCAGAAGCAGCAGGACGGAGTGCTCGCCAAAACTAATCAACAGGTGAGCTTTCCAGGGACAACGCATCCCACGGGTACCACGGTTTTGGACAAGGGGTCTGGAAGGGGATCAGGCGCGCAAGCTGGTATACTCACGCCCCCTATTCTCCATGCAGGAGCAGTCCCGAGCAGCATCACCTATTACCACCAGTCACCACATAAGCGCAGAGGGCGAAGTCAGACCCAAGCAACCTCACCCCCGGAAGGGCTGCAACCATGCCCCAATGCCTCAGCAGAGACCAGGTGAGCGTAACAGGCAGTACTCCCCAAATGGAACAAAACAAAAGCCACCTTGATGGTGGTGTCAGGAAAAGCATTTGGGCGACACAAGAAGTGTAACCTACACTGGTTCAGGAAAGTGCGATACACCTTGGATCGCCATGAAAGCATTCCGGAGGTGCCAAGGGAAACTGGGAGGTCAAATAGACAGGGTGCATGACCGGGGAGGGAACCGGTCCAGCCTCAGCGGGGGATAAAGCCTGTTGAAGCACTGCAGCCCCGAGTAGGGCACTAGCCTGGAACCCCTCAATCTGACCTTGCATAGAAGCATGGGCTGAGGCGATTTCCGCATGGAGTTCCGCCATCATTTGCATATGTGTCTGAGAGGCGGCACGAGCCGAGGCCATTTCCATGCAGTGTTTCGCTACCATATGCATCAGGGTAGCTAGGGTTTCGTTGGCGTCCATTCTCTTTTAAAAAGCTTATGATTATGTCAAGTTTGTCAGATACCTGGTATTGCCTTGTGGCGTAGAAGAGAATTCTTGCCTTTCGTAGTGTAGGCAAATAATTCTCACCACCAGTGTAACTCGCTGAATGACAGAAGGAGACCAGCCGAACTCAGGAACCGTTCCATTGGCAGAAGAGGACACCAGCTGAACCCAGGAACTATAATTGGAGATAAGGATAATCAGTAGAGGGCACAACGTGAATATCAATGTTTTCTGGGAGTTTAGTGAATAAGCTAACCTGAAAGGAGCGTGAATTATCCCCACTGGTAACAAGACGGATGTCCCTTCTTAGTTAACGTGACTATTCTCGGGTAGATAGTATTCCTAAGAATTAAAAAACAAGACTGTGAAACAATTACCCAGGAATAGTATGTTACTAGGATACAAAGGATAGTGAAGCACTTACCATCCGGGAGCACAGGGAGGAAGAATCCAGGTTGTCCACCCAGTGTGTTTGCCCAGCTCACCTTACCACGACGGCACAAGGACACCTAGTATGGTAGTGGTCAAAGTCTCTAGTTCCACAGGACTACCTGTCACAACGAAACAAGGATGCCTAACGACTCTGAAGCGCTAGGGGTGGAAGTCTCTGAGTCCCTGCACTTTAAAGGCAAAACATATGTAGGGCGATGTGTCGAAGTCGAATGGAAGTGGATGTTCCGATGCGTGGAGAGAAGGAACAAATGTCCAGTGGAAACTGGTAAGTCTTGTGGTCCGGGTCTGTTTGCAGAGGGAATCCCAATGAGGAAAGGGTCGGCAGGAAGTAGCTGGCTGTGTAAACAGTCCGGGTCTGATTGTAGAGCGGAGCACAACGAAGACAAAATCATCAAGAAGTAGCTTGGTCGGGTAGGCGGTCCGGGTCTGTTTATGGATCGAGGCAAAATGAGGACAAAATCGGCACGAAATAGCTTGGTTGCGTAAGCAGTGCAAATCTGTTTATAGAGCAAGGCACACCAAAGGCAAATTCAGCAAGAAGTAGGCAGGTCGTTCTTTCATTCTGCTTTCGTAGCCAGTAAGGAGTCAGATTCAAGGAGTACAAGGACAAGGGAACAGGAAACAAGATAGGGTATGGGAGCAAGGAAAACGACAATACGTAATACTA
The DNA here is from genome assembly GCF_040938575.1 of Ambystoma mexicanum. NCBI lineage: Eukaryota > Metazoa > Chordata > Amphibia > Caudata > Ambystomatidae > Ambystoma > Ambystoma mexicanum. The sequence continues at coordinate 153,792,030 of NC_090932.1, forward strand.
AGTAGCAACTTCATCAATCAAAATCAGAAGCAGCGTTCCCCGGAACCCAGAAGCTTAAGTAGCTGTTCTGTGGGAGGGAGCGAGCCCTCCCCCAGGACGTCGAATGTTGCTTTGGGAACACAAGGGACGCCATAGTCACCATGGTAACTTCCAGGCAGCTTGTTCATGGTAAGAGGAGCGTAAGTCCTTTGGTTTTCTTCGGAAATGCAGAAGATCCTAATTCCTTGAACTATGCCCACAGCGTGTACAAGAATATGCAGGACGAGTACTCGGGGTTCTCATATGTCCTGCACTGGGTCGAATCCTGACACCAGGAGAGAACGCTGTTCTCAATGCGAGCAAGTGGCAGGAAGCTAGCATTGCCCCAGTGGCACTATGCGAGGGGCAGTCCCTAGGACGCTTGCCAAAGCAGTAACAGTCCCCGGAGGGACAGTGAAGAACCAAGCATAGAGAGACAAAGCTGTGGCTGGGAAGCGCCTGAGCCACAAGTAGACACCGAGAGAGAGTACTTAGCTGGTGTTGGCTGAGAAGGAGAAGGAACAGCAACACCTTTCCAAGCCAAAACCACACTGGTAGAAAGACACCAAAGCATGGCGGAACAAGGAAACAAAGCCATTCTGATGAACTGCAGAGGAACGCAATGGGCGAGTACTGAAGCAGTGATGCAGCACTCTTACACAGCAGGTAACGGGGAGAGCGGGAGACCCAGAGGACAAGGCATAACAAGGGGACTCAGCCTACTCGTCCCAGATAATGTGAATACAATAAGAAAAGTGAGAGTCCCAAAAGGACTCAGCCTACGCATCCCAGTGAACGTAAATACAATAAGATGAGTGGGAATCACAGACGGACTCAGCCTACTCATGCCAGTAAATGTGAGGCCATTAAAAAGAGTGGGAATCACACAGGGGAGAAACGTAAATGTCTCAGAGATTGAAGACACAATAAGAAGAGTGAAACTTATTCAGGAACTCAGCTTTTTTATTCCAGTGAAAGGAAAGCCTACAAATGGAGTGAAACAGGTCACTGGGTATGTTACACAGATTCCAGTGTGAAGACTAGGATATCCCAAAAGACAACAAGTTGTAATCAAGAAACAGAAAGAGGAACTTGAAGGTTCAAACAGAACTAAAGAAACTCCCTCACACATAACCATTGGATATCGAGCGGTAAGAAACACCCCAAACTGGGCTATCCCAATGTTGTATTTGCCTGGAATATATGCAGATGTCAAGAACTTTGTAGTAACCTGTTCTATCTGTCAGAAAACCACAAGCTAACCCGTACTGTGAGGAATCTGAGGGTGTGCTCACTTTTTTCCGCCGGATATCCTCCTCTCAGGTGGCCAGGAAAAGGCTGTCGCTATCGTATCCTGACCCTGGGGGTGGATATGCGAGGGAGGACTACCTGGGTGGAGGAGAGTAGAGGAGTAAAGACGAGGCACACTTGGTTGAGACGCTGTATCCCCCATTTCCCTTTTCCAACAAGCCCAAGATCCCCAAGGCCTTTGTAGGCTATTACTGCTCCCTTCCCTATTTTTCAAATAGATCATCCCCCAGTAAACACCAGTCAGGTACTGGGATGAGGAAGAGACAAACCAGAGACATACATCCTCTCTTTATTAACTTTCACACACCCTCCTACCATGTAGGTACTGGGATGAAGAGGAGGCAACAGCTCCTGCTGTTCTTGGGGCAGCTTCCTGCAGCAATGTATTTTTTTAGTGCCTGTTATATAATGATTTGCACTGGAGGGTAGTGGCCTGCCCTTCTGAAACTTTCAGCCTTTGTTTTACTGTGTCAGGGTTCCGTTCCGAAAGTCCCATTGTGGTGTCAGATCTTCTTCCCCACATCTCGGACATTCCATATACGGAAGGAAACAGCCCCGTGCCCCCAGCCACTCTGCTATCGTGTCCGAATCTTTGAGAGTTAAATGCCGTTTGCAAAAGCCTCATGCTACAGTTTCATCTGAGAGTGTTTGTTCTTTCAGAGAACGCTATGGGCTATCATGGAAACACTGGCTACCAATGCACAGACGTATGCCTCCTGGATTACTGCGGCCCGTCATGCGTGCTGTCAGATGTTCATGATATAACTCCACCCATCCTGCACAGCGCCGCTTCTGAATTTGTTTCTGAAAGCTGGTCTACGTTTCAAACTCTTGATTCCTAGTTTCTTGACTCCACGGTCTGTATATCAGATTTCCTGTTCTGTCTCCTGATTTGGCTCTACTTTGTTTAACTGGCTGACTCGGAACGCTTAACGGACTGCTACGGTTCCCCTTTGTACTTCCGCTTTCATCTGTTGCTGACTCGGAACGCTGCTGGATTGTCACGGTTCTCTTCTGTACTTTTGCTCTTGCCTGTTGCTGACTCGGAACGCTTGCTGTATTGTCACGGTTCTCCTTTATACTTTAGCTCTCACCTGCTGCTGACTCGGAACACTGACCAGATTGCCTCGCTTCTTCACGTCTCTTGAAGTCTATGGTGTTTGGGACTATACACATCGGCTTTGAGATTTTCTAAGACACTGGGGGACATTGGCGCATCGGCGCAAGGATCAAGTACTTTTGGTTTAGGCGTCCTCATGCCGGCGGGAATAGAAGGATACTGTTATCCTGGAACCTCTACTTCTGTTGCTATAACTACTTCTCCTTGGGACACTTCACGACTCTTGACACTGTTCTATAGGTAAGCAGATTACACGGCAGCAATTATGTTTCTTTGATTAGTACTGTTGCCTCTGTAATCAGTCTGTTCTGTTTCCCAGGGTTACCCATCACATTCTTGCTGGAAACGTTAGACACACCACTCATTATTTTTGTGAGTACTGTCTCCTATCCCTGTTTAAGTCTTTGGTGTTGTTCACTGACATTATGCTAATCCTTTGCTTTCTTTTAAAGCCAGCTGTGTGTACCAGGGTGCACTCAATGTTCGGGCAATACTCACCTCAATCTGTCCATTTGTACTCTTGAGGGGTATATTGTCAGAAAGACTCTATTACTTCACGACGTGTCAAGCCACCACTTCTGATTTAGTCCTTGGGTCTAACATACTGTTATGCCATCCACCAGGGCTAATACAGCTATTGAAATGCATTAACCATTGGCCATGCCACTTTAGTTACCCAATTTGGCTTAAATTGAGCACACTAAGGCATTCCCTCCGAGAAAACTAAGATCCTGGTCTGCGCAGCAGGCACCATTGGATTATGATACTCCTTCCTTGCAAAGGGAGCTAGGCAATAAGCGGGTGGCTGAGGTTATGGCTAGGAGTATCCATAGAAGACAGCGGCTCCTTGAGGAGAGGCCTGAAGATGAGCTTGGTTTTATTCAGGTCTCCCCTATGGGCAGATTGAAACTTGATAGAGAGGACAAGTTGTGTAAAATTGTTTTAGCTTGTCTACCTGGAGGAACATCTATTGGCAATCATTCAGGAGATTTTAATCAATTTGCTTTGTTTATGGATTTGGCTCTGCTGTCCCCCTCGAAATCTATGGATGATGTTATTTCTGAGACCCTGGGACAGGTTCAGCAATTCACTAAGGTTTCGCAGGCTGGCCATTTTCAGGCCGTCAGTTGCTTCTGTATTAAGGAGATGATTATCTCTGATCCTAACCAGTGTGTCACCAGCATAGATTTCTGCCTATGGGCAGACTCTTTAGATAAATTGGTCTCACAGACGCCCCCTGGTAGGTCTGATACGCAGAGTCAAACTGATTGAATTAATATACAGGTTCCAATATGGTGGAGTCCCCCTGTCAAACTGACCCGACGGGTGATAACATCAGGGTTACCTCGCCTGGAAAAGGCAAGGAACATTGGTTGGCTCCGGCTTGCCTTACCCTTGATGTGGCATTGGTTTGTGTGTCTGTTGACCCTCCTAGCACTGTCATATCGTCAGTGTAAACATCTTCGGACTTGGTGGTCGTGGGAGTCAACTTAGTAATTTCTTCACAAGGTTGGGACATATGTAAAAAGAAAAAAATACTGCATATTGCTGAGCCACACGAAAGAGCTTTTATTATGGATCACTGGAACGTTATTATCACTAATGTGGCCAAATCAGAAAGGTATGAGACCAGGCAGTCATTGCAGAAGTAGGCCAGGGTTGTATAAGGCATCAATACTGGAAACTTCTGCAGCAGATTCAAATTCCGGGTTGGTCTTTTGAAGCTAACACAGACTTTATCATCATTGGTTGTGGTATGAGCAACCTGCCTACTTTTTTTAATCGGGTGCAGAGGATTAACAATTTGTCACTGGTGTCTAAGATGAGAATTGCCCTAGACTGATGTTATTGCTTTGTGGGCTTTTGGTCATTTTTCTGTTTTGAGTTCAATGCCCACTGCTGCCATATTTGTTTTTGTTATTTGTTGTTTTGTCTTTTGTCGCTTCATCGTGAATTTGATGGGGAACCACCGAAAGGGCCGAGAATCAGAAATTTGTGTGTGTGTCAAATAGGAAATCAAGTCACATACCATACTAACCCCACAATATTACAATCTGATGGTTAGACATCTGTATATTTGTGTTAAATGTTGTCAAGTACAGTGTTTTTATGTTTTTTACAAACAACTTTTTGAATAAATCAAGATATTTATTAAAAAAAAGGGTGTTTGGTTGAATGGAATACCGAAACAAAATACAGCATTCAATAGTGCTATTCCTCACCTATTAATGGGGTTATAAGGGAGGGTTAATCAGTTTCCATTTTGTTACATAGTGTATGCAATCTTCCTTCCTTGAAACTGATCCTGCGATAACAACAAATTTGGAAGCATCCATGTTTACACTGCAAAGCAGTAACAGTCTTTGCATGGATAGTGCAGAACAAAGTACTGAGAGACAAAGCTGTGGCTGGAAAGCGTCCGAGCCACAAGTAGACAGAGAGAGTACTTGCCTGGTGGTGGCTGGGAAGGAGAAGAACAGCAACACCTTTCCATGGCAAGACCACACGGGGAGAAAGACACCAAAGCGTGTCGGAAGTCATAACAAGGAAACAAAGCGAGAACCAGAGCACTTCTGACAAACTACGGAGGAATGCCAAAAGAGAGTGCCGACCTGGTGACGCAGCCCTCGTACATAGCAGGTTATGGGGAGAGCGGGAGACAAGGCACATATAAAATGGTAACTCTGCCTACTCGTCCCAGTGAATATGAATATAATAAGAAGAGTGAGAGTCACAAAGGGACTCCATCTACTCGTACCAGTGAATTTGAATACTGTAAGAAGAGTGAAAGTCACAAACAGATTTAGCCTACGCATCCCAGTGAATGTGAATACAATAAGAAGATGGAGCATCACGAGGGACTCAGCCTACTTGTCCCAGTAAATGTGAGGACATTAAGAAGAGTAAGAATCACACACGGGAGAAACATGCACATCTCTGTGATTGTTGAAACAAAAATAAGTGTTAAACTTATTCAGGAACTCAGCTATTTTATCTCAGTGGATGGAAAGCCTACAAAGGAAGTGAAACAGGTCACTTGGTACATTACATGATTCTAGTGTGAATAAAGGGATATCCCAAAGAATAACAATTAGTAATCAAGAAACAAGGTAGAGAGAAGAATGTGAATGGTCCAACAGAACTAAAGAAAGAAAGGTGGAGAAATCCTTTGAAAGAACTGAACAAACTGGTCCAGGAAATATCAAGAAAGTATTTAAAATTCATATATTGAACGGTACCTGCTGGCAAACCAACCCCAGGAGAAGGGAGTCATCCTCCTAATCTTCAGTTATTTAGTACAAGTGGTAGGGTCAGTAAGGATTTGTTTTTGAATGGAGGGCAGACTTATGTTTGACTTTCGAAAAGACGACGAGCACCCTAGTTTAGTTGTATTAGGTAGGGAGGTCCTTAGCATAGGGAAAGTTACGCATTTTCTCTATTGTTTCAAGAAACATCCCTTAAAATTGAAAATATTTGTCTGCCTTCTTCTTCTGACCCACCACGGTGTACAGTGTGAGAAACCTCAGGGTATTCTCCCAAGTAGACCTCAACAATCCCTTATTCAGGTGACCAGGGAAGGGCTGGCGCTCTCAGATCCCAACCCTGGGGGCAGATGAGCAAGGGAGGATCACCTGGGTAGGGCAAATACCCCAGGTGAGATGTAGTATTATGCAAGGGACGAAGGCGAGAAGGATGAAGACTCTGAGGCCTTTGTAGGTTATTCTACATCCACCTCCCTTCCACCCAAAGACTCTCCCTTACTTATACTGTGTTCCTTTCAGGATCTCGACTCATGCGCAATCCTCTTAGACAAATACAATAAGCACGTTCTTGAGCTGGTGGAGGCAGAGGCCCCTCTCAAATCTAAATTAGCCAGAAAAAACAACAACTGCCAAAAATGGTTTACTAAGGAGCTCCACACTTTAAAAAAGGAAAAACGTACACTGGAGAGGAAATGGATCGTAGAAAAATCAGTGGATAGTAAAAATAATTGGAAAACAAAGGACAAGGAATATAGAGACAAAATAAAGTCAGCTAAGGCTAACTTCTTTAATTCAGAGATTGAACTTGCTGACAACAAGACTAGTAAACTTTTCGACATACTAAAGAGCATTGAAAAACCTGCTAGTCTCACACCCCCGTTTACGCCCACAGAGGAGGATTGTAATATTGTCTCTAAGGCTTTTCAAGCTAAAACTGATAAAGCACGACAAAACATTATCAAGGCTAGAACCTCTGTGAACCAGGAGATACAATCTATAGAAGCAGAGATAACCACAAGAGAACAGATTTTCAAATTTGACCCCATCACTGTAGCAGATTTGTTAGAGGTACTGAACAATATGAAACCCACCACCTGTGCAGAAAATATTCTACCACCTAGCATTATTCTGCAACATAAAGACATTTTTGCCCCCATTCTCCTGAGAATAGTGAATGCCTCGTTCCAGGAGGGTGTAGTGCCAAAGGAACTTAAGAAGGTCACCATCACCCCTCTTGTCAAAAAAGCCGGCCTGGATCCAAAGGACCCTGCTAACCTGCGCCCAATTACAAATTCCAACTTTGTTCTTAAATTACTGGACAAGGTCGCAACGCAGCAACTACAGAAATTTGTAGAGAATCAGGAAGCCTTGCACCAGCAACAATCTGGCTTCAGAGCATCTCATAGCACTGAAACAGCCATGCTGGACCTACAGAATCAGATGTTGAGCTTGCTTGACAAAAATAAGTTAGGGATGCTGATGCTTCTTGATTTAAGCGCTGCCTTCGATCTGGTAGATCATCAACTCCTCATCAAGGCACTCATTGAGAACGTGGGCTGCTCCGAAGGAGCTATTGACTGGTTATTGTCATTTCTATCGAACCGCCAAGCCAGAGTCCACTGGGGCAGCAACTTTTCTGATCCCTGCGATATCCTCTTCGGAGTGCCCCAAGGGGCCAGTTTGTCACCAATGCTGTTCAACATATACATGCGCACTTTGTGCAGCATACTGGTGAATGCAGGCGTGTCGTTTACGAATTACGCAGATGACACTCAACTTATTTTGGAACTGGGGGGCAGCCAGCACGCCGCTGACAGCGAAGTGATTGCAAGGGTTTATAAGACAATAGACGATTGGATGCAGGCTAACTGGATGTGCCTGAATGATTCAAAAACCGAACTGATGCTGTTTGGTTCCAGTCGTCAGTTGGCTAATCTAGGGGCAGAGTACAAATCCTTCCAAATTAAGGAAGCCATCATCTCGGTGGCCCCTAAAGTGAAAACCTTGGGCATGATGGTTAACTCTGCGGTAGATTCTCATGCCCAGACCAGCTATCTCCAAAAAAACACGGCTTATTATCTCAGGCTAATGAGATATATCAAGCCCTTCCTAAATGAATGTAACCTGGCGACCATTGCCAGAGCTATTATTTTATCACGGCTCGACTATGGCAATGCACTGCTGTTAGGGGCCTCGTCTAAGGACTTAGCGAGATGTCAGGTGATCCAGAACAGTGCGGTTAGGCTAGTAAAAAATCTGAAGAAGAAAGATCATGTCACCCCCGATAGGATTTCCCTTCATTGGCTAAGAGTAGAGGAACGTATAAAGTTTAAGGCTCTTTCTTTGGTCCACAAGTGCCTCTATGGTAAAGCACCAGAGTATTTGAAAAACAGCCTAGTCCTCTACACACCCAGGAGAAGACTACGATCGGAAGGAAAGTGCCTCATGGTCGTACCCAATTTCAAGCTGAAATCGGGGTTGGGTAGATCTTTTCTGGTACTGGCACCTAAATTGTGGAACAGCCTTCCCGATTCACTGAGGTCAGAAGCAAACCACCTTGTATTTAGGAAACGGATGAAGACACTCCTCTTCAGATAAGATCTCTAACGCTAGTGGCTGTCAGGTCTTCCATGCCAACTGTTTTGCGTCTCTTTATGCCTGCTTTCTTCTCTTCTATGTTGTAATGTTCAAGCGCCCTGATGCCCTCGGGCTACCGGCGCTTTATAAAAATATATACATACATACATACATACATACTTATATCCAACGATTCTTCCACATCTGGTACATCACCTAAAAGCCCAAACCCTGTTGCATTAGGAAACCACATCTCCAAGAATCCCTGTTTTCCTGTTTCCTACCCAAACACTCCCAATCATTCTTCTCCATGTCCCTCTTATTATTATTTCCCAAACTCCCAGTCTGCTTTGACGAAACACTACCATTCCCACAACAGCCCTGTTCATTTCACGCTAACAATCCTGGTTATTCCAGTTTGTTTCACCAACCCTACAAACCTCACCCTTCTGAGTTTACCAGAATGCCTAATACAAGGGCTATGATTCCATACAACACCTTATCCCCATTTTATCCCGTAGGACATGCAGAAGCTCTACCCCTCTTTTTATGACACAAACACTTTCTTACACCGTAACCGACAACGGACTAACACCAGAGCCGTTTACGTGACATGTCCCAACACACGGTCAGGCAGAGTCAGACAATTGGCAAAAACCACGCACACCTGACTACCCTTTACCTTCCCCACACGGATAAAAGACAGAGTATAAGAGCACTATACGAGCAAGGCCAAACGCACGAGAACACAGCTATTCCAGACCAGCAGTTCAAACAGAGGAGAAAGGCGATGAGACCTGGAGGGACGACGAAGGGCGAAGTGCCCTTGCCCTTTTCAACTCACATCTGCAAAGCCTCTGAAAGGGAAAACATAAGACCGGGAGTCACAGCTGGGGTGTTGAGGAAAATATGTCAACGGTGCACGGGGGTCTCCCACATTGATAACACAGGCAGGGAGGCATGCTGCCTACTGTGGTACCATCCTTGACTCCAGAAGCAAGACAAGCCAATGGGTTCAACACATCTGATGAGTCGGAGGAAGCTGATAGCAAACCGAACTGTGTTGAGCCCAAGGTTGCGAGTGGCAACATTATATGAACGCAAGGAACATGAGAAGAAAGAACTTGCGTGTGGGTTTGAACTTTTGGGAAAAGCCCAGACAAGGGCCAGCTGCAGAGTGGTCAGGCGCTGCAGCAGTGCTCATCCGAAGCACTCTTGCTGGCCCCTTTTGTTTTGTGTTGAAACTGAAATTACCAGAAAGCCCTAGGAGAGGGCGGCATGAGACGTCAGAGTGGTCCTACAAGGATCACGTCAAATCCCTTGTACAATCAAAAGTCTCTGACCAATTGCAGAGAGAAAGCTAGGGGAAGGGAACCCCGATTTCTGGTAAGATTGCGAACTGTGTAATAAGGCAAGTGTGAACCCGACAGGGATGCCGAAAGAAAGCTAGGAGAAGGGAATCCACGCTTTCTGTTGAAAATGAGCAGAGTTATAAATTCATGAACTGTGTTAAAGATGGCTATGTGGATCCGACCGAGGGATGCCAAAGGGAAAGTTACTGAGAGTGAATCTTGCATCAAGATAAAGTAGAGTGAATTGTATCTGTGGCAAACAAGAACCCGGCTGAGGGATGCAAACGAGTAGGGGTTAAGAATAATACACCCGGGAACAGTGTGTCAATGAGAGTGAACCCAGTTGAGGGTTGTCCGCAGGGTTGTTTGTTTAAAAAGACATTAAAGCTTCTGAATGTTATGAGCGATATTTGAAAGGCTGTAGTGTACCCAATGGAGGTAGGCCCATTTTGGAAAGAGGAACCCGATCACGGCCGAGGGAGGTCGTAGGGGTGAATAGCAATCGCCCAAAAGTGCAAGAGTACCATAGGAACATTTGTATGTTTGTTTGTTGTTTTAATCCAGCAGGACATCTAAGGCAAGAAACTTTGAGGAAAGAGCCTTGACCCTTGAAGTTTCTGGTATTGTGAAATAGACTTTTGAACCTCATGCCGAAGAGTCCCAGGAATGTGCTGTGCTCAGGAGTCCCACCTTGTCCTGTGGGGAAGGGAGAACCCACCATACCATCCTGACTTATCATTTTGTGAACACTTATTTCTTTTCTGGTAAACATTATCCCACACTATTTTTGTAACTGAGTGGTAAGGATTGGCTATCGTTTTTTGTATAGGCCCATTTTATTTGACAAAACACTACTAGGACTTCCTTTTATTATTTGATGGTCGTAGCTTGCTCCCATTTTTTCTCACCCATGCATAGAGTTTAATAAACACCATTGAACTGTGATCACTTGTGTCTGTCTTTACTGTTGCCACCATGAGTTCCTTACAATAGAGAGAGTGAGGAGAGAGAGAAAGAGACAGAAAGTGGGCGTGAGAGAGGGAAGATAGGGGAGAGAGAGACATGGATAGAGAGGGGAGAGAGGGCGAGAGAGGGGATGGAGAGAGGAGGGTAGGGTGAGGGAAGAGAGAGGAGGAGGAAAGAGAGGGGCAGAGATTGAGGTCAGAGAAGGAGGGAGGTGTGAGAGAGAGAGAGGAAGGAGATTGGAGAGAGAGAGGAAAGTGGGGATAGAGAGAGTAACGGGAGGAAGGAGAAATATAAATATTGGGGAGCAAGCAAGGGTGAGGAGATAGGGAGAAAGAAAGGAGAGAGGGGATAGAGGGAGAGATAGGTGGGGAGGGGGAGAGAGAGGGGAGGTAGAGAGTTAGGAAGGGAGGAGGGAGAGGGACAGAGATTGGGGAGAGAAAGACAGGGAGGGAGGAGAGAGAGAGGAGAAAGGGGAAGAGAGAAGGAGGAGATTGGGGCGTGAGAGAGGAGAGAATGGATAAAGAGAGCAAGGAGGAACAGAGAGCGGGAGAAAGTGAGGGAGAAGAGAGGGAGGGTGGATAGAGAGTGAAAGGGAGGGAGTGCAGGAACTAGCAGGCTTGGCAACTAGAACAATAGGGGAAGACCAGGGGCTTTGTGATAGTTCAATAATATCTGCTTTCAACATAGCTTCTACTTCCTCCTGCATGATTTGTTTTCTACTCGTGGGAATTCTATATGGTTTTTCATGAACTACTTGTGGAGGAGGAGTATGGATCTAATGATACACTCCGTTCACTCTTACTGGTTCAGTTTTAAACACATCAGGAATTCTTGTAGGAGGTCTAATAGATCTTGTTTATGATTCTGAGATACTTCTGGAGAAATTAATATAACTGATGTATTTCTCTCTCAGTCTTCTTTCCACTCTTTAAGTAGGTTGACATGATAAATATGGGTTCTGGTTTTCCTGTCAGGCTGGGAGATTTTATAGTTATAAGGTCTCATTTGTTCAATAACCTCATATGGTCCATGCCATCTAGAAAGCATCTTATTGTGAGATGATGGAAGGAGAACCAACACCATTGGACCTATAGAAAAATGTTCCCATCTGCCTCGACTAATTGCTTTAATATGTGTTTCAAAGTTTGGTTGAATCTTTAAACTAATCCATCAGTTTGAGGATTATATATAGAAATGAGCTTATGGCCCTTTAGGAGTGTGCAAATGTAATGGATGTGATCATATGTAATTATTCCGAGTTCAAATAACCAAACCAACTCAGGAAGATGACGAAGTACTGTTTTATTAACAATTATCTAAAACAGGGAGTTTACAACAAACATCAACGGACGTACGGTCAGTTTCTCTCAGCGATCTTTTCACAACATAGACTTTATACCAAAAACACGTCATACTACCTGGCAATAGTAAAAAACCTATCAAGGTATCGGGATTGGCTAAAGGAAACATCTAAGTATACTTTCTATAGGAACTATGAGTGTGATTGGCTGTCCACTATCAGGTGGACAATATATGCCTACCTCTAAAACATGTCATCTTCAGAAACATTAGATACTGTTACTCACCGGTGAGATGAGTGCGTGGAACCGGGGAGTATCCAAAACCCAGGAAGTTGCTTGAAGAGCTTTGGGTAGGGCCTCTACCCAAGCCTCCTCTCTGTGAGGGAATAAGACCTTCAAAATGATATGACCACTTGCTGTATTTAACCAGACAAGGGGACTGATCACCCAGAAGGGCGGGGAGAAAGCGCACCGCCACGAACCAGGCTGTAAAGGAAGAATAACAAGTGAGTAACACGAAGGTAACAGTTGTCCCCTGTAAGCCTTACTAACTGATGTAATACCTGGGCTTTTTCCCCCCGTAGGATAGAAGAGCAGCACAATTCGGGAATCACCTAGGAATATAACAAGACTTAGTATCTAACTGGCTTAAACTAAGACACAATTCAAGAGGTGGACAGGATCTTACCAGTGGAGAATGAATGGAGGATTTGAGTAGCTTAGAACACAACGACAGGGATAAAATAAGAAAAAGGAAATGTTAGTAGGAGGATGCTAATACCCGGGCGGCACGAGAGTCGCACTGGATTCGGGATGGTGCACAGCTGCAGAGCGTCCTTGAGTGCACGGATTAACCAGGGGCTTTCCAAATGTTCCGTTTGTGAAGCAAAAAAGTCTTACCACTGATGAACGAAGGATGATGACAGCAACCAGTCGGGATGGTAGTTCCAGGGAAGGTAAGTGGAAGGCAGGTAAGGTTTGGCGCGATGCAGAACAGCCAGTCGGGATGGCTATTCCTGAGATAGGAAGTCGAAGGCAGGCAAGGTCTGGTACACTAGCGGACAATAACAAAGACAGACTTTTTCTAGCGGGGTCCGTGAAGCAAAACAGGTTCGGTACACGGGAAGGCAGTTCAATAAGGGTATTCCAAAAGAGAGGGTCCAGTAAACAGTCCGAGTCGAATCCGTAAGAACAAGGAGGTTTTCAGCAATTGAAGATGGAGCTTCTAAATGCCGGGAGTAGCTGTAAACAGAAGCGGCGCCCTGGCTGTCTCCATGGACTACATCAGTGAGAGAGGCGGGGCAAGCCAATGCGAGGCTCTACCGGCAAACTACCGTACGGAGCCAGGTTTGCTGGGGAATTTAGTTTTCGATTCGCTAACTTCCACGGCAGCTGCCATCGTGCAAGAAATGGGGCAGCATAATGCCGAATTCTTTTGGGGAGTGCCACAAATCTCCTCTTCATTCTGGTAGTTGCACTAGGAAGTCGAAGTGCTAGAGGTGCAGGTGGCTGGGTTTTGCGCACAGAGGGGGGTGAACGACGACCCATAACAGATACACAGTTTCTCATTGGTCTTCAAACTATAAGGTCCTTCATTATATGGACTAATACAATTGGTTGACACGCTTGTGCCAGGTCTGGAACATTCGGTTCACTTAGCAGCATGTAAGACCAGACCCAGGTGCAAGGAGATGGGGCATAACGCTATCTCTCCACCCAATTAGCCCAGCATCTCTCATCGCCTATGCCTTCTGCCATGAAGATTGTCTTTGAAATTGGCCTTGCAAAGTATCCTTGTCTTTAGAATAAATGCAAGTCAGAGTACTAAATTCATGATACCGATATCCAGCTTCTATATAATGGCGACTTCGCCTGCGTTCTATTCACTGCGTATAGCCAGCTTCTATGATGACTTGGTCTATCTTGCGTTTCAGCCTCTGTACATTTATTGAACGGCTGATTTTCTGAAGCACTTTGTGCACGTGTAATCTTCTTTTTATTTAAAAGTTTACTTGATTCTTTACTTCGTCATTAGTTTCTTTGGACCTATACTCAGTCAGTATCTTGGGACGTTGTGCATACTCTTTGTGACGTCACTAGCTTCTTTTCTTGGTGCTTTCTCATATTCCTTCAGGGAGTTCCTCCCTTAGGTTGTCATCACTTCGGGGATAGATGCGGTAGGGTTGTCTCAACGGGTATCTTCTTTCGAACACACACTGCGGTATTGTGTTAAAGACTGCGTCACGAGGACGTTGCGTACCTGTTCGTCCGGTTGAGGACCTTGAAGATGATGCCAGGCTGTCAGGAATCCTGCAGAGATGCGGTGGATGACGCGGGAAACCAGCCCAGCTCCCGCCCGAGTGGGGACCGGGTTGGAGGTGAACCAGCTCCCAACGCCACAGGTGTGCTCTCCCCTGATAGCGTGGCGTCAGGACAGTGCAAGCACTGACAGGGGGAGCCTTTCTGAAGACGGTTCTGAGTTCCAAGAAGAAGACTGGATCCGGAAGATGGAAGACCCAAGGATCAGGTCTCAGTGGTAGTGGTTGAAGGCTGGATCTGGCAGATGGGAGACCCTAGGATCAGATCTCAGAGGTAGTGGTTGGCCCACAATGAAAGGTACCAAGGCAGAGGGAGGCAGAGCAGGCAGGCAGACAAGGTACAGAAGGGCGAAAACCAACTAAAAGGAACAGAAGGAGAACCACCCCAACCCAGAAGGGAAGGAAAAGGGAGCCCCAACCACAGGACAGGGAGAAGGGAAACAGGACAGCACAACAAGGGAGTGTACCAGGAGGGTACCAGGAACAAGGAAAATGGGAATCAGGCTACAGGTAAGGAAGGCACAAGGAACCGGCGAGGAAACACGATCCAATTCAAACCGCGTTGAGACGCGGTTTGAATGAATGGCCGGGCTCCTTAAATAGGGCTACCAACACCTGGGAGGCTTGGAATGCAAGCCGTGCTGTCTCCCAGGTGTTGGTCAGCCCGGAGAGAGGTGTGGACCGCAAGACTGTCCAAACCGAGTGCCCCGTGCAGCGCGCATGCGCGGAGAACGGGAAACGGCCGCCCGCACATGTGCAGACCAGCATGCCCAGGGAATCCGGAAGCGCCCGAGGACCAGGACAACCCTAGACCCTCCAAGCGAAAGTGCGCGTACATCCTCCAGGATGGGGCGCGCCACTTCAGGTAAGTGAACCCCAAGGTGGGCGGCGTGACACTATGCCCCCTCCCAGAAAGACCCGGGGCCCCAGGCTTCCAGGGACAACGAAGGAAAAAGTCACAGACAAGACGGGGTGCATGCACATAACAGCGTGGCTCCCAATTACGATCACAAGCAGGGTAACCCTTCCAATCAACAAGGAACTGGAGCACGCCCCAACGAATCCGTGAGTCACATATTTCCTGCACTTCAAATTCAGGGACCTCCCATACTTGAACGGAGGATGGCCGAGGACTGGAACGCCCAAAGACATCCTTCACAAAGGGTTTCAAAAGGGAGACATGAAACACAGGATGCACTTGCCAAGATTGGGGTAACACCAGTCGAAAAGCAACTGAGGACAAACATTTGGAAATCCTGAAAGGCCCATAGAATCGGGGTGCCAACTTGGTGGGCAGATTACGTACCGGCAGGTTCTTGGAGGACAACCAAATCAAATCGCCCACCCGAAAATCAGGCTCTGTGGTCCGACCCCTATCTGCCTGCTTTTTCATGCGCTCCCGTGCCTCAACCAGGGTTTTCCGGGCCAGGTCGTGTTGCTTCTGGATGTCGAAGACCAATTGATCTGCAGATGGAACAGCGCTGGGCAGTACTGGACTAAAAGGAACCAACTTGGGATGTAGCTCGGCAGAGCAAAAGAAAGGGCTGACACCAGTAGCAGTATAAGTTGCGTTGTTCTAGGACACCTCAGCCAAATCGAGATTCTTCACCCAGTTGGATTGAGTTGCATTGGCATAACAGCGTAGGTACTGCTCTAGAGTTTGGTTAGTTCTCTCCTTCTGTCCATTAGTGTGCGGGTGATAACCAGAACTCAAAGCTCTGCGGATACCAAGATGATTGCACAACTGATGCCAAAATGAAGAGAGAAACTGCGATCCACGATCTGAGATGATCTTCTCCGGTAATCCATGTGGCCGGTAGATGTTGTGTAGAAATGCCAGAGCCATCTGAGAGGAGGTAGGTATTTTAAGAAAAGGTATAAAGTGTGCATACTCCGTGAAACAATCCACTACCACCATAATGCAAGTGTAGCCCTCAGAAGGCGGGAGCTCGACAATAAAGTCAGTGGCGATGGTGTGCCATGGGTAGGGTGGTGTTTCTGTAGGCTGAAGTAGTCCCAAAGGTTTTCTCCTTGGCGTCTTGGTCTGAGCGCAGATTGTACAACCCTCCACATAACTCTTGACCTCCTTGGCCCAACCGGGCCACCAGAATTGTCTAGAAACCAGCTCCTGGGTAGCCTTGATGCCACGATGACCATCGACTTGCGAGTCGTGGAACCCATGAAGAATGTCTAACCGAAGTGAACACGTTGGTATGTACAGTCATTTCAAAAAGAACAGAAGACCATTGCGTTCAGTGATTTGTGGTCGTTTCAGAATGTCGGCTCGATCTGGGTCAACCAGTGTTTCTTGTACGATTCTCTGCAGATGAGGAGAAATCGTCAGAAAAAAATGCTTAGGAGAAATCAATGGAGTGTTCAAACTGATATCATTCTCTTCCTTCTCCAGAGAGCGAGATAAGACAGGTTCTGAGAGCTGGGGATGTAAGAAATGCTGAAGTCGTAGTGAGAAAAGAAAAAAACCCACCTGGCCTGTCGAGCGGTGCGACACTGCAAAGATTGTAAAAACTGCAAGTTGCGATGATCAGTACGGACCTCTACAGGAAAACGACCACCCAGCAAATGGTGCCTCCACTCCTCAAACGCAGTCTTGATAGCCAGGAGCTCCTTCTCTATGACTGCGTAGTTCTGTTCACTCAGAGCGAGGTTTCGTGAGAAATAGGCCACTGGGTATTCTTCGCCAGATATAGGATGCTTCTGTAAGAGAACAGCGCCAACAGCGAAGTTGGAAGCATCAGCCTCAACGATGTAGGGCATCTCATCGTTGGGATGACGTAAAACAGGAGCTGTACTGAACGCCGTCTTCAAACGGTCAAAGGCTGCTGACACCTCTGAATCCCAACGGAACGGAATCTTGACACTGGTCAAACGTGTCAACGGGGCAGTGACACGTGAAAAATGAGGAATGAAGCGCCGATAAAAATTGGCGAATCTCAAGAATCGTTGAAGGGACTTCAAGTTGTGGGGTTGTTTCCAATTTCGGATTGCATGTACCTTATCGGAATCCATGTGGATTCCAGCCTCGCTGATCACGTACCCCAGGAACTCCATCTTGTTCCGATGAAATGAACATTTCTCAGCTTTGGCAAACAACTGATTCTGTGATAGGCGTTGAAGAACCTCTCGTACATGGAAAACATGTTCCTCCAGATTGTCTGAGAAGACCAGGATATCATCCAGATAAACCCAGACTGAGATGTCAATCAAGTCGCTGAAGATGTGATCCATAAACCGCTGGAAGACGCCCGGGGCATTACACAACCCGAAGGGCATTACCCAGTATTCGTAATGCCCAAATGGAGTCTTAAAGGCCGTCTTCCACTCGTCGCCCTCTTTAATTCTGACCAGATGGTAGGCTCCGCAAAGGTCAAGTTTGGTGAATACTCTGGCTGATCGTAAGGACTCTATGATGTTCCGAATCAAAGGTAACGGGTACCTGTCCTTAAGGGTGATGTCATTTAGTTGGCGATAATCGATACATGGCCGTAGGGTACCCTCCTTTTTCTTCACAAAAAACAGCTGGAATCCCGCGGGGGATTTGGAAGGTACGATGTATCCTTTCTTGACGCAATCGTCCAAGCAGTTCCGAAAGTACCAGTCTTTCGGTCTGAGTCAAGGCATAAACCTTCCCATGAGGGATCACCGCACCCGGGATCAGGTCAATGGAACAATCAAAAGCTCTGTGAGGTGGAAGGGGTATGTCTCCAGGCTCAGAAAACACAGTCCTCAGGTCAGCATACGCATGTGGAATCTGGGACAAGGAACACAAACTAGATGAGTTTTACCAGAAGTAAGAGGGGTTGAGGTTGGTGACTCCAACGACGTGCCGGAACCACAACATTCTTGAAGGCAAAGAGCTGAGGTAAACACTAGAATACGGAAATCCCAATTGATCGTGGGATTGTGTCGCAGAAGCCAAGGTAATCCCAACACCACTTGATATGAAGGCGACTTGATGACATCGAGAGCAATTCTTTCCTCATGACCCTCGATTCGCAAGAGCATGCCAACTGTATGCAATCGTATGGGTCCGGAAGATAAAGGTGTTCCATCAATGACCTCCACTGGTATCGCATTTCTTCTGGTAAGCAATGGTATGCCACTGTTGATGGCGAATTCCTCTTCAATATAATTACCGAAAGCCCCACAATCCAACAAACCATGGACATCAACTGTCTTATCATGCCACTTCAGATTGATTTTCAAAATCATCAAGACAGCCGGATGCATAGGTGGAAATGCCGTACTGGCACAAAAAAGGTCTTGTAGCAAAGAAGGACCTGTCGTAGCCTTTCCAGTAGACGACAGGTCTCCTAGTTTCCCCCTTTCTTGATAGGACGCAAAGGACAGGTACCCAGATAATGACCTGCAGCTCCACAGTATAGACACAGTCGCAGACTTCTCCTGCGCTTCTTTTCTTCTTCAGATAAGGGACCTCTTACTGCACCCAATTGCATAGGCTCTGTAGAGGAATCCGAAGGTGCTAGCATTCCAGTTGGTAGGGCTGACGGCCTGGGGTACACCTTCTCGAACCGACATCTCTCACCCTTTCTCTCGGCCAATCTCTGGTCTATCCTCAAAACATGTACAATACGTTTCTTAAGATCTTCGGGTTCAGGAATGTGCAACAACTCATCCTTGTATTCCTCTCTTACTTGATTATGTGCTGTGGAGGCCAGATTAGGAGACTGGAAGACTTCCAAGAACGCTTTTTCAAAGGCCACGAAATCACTAAGAATGGGGCTATTTGTAACAACCAGGGGTGTAGCCCAAGCAAGAGCGTTTCCAGACAAGTTGCCCAATATGTAGCCGATCTTGGCTTTATCATTATTGAAATGAGTCGATCGGTAGAGGAAATGTATCCGAAAATGGTTGCAGAATTCACCCACACGTCTGGGATCTCCATCGAACTTGATGGGTACAGTGTGAGCCATGGTGTTTTCAGACTGTGGAATTGCCCCAATGTTCTGTGTCACGATTTCACGTAATGTCACATTCTCCTGACGGAGTCCAGTCATCTCAGAGCTTGTACTTCATTACAAAGACCTGGGTCCTCTTCCATCTCAGAGTCCGAAGTATCCGAAGGCAGGCGTCTCAATCTGTTAAAGACTGCGTCACGAGGACGTTGCGTACCTGTTAGTCCGGGTTGAGGACCTTGAAGATGATGCCAGGCTGTCAGGAATCCTGCGGAGATGTGGTGGATGACGCGGGAAACCAGCCCAGCTCCCGCCCGAGTGGGGACCGGGTTGGAGGTGAACCAGCTCCCAATGCCACGGATGCGCTCGCCCCTGATAGCGTGGCGTCAGGACAGTGCAAGCACTGACAGGGGGAGCCTTTCTGAAGACGGTTCTGAGTTCCAAGAAGAAGACTGGATCCGGAAGATGGAAGACCCAAGGATCAGGTCTCAGTGATAGTGGTTGAAGGCTGGATCCGGCAGATGGGAGACCCGAGGATCAGATCTCAGAGGTAGTGGTTGGCCCACAATGAAAGGTACCAAGGCAGAGGGAGGCAGAGCAGGCAGGCAGACAAGGTACAGAAGGGCGAGAACCAACTAAAAGGAACAGAAGGGGAACCACCCCAACCCAGAAGGGAAGGAAAAGGGAGCCCCAACCACAGGACAGGGAGAAGGGAAGACAGGACAGCACAACCAGGGAGTGTACCAAGAGGGTACCAGGAACAAGGAAAACGGGAATCAGGCTACAGGTAAGGAAGGCACAAGGACCGCAAGACTGTCCAAACAGAGTGCCCCGTGCAGCGCGCATGCACGGAGAACGGGAAACGGCCGCCCGCGCATGCGCAGACCAGCATGCCCAGGGAACCCGGAAGCACCTGAGGACCAGGACAACCCCGGATCCCCCAAGCGAAAGTGCGGGTACATCCTCCAGGATGGGCCGCACCGCTTCAGGTAAGTGAAACCCAAGGCGGGCGGCGTGACATATTGGCACAACTGCTGGTGTCAAACACGGCACGATCTGAGGTCTCCAAAATATGGGAGGAAGGGGGCTAGGTTTCCTACAGAGGCATGCAGCTGCTCCTCTACAGAAGTTCAAAGAGTTTTAAGCTGCAGGATATGTTTTACCTCAGCCATGAGTTTATGTCACGCCGTTCCCCCCGTGGCGCCTCTGGGCCAGATGGTCTGTCCGCAATCAGCGAGCCATCACGTTTCAGCTGAAACGTGATGCAATGGTCTAGTTCTTTCCAATATGGCCACGCCAGATAGAATATAACTCTTCGGCTGCATTAGCGCGGTGCGTTGCAACCCCTTGGTGTTTCCTTTACGGTAAGACGCTGTGTAGGGATATCCTTGTGTTTTCCCTACTTCTGCTTGCTGCCTTTTGCTTGCCTTGCCTCTCGTCCTCTCTTTTGCTCTCCGTGTGGTGTTCTGTTTTCCCGGTGGTTCTTCGCCCTCCTGTTGCTCTACTGGTCTCGCGCTTATCTGTGTTTCCATATCCCTGGTCTCCCACTTCCTGGAGCATTCCGATCCCTGGTCTCCCGCCTACCTGCAGCATTTCTCTTTCACTGCCTCAAGATTACTTCATCTGTTTCTCACTGGCTTCAGATCATACTTGGTATTTCTACTTACCTCCTACTTCCGGATACTTACTTGGAGCTGCCATTGGACCTGCATCACACGTCAAATTCCCAGGTTTCTTTTGCCCTTATTGGCTTTTTCCCTGCACGGCTGTTTCGGGGTAGGAGCCACTAGTCCGCCTGTTTCCTCAGACAAACATAGTTGCTTCCCTTCATGACAGACCTTGCCTCTTTAAAGAAAGAAAGATTACCAAGAAGAAGAAGAAGGGAAAGAAGGAACGGGAAGAAAGTTTCCCCTCCACCCATCAGGAAAGAACAGGTGAGGAGCAAGGAAACCATTCCGACTCTGGTGACAGCCTTGACAGTTTACTCATAAAAGTAAACCCTTGGTCAGTTGGAATCTCCTTTGGAGATCCAGTACGAGAACAAACAACAGAAGTAAATGTTTCAAGATCTGTTGGGAAGTATTTTTTCCATAAGGGAAAGGCTTGCTTCAGGTTAACGGATTACATAGTCTAAATATATATTTATTACCCAACCTAGATGTTTCTAAAGGACCTACTATATCCATTTCAAGGAACATCAATAATAGGTAAAGGTTGCAAAGGGGCAGAAGGTGCCATTTTAGTACTAGTTTCATGACACAACGCACAGGTGTTTATAGAGTTCTTCACATCGGCATACATTCCTGGTCAATAGAATCTGTTTACAAATTGAGCTTGTGTTTTAGCTGTTCCTAAATATCCCCATGTTAAATGAGAGTGTGCCTTTTCTAGTAAAATATTTGAATGACTTTTGGGAACTACAATTGAGCTCTAGGATTAACGGAAAGATCTACATCACCCCTAAACAATAATGCAGTGTTTAGAAAGAAGAAAATCCTCCTCCCTTCTTACTCACTTGTTACCTGATTAAAGGTTTCAGTGAATAATGGATCATTGCATTGTGCAAAAGCTAAATCAGGTATGACTTCTTCTACTCCTATATTAACTGAAACAACTGGGAAAAGTTCTGCTTCCCCAAAACCTTGAGTTCCTCTTCCAGTCTGATCACAATTTTTATCCTCTTCTGGTTTCAGGTACATAGTCATCTACACTATAACCTGGGCAATCCTTTCCCCAGCTTTAATTTGGTATGCTTTTTTTCCATTATTTAGCAACAGTACTTTAACATCACCTCTAAGGTCCAGGTCAATAACTCCTGCCAATATGTCTACGGCATAGCACCAGGCTAGACCTGACTTAGAGGCAAGGTGGAAATAAGTACCCTTGGGCAGGTCAAGAATTAAATCTGTGGGAACCAAAGCCCTCTCCCCTGGTTGAATTAACTCTCCTCTACTGCTACATATATCAAACCCTATTGATTGTGCAGTAGCTATAGTGGGAATGGAGACTCTCTTACAGAGTCTCTTGAATTTCAGAGCTCCCCAATTTGTATCAAATGATTCCAATCCCATTACTGACACCATGTGTGAGGGGTCAGAAATGTGATGGCAAACAACTTTGTGAAGCTTTCTTGTTAAATGCAATTTTATTTTAAAATAGGGTTGGATGAACGCCTCACTATGCCTACCCTGATAAGGATTTCCCTGCCTAAAATAAACGAAAGTAAACACTCTAACAAAGGCTCTCTGTCCCTCTGACCTATACATAGAGAAAATAAACAAGGAAATGTATAGCAATTCTCAACATACAATAATGATTGAATTTGTAATGTCACCACTGTCTCTCTTTGTAACTTGGGCAAATTCCCCTTCCCCAAGTGTAACCCTTGTAAGCACTTCTTCAACTTCCACCTGGTTTACTCCTACGCCAGGCCCACTCTTTCAACAGTTTGCAGTTCAGGTATACTCACCTGCCCGAACAGCAATTTACAACCACAAGTGCTTTTGGGGTTAAATATTATTTGATGAATGTTTCACCACAACTTCAAGATGTTCATCAAATTGCAGCTTCAAAACTTCCAACAACTCTTCAGGGAAAAGAAGATTCACATCAGTGCTTTTTAACACGCTTCTTACAATAATGCTCTTCTGTCTATAGATCCCGCTCTCTCAGAAGAGCAACCTTTGTGACACTCTTGTTTCCCCACTATACAAGTAACCAATGACTGATATGCAAAGCATCTTTTAATTCTCTTCCCTTGACTTGAATAATGTGAGTTCATACCAATTTTCACCACAGCTTGTGTAACATATGAGCAACAATTGACACTGGCCCTCATTACGACCCTGGCAGATTTTTTCCGCCATCGACGGACTTTCCGGCCATGGCGTAAAGTCCGTTTACGCCATGGCGGATGGTGGACTTACCGCCCCATTCCGAGGTCGGCGGGGCGGTAAGTCCCCATTGACCCATTTACCCTTCCCCATTCCCATTTCGGCCCCATAGGGTATAATGGGAGTGGGGAAGGAGTTAATTACGCCACCGTAAATTACGGTGGCGTAATTAACACCAAGGTCCCATAGCGCCATGGATTTCTCCGCCCGCAAAAAGCGGGCCGAAAAATGACCATGGCGCTTTGGGAACTCGTAGTTGGCGGTAAGGGGTCGGCGCAGCTAACGCTGGCGTAGACCCCTTACCGCCAGGGTCCTAATGAGGCCCACTGTCTATGAATCTTTCAGTGGCCCTTTGCTGCGGTTGGAAATATCTGTTATTTTGTAAATGCCTTGGTTTAGCTTTCTATTGGCTTGAACAATGCTTTTAGGTGTTCCCTTTTAGCCAGGTTGCCCCTTTATATTGTTGGTGTTTCCATAGACTCACATTTATAACATTACAGTCTGTTGGCTAATGTAGTTTTGCTGCTTTTTAGGACTGTGGTATTCAAAAAATACCTTCTAAATCTCTCTCGCTCGTGAGTGCTGCTTTTGCTTGGTTTTGGTAGAGCGAGTTTCAAAAGTGCTTTTTGTGATGATTCAGTAATGATTCCCCACAAAATCTCGACTTGGGACCTTCCTCATGTGGCCAGGGGAAGGCAGACGCTTCCTGATCCCAACCCTGGGGTGGTGTTCTGTGGGAGGATCACATGGTGGAGGAAACAGGGCAGGAGGAGGGGGAAACACCCCTGTTTAACTTACCCCAAAAGCCTAGTCTTTTAATGGTTTATTGCAAAGTAGAACGACTTAGAAAATCTAACATTGTTGCCAGGGACTTTAGGTTCCATAATTCCCTCAGTACTGAGACGAGGAAGAGGGATGCAGAGGAACATTACTGTGGAAGCGGTCTCCCAATTAGTGTGGATGACCTGCACCTGAAGGGGACTGAGAGGCTTAAAAGCCCCATCAGGTGCAGGCATCGAAAAGAGAAAGAGGAGTAGAACAGCTGAAGAAGAGAAAGCAACGCGGGCCATGGTTGCAGCTGAGAGGGAAGCTGAGGTGAAAGAAGACGCTGGGGCCACTGAAATGCCTAAGGAGGTGGCGGGTCCTGAGAGAGTCTTTGCCTTGAGCTCTCCCTGTTGCAGAGGCTGCGCAGTGGGAAGCATAAGGAAGAGATGCTTGCCTGACAAATATTTGGTGTGCAGAGTTTGCACATCGGTAAGCAGCAGTTGCGAGAGTAGTGTGCACACTTTAGAGGTTCCTGGTGGCTGGGTTGCACCTGTCCCTCTCTGGAGCAGAAGAAGCTCCATTCCTCAGTGGCGTGAGCAGAGGAAGACCAGAGGAGGGTGTCCACCCAACCGTGGGAAGGCACAAGCACCGAAGGCTTGCGAACACCAAGCAGAGCAGAGGATAGCAAAGGGGCAACGTGCTGGTCTTGCAAGAAAGACCATGCAGAGCAACAGAGGTTTGAATCCTGGATCCGCGCTTAGAAACGGAACTCAGGTACGGTATTAGCGCGTTATAAAAAAACAATTAAATAAATAAAAAGAGCATAATCGAACGACTTACCCAATGAGTTCACAGCTTGCAAGTGACTCCGGAGTGCTTCAAAGCTGTCCGCGTGTTCACAGCAGGCAGCTTCACTCGCATGTGGGTGAAAGCAGCAGTGACTGTATTTTTGAATATCGAACTATACAAAACCAACAAAAGTTGTACCTGTTGAAGCAAAGTGACTGGGTAGATAAATGTATGAGATTGTGGAAAGCCCGAAAACCCCTTGAGGAAGCTGTAGAAGGTCCAAAAGAGTACAAGCAATACCCAAGTCCAGAGTGTATTAACAGCCAGCAAAACCAATATAACCAACAATGCTCAAGGCAAGAGGGGAATACTGCAAAGCTTCATGGCTGTAAGACTTACTGCTTATGTGTTATGAAACACAGATCACCAGGTGATAGAAACCTACATTGCCAAAGCCAAGATAGAAGAGAAGTGGCACTATCTTTTGGTCACTATTTGGCTGTTGGTGCAGAGGGGAAAGAAAGGTGGCAAACAGGCTGCCCTTCTGAAGATGTTTATCCAGAGGAAGAGGAGCATAGTTGCCAAGGAGTCTTTAAGATCACTAATATGGTTCTTTGTTTCCCCATCACTTGTTGAATGTTTGATGCTTAAGAAGTATAATGAAGTTGTTGTTATTCTAAGTTGGAAGTTATCCCTGAAGCACCTTTCTGTTATTTTTGGTGAAGAAGTAGATGGACATGCGAATATAACCATATGGCAAGACGTTGTTGCGTAAAAGGGCCTGGCAAAGGAATAAACCAGGTAGTAGTTGATGCAAGTGCTGAACTGTGGTTCTAACAGAAACAACTCATGTTAACTTGTGGCATTCAAAGAAAAATTGTGAAAGCTTGTCGAGGAAAAGTTAACAATTCTTTTTTAAACCAAAGTTGTGGTAAACCATCCTGACGAAGACATTTGTTGTTACTCAATTAAACAAATGCAAAGGTGAAACCGGTCCTTCTTCCTTTAGGAGTTGGGAAACACTATTTGTTTTTGTTAAAGGTGAAACCTGTTCTTACTCCAGTAGGAGTTGGGACACACTATTTATTTCTGAAACCTCATGTTGTGACACTTGTTGTTATTTACTTGGAGAAGACAAATGTGAGACAGTTCTTATTCCAGGAGGAGTTGGAGCTGACTTTTACTGTTGATACCTTACTGAAGCAACATAACTTTATGTGATTAAGTCCAAATTCTTAAGAACTGTATTGGAACTTTGTGTCAAACCAGGTTTCCTTGTTTCATTTGAACTGTGGAGAAAACCTGTTTTTAGATCTGTGGAAGGGAAACCCACTCAGGTTATGAGGAGAGACATTGATCATATTGTGAATCCAATCATATGTTATATATCATTGTTGAATTGAATTGCATATATTTCCTTATTGCTTTATAGGTTGTACAAGTGTGAGGAGCAAATGTGTTAGAATGTTTCCTTTAGTTTATTTTTGGCAGGGAAATCCTCAGGGATAGTGAGGAATGTATTCAACCTTTTTACTTAATAAAATGGCTAAAGTTGAAAACTCTTTACAAGGTTGTCTGCCTCACATTTCTGACCCCTCACATTTTCCAGTCATGTTCAGTGACACAGGAGTGTGTCTCCCTTGCCAAACACTTTCCTTGTATACGCAATTGGGGATGGAGCACCCCGGGGTCACACACAGGCTG
Organism: Ambystoma mexicanum; assembly: GCF_040938575.1. Classification (NCBI taxonomy): domain Eukaryota; kingdom Metazoa; phylum Chordata; class Amphibia; order Caudata; family Ambystomatidae; genus Ambystoma; species Ambystoma mexicanum. The sequence goes on from NC_090932.1 coordinate 153,818,341, forward strand.
TGAACTCACTGGGTAAGACATGCTCTTTTCTTACTCTCTACGCCTACAGGATTCTTCTTCTTTTGGCTTCTCACAATGCGGCAAACTTCTTCTTCTAGTTCGCCGCCAACCCTCACCACCTGATAATGGAGCCCTTGTTGCTCCTGAGATGTACTGGTGCACGCCAGCCACCAGACACACCAAGGTCCTCTGGTGCACGCAAGACACCTGAGACGGTTTCCGGCAAGGGAAAACTTCCCTAGTCTTTGCTTCCCGCTGCGCGTATCCTCTGCAGACTTGATCGCCAGAGGGCAAGCTTCCCTTTCAAATGCTTCTTTCTGCACAACCTCTGTAATTCAGGATTTGAGAGGCACAGACCCTCTCAGGACCGACAGCTGCTCTGTGCCACACAATGGTCCCAGCGTGTTCTCTCTCTTCCAGCAATTTGGACTGTCTGCATACACAATGCTGCTTCTGCTTTTTGCTGCTGCTTCTTCCTTCTCTCCAACTACTAATGACCTGCACCTCACGTGGCCTTTTAAACCTCTCAGTTTCGCTCAGGTGTGGGTAATCTGCGTTAGTGAACTGACCACTCCTATAATAATGCACCTCTTCACTCATCTTTCTCACCCCAGTACTTAGTGGATTATGTGACTTGAAGTTCCTAATGACCAAGTTAGGGTTTCTTATTTCTGCTGTTTTACAAGCCATCAGACGAGTAGGGCTTTGGGAAAAGATGACCAAGGGGGTTTCCCATTTCTCCTGACCTGCTTCCCCCCCTCATGTTATCTGCCCGCAGAACACCACCCCCAGGGTTGGGATCAGAAAGCGTCCGCCTTTACATGGCCACATGAGAAGGGTCCCAGGCCAGGTTTTCTGGGGGAATCATTGCTGATTCATCACAAAAGCTATTACTCTGCTCAATTAAAACCCTGTCACTTCTATTACTCCTATGACACCCGACTTACTGTTGTACTCTAACATACATACAGTCAATTGCCTCTGTACGGTCCCTCTCTAGGCTTCCTTGGTGCTTCCTAGACCGACTCTCTGGGCAAATCAACCGCCTTTGTACCTCTCTCACCCCCTCCTCACCAATTGCACCATCAATGTTTTGATTCTATGCAATCCCTCACTCTGCAGATCTTTTAAATCTAGTTGCACTACTATTGTTTTGATTCTAGGCAAGCCCTCCCTCTCCTAATGTTTTTGAAGTTTAATCTAGACAATCTTTTCACAATGCTGATGTGTTGAATCTAGACAATTATGGAGACACAGTTGATGTATTGCTATTGTTGTGAATTTAGGCAATCTCTCCCTCTGCTGATGTTTTTTAAAATAAAATTCAGTTTCTATTGACGGTTGCAACAAAGCATAATAAAGCATAACAAGATCATTTCAACGACATGTCCACAACTACATTTTTTAACATTTCCACCCCCAACAATAAAGGTGCTTCCCTCTCCTATCCCCCACACAGGCACCACCCTCCTCTTGTCCCCTCCCCTCACACCCCCCACCCAGGTAGCAGAGTGATGCAATATGAAAGACCAATGTACAACACTGTGAGGAATTCGACCGTCCGCACAGTACATGTGCGCTCACCGGGGCTTTTTAAATTTTTTTAATGAAATTGCATGATGGTATATCAGCCTCCGGAAAATGTGTGAGGCTAATCTGCACACATTTTCCTATGCTCACCACACCACATACACATAGACCTGTGTACTCTGGGTTGACACAGCCTACGGGGGGCCATCCCCCCTGTCCTTTTTAGTTGGGATATGACAGCCAGGATTACACCATGTCCTCTAAGAAGGGGGAGGGAAAAACAGTCCCCCTGCCATTGCCAGTCTAATTAACTATCAAATGGTCCATGGATCCACCCTGTCCTTTTGTTGAGCCCTGCAGAATGGTAGCATCAGTTAACATAATTAACATACTAATAGAGTATATTTCAAACAGGCCCATATGGGGCCTGGCTACAGAGGTTAACAAAGGAGACAGCAAACCCCAGCAACCTTTGATATGCACTCGGTCAACCTGAAGCCAGCTCCCGCCCTTAGTATCAATGGACAGTCAAATGTCATGTCTGAGAAAGTGTGTATTACAGTAGTCATACACGGAGAGAGATACAATTCAGACTGTAGGAGTATGTGATTTGACAGAGACAGAAAGTCTGGTCCTGCCGCAGCTTCAAGGGAGACCTGCCGCTTTAATCTAGAGAGCTCAATTAACTAGAGCAAGGTTGTCCAACGTACGGCCCGCGGGCCACAATGCAGCCCTCCAAGCCATTTCATGTGGCACGCGAGGCCATGGCCTGGTTTATTTATTTATTTGTCCGATGTTTGTCGGGTCCGTGGACCCGATTAATTAATTTATTTCTGCCATGCTGGGTACCTCTGCCTGCTGAGGACCCCGTAGAGACGCTCGCTCCGGACACACCGCAAATTGGGACCCAGTCTGGCCCTTTCCAGCTCACTGAGAGACCCCGGCCTTCAGGAAACCACAGCCTACTCTAAGTGCAATACGCACCCGCAATCCAGCAGCCGTTTGAGGATTGCCAACAGCCTCCCACTGCTACAGCAGCAGCAGATACTACGGACCACACCACTACTGGTGGCATCCTGACGAAGGCCTACCCACATTCAGGCTCCAATCAAGCCCTATTTGGCCGAAACACACCTGTGTTGATCCCCTGTGACATAACTGTACCATCCCCCTCTTGTGTATGTTTTTGTAAAAACTGTTGTGTACACCCTGTGTAGACCACGCCTGAGACCACGTTCTGTCCCAGGTGCACCCTCTTCTAAATTGTAGGTATTCCCTACCTAATTTTTAAATGTGCCTCTATGTGAAGTTTTGACCTCAATATCTCTGAGGTCGGCACTTACCTGTGCTACCACCGAATATAATCACTCTTGTCCGTTTGCTCTAAACTTTCGTGCTTATCGAAAGTACTGTAAATTAATCATTGAGTCACCCAAAATATTCTGTGTTGTTTTAAAATAAATATCAACATTCAGAACGACAAACACCGCCTGTAGGATCTTTCATCCTGATTATTTTTGATATGTATACATGTGATTTGACAGAGACAGAAAGTCTGGTCCTGCCGCAGCTTCAAGGGAGACCTGCCGCTTTAATCTAGGACCTCAGAGAGCTCAATTAACTAGAGCAAGGTTGTCCAACGTACGACCCGCGGGCCACAATGCGGCCCTCCAAGCCATTTCATGTGGCCCGTGAGGCCATGGCCTGGTTTATTTATTTATTTGCTCGATGTTTGTCGGGTCCGTGGACCCGATTAATTAATTTATTTCTGCAATGCTGGGTCCGACCAGCATTGCGGAAATAAGTAAATGAACTGGGTCCACGGACCCATCAAACATTGAGCAAATAAGTAAACAAACTGGGCCGTGACGGAGCACTGTTACTGCCTCTGGTGCCCCCTGCGAGGGGGCACCAGAGGCAGTACAGGCCATGGCCTGGTTTATTTATTTATTTGCTCGATGTTTGTCGGGTCCATGGAGCCAACTTCTGGGCCGTGGCGGAGGACTGCTACAGGCCATGGCCTGGTTTATTATTATTATTTTGTTTATGTTGTCGGGTCCGTGGAGCCAGCTTCTCGGCCGTGGCGGAGGACTGCCACTGCCGCTGGTGCCCCCTGGAAGGGGACACCAGAGGCAGTTACAGGGCATGGCCTGGTTTATTTATTAATTTGTATGGGTGTGGTTGTCCTGTGAGTGCGCTGCTTTCCCTATTTTTCCAACCTCTGAAGCCTGAAAAGCAGATGCATGCATGCTTGACATGCGGCCAACTTTGCACCAGACCTGCAGATGAACTTAACTGGTCTGCTGTTAAATCTGAGTTACCAGTTTAATGGTATCCACTACCGAAAAATAATTGCTCATTTTAATATAGCCAATATGATAGCTCAGTGGGTTGAGCGCTCACTGCTGCGATGTGTGTGCTTTCAGCTTTCAGCATTACATTTAACTTCTCTATGCTGTGGAATTCCACTATGCCCCTGATTAGTTGCAATGGGCCTGAGGGATTCTTGGAATTTGAGAGTATATTTTACATTGTTATACCCAGTGATCCCATATCTCCCTGCACAATGGGGTCACACCAACTAAGCATCCACATGAATTACCCTTGCTTTCTCAGTATTGTTGCTCACCTAAATTTAGGGTTGTTTTGTATGGGAAAGCATCCCTAAATGACTCATTACTAATTTGGCCTAGAAGACTGAAAAGTATCTTGGCAGTCAACAGTTGCCTGTTTGTTTGTGCTCCTCCAAGATATTTGGCACACGCCGATGCCTCTTCAGGCATAGTATGTGGAAAGGTGCTTTCTCTGAAATCATCCTGAGATACACAGCGTGTATTGTCCAATACAAGATTCTTTTCAGTCGAAAGATGGATTTTGATTCTCCTCTTCTGACCCTGTTCTGCTATTCCTTCTTCTTCTTGTCGCACAACATCCTACGAGAATAAGGGCCAGCATTCATCTCTTGCTATCTGAATTGGTTCTGTTTGCTTCAAATGTTTTCCATTAATTTAGTTTGGTGTTTGATGGAAAATTGAAAACTTGCATTGCTAGGCAAATTTTTCCCATCGCTCCGTCTTTCTTCTTAATTTAGATGACAAAATCATTGCAAACAAAGTGGTGTAGCGTGTTGTGTAGGGGAGGCATGGAATCACAAGCATAACACGTACACAATAGGTACAATATGAAAAACCTTTATTGATGTTTTCTGGGGTTGGGCAAACTCGCCCTATGACTAAGATGGGAGTAGTCTTCAATTGGGTTCAGCTTTGGGTGATCAATTTTCCACATTTTATCTTTTGAATGGGATTATGCTTCTTTCATTACCACAGAAGTAATGAATGTGTATTACAGAGATAAGCTGGCACATGTATTGGGCACACTGCACATGCTCAGGCAGCATCAATCATGCTTTGTACAGGACAATGCTGGCCTAAATTGGGAACAACCAGCATAGACATGTTGCAACAGAGGCATATTTTGGGCACAACCAGCATGCCAATGTGTTACATCAGTGACAGTGCTGTCTTACACTGTGGACAGATTGATCATTAAATATGTTGTGTTCTACAATGTTCTTGTCTGCTGTTGGTGACATGGAATGTACATGTTCCCCTTAAGAACTGATTGTAAACGTATGGCTTTTTGGCCACTTTTCCTGCTGTTAAATGCACCATTTCAGACCCATATTTGAAAAAGAATCTTGGGGGGGGACCCCCAAACCCTCCCTAGATCATTATAGCTCCCTCGCTACGCTCGGTCGCCCCCACTATTTCTGAAAAATATCAACACATACACACTGGAAGAAACTAACCTTTGATCACTGTCCCTGACACCAAAAGCTATCTTTGGGACTGCATGGTTATCACTGCATGTGATGCTATTGTGTCAAAGGTCACACACCATCGATTTTGAATATACTGTTTTGGGTGAGGGCAGTGACTTTTGACTCTCTGGCCCACTGGGTGACAAAAAGTTAATGCTTCGGGCCCATATTCAAAAAGGTTGGACAAGCCTGAACTAGAGAGACCTTTTGATCTCCAACAGACAGGAAGGTGGGTGGGACTTAGTATTAAATGTTTTCACCCCTTTACCTTTTCTGTTGCAAAACACCCTGACCTCATGAATATGAGGAGATTGTTGGTGGGGGCCCACAATTGGTTCAATAAGGTAGGCATAGCCTACACCAATTACTGTGGCCCATCTGGCTTTAAAAGAGGGCTGAGCCCCTCTTTTGAGCAGGTAATCTGAAGACTTTGCAAGGAGTAACAAGAAGAACTCAGCATTGCACCCTTGCTGAAGGTACATTCTGCCTTACATCTCCTGCCAGTGAAGGAAGAGCAGGACATCCAAGAGGGAAGCAAGATCCATCTCCTAAACATCTCCCAGGGAACAGAGGAAGATACTGAATCCATAAGACCCTCTTGCAGCTCCAGAACCAATACCCAGCTGGCACATAGCGTCCCTGCTAGGCTCTGCAGCAAGCTTCATAGGTGGGAAGTTGTTAGGACTGGTTTTCTATACTCTGGCCTGGTGGACAGATGTACAGAAGGCCAACCTGTATTGTGACAGGGACAACTCTGGGGAGCTGTAGCCAAACCAGTTCGGGTAGCAGTGACAAGCGGTCTAGGCTAAGTTCTTCAAAGGTGGTGGGCTTGTAAAGGGTCCACAATGAGGTCACACAATGGGAATCACAGATTACACTTAAACAGGATGTATACAAATACAGTTATTATTTTTTGGCCAAAACACACTATAGAAAAATGACTACTAGCAAGTAGAGTTATCACACAACACTGGTAAAATAGATACATATTAACTTATTAAAAGGGCATAATATTCAACACAAACTCCTGCAGAGGAAAGGTAAGATTATATTAGGCCCTTATTGGTTCACAGAGAATGGTCCCTAACTCAAATTGACCAGCCCTAAATTGTCTGGGGCCTTTTGCCCAATAGTTCAGGTAAAGTTCAGCAGAATCTTTGAAGCAGGAAACAATGCAGGTAGAGTCTCTGGGGTCCAGTGAAGGGTTCTTATGGTTAGAGTACAAGTTAAACTAGCTAACAGAAGTAGCCCCAACTTTCAGAAGTCTTGCGCAAGCAAGCACTGGCGAAGTCAAAAGTGGTAGAATAAAGTTTATTATAAGCCCATTGATTTATAATGGGATTATACGGGAAGGTAAGAGGTTCTGTAACATACCCCCCATACTCTGATTCTTCCCCAGACTTGGCAGGACAAAGTAAGAGGGTCCGACATTGCTTTTGCCACCAAAATTCACAGTCCTCGATTTGCAGGGGTTCCACGTTCTAGCTGATCTTCGGTAGGCGTATTTCACTGTTGCAAGGAATCTTGAATGTAGAATGCAGCGAAACTCGATGCAGGACCCCTCTCAGGACTGGACTCAGATCAGGTAAGTGATTTTGGATGGTGGTCACCACAGCACACTGACGCAAAGGGACTCAACTGCCGCAGTCGGATTTCACTCTTATCTCGGGTCCCCTTGATGCTAGGACGCCAACATTTCGCAGAGGTCAGTCTCGTAGGACCAGCTGTGGATCCCCCATGTTACAGGTCAAACTCGAAACGGTGACACCAGCAGTACGGTAGCCCAAAATCAGAGCTGGTCCGCCACAGAACAGTCCTGGGGCACCTCCGAAGGCTCTCCTTTGCAGGGTACCGAGCAGACATCAGGAATGGATGTTCCCTCCATTCCAATGGTTGCAGCTCCTTCTCAGGACTGCTAAAGATCTTCAGCAAGACAGGGCTCCTCCAGGAGAGCAGCAGAGGTTGGTAGCCAAGCATTCTTCCGACTGGTCTCCGGTTTCTTCGCAAGTCCCACAGCTTGATAGGATTCATGGCTCCTTCACGTTTCTCCAGGATCTCTGAAGAATGGGTGCAGGGGTTCTCTTCTTATCCTAAAAGCCAGGTAAAAGCAGCTGCCCTCACTAGCCAATAGCAGGACTAGCCCCCCCCACACACACACACACACACACCAGCATTGGTCCAATCAGGACCACTGGTGGGAACACTCATGCATATGGCTCAGACACAGTGAAACCATTTGTGGATTGGGACCAGACAGTCCCAGCCCACATCCTGCCAGCAAACACACACAGCCCTCCAGTAGCCCCCCAAAAGCTTCTGCTTTCTCGGGCACTGGAAGTCCATTTAAGGTTTTTCGTAGGAAGAAGGCTTAAGAACAAGAAGGCCAAAGGGCAGGCAAAAAAACCATGTGGCACTGCCATGTTTGGACACTAGCCACAGTTAATAGCCATACGCGGTAAACACGGTAAAGCTAAAACAAAAAGTCCCAAAAAGTTGGGAAAAGTCACTGCTGCCAGCAGCTTATCTTTTGAGCACATCTAGAGTAACCAGAAATCCTCTGAGTGTTAGCCTAGGGCAAAACAAAAAGTGTACCCCATTGTACTGCAGTGTAAGCTGCTTTGTACAATGATAAAAGTTACCACAAGTAATAACACGGCTAAGGGAAACCATGTGTCTCAGTACTGACAGCCTGAAGGACATGTCAGTTTCCCCATAACATATGAGCAAAAGCCAGTGTAGTGAAGCTTAAGGCTTCACTGCACTGCAAAAAGAGCTGGACAGAATCAAAAATAAAATCAAAACGTTTGGGGGTCCCATAAAGATGGAAGGAAAGGTGCAGTAAAGAGAAATCTTTCCTAACAGAAGTGTCGGAGAGTCTCTGGACCAAACAAAGGACAAGGAAGCTGCCTGCAACACTCTCCTCAGCTTTGGGCCATCCGCCTTAAAGGACAACACAAGCCCACTGAAGAAGCTAAAAGGAGTGCATCAACAAGAATCTACAGATGTCCGTCTTAAAGGACATTTTCGAGCCCCTCGAGCTGCACCCGACTGAACCACTGACTGTTGTTAAGCCAAAGTCACTCAAGCTGCCCGAGATGCCTCGACCAGTGCTTCAGACCCTCCGAACAGCACTCTGACAACGATGCCTGGCCCGAGCCGCTGTGTATGCCAGCCTACAGCTGTCCATCTAACCCCGCTCGCCGAACTGCCTGCCGCCTTATACCCGCAGCTTTCTCCCATCTTCAACTTTGTCGCAGAAGCTCCAAGGCGCCCTGAAACCGACTCGACCCTGTCGAGCACCAAGAACATCGACAGCACAAGGTATATTGTGGTTCTGTCACCCTGCTCCATCTCCGAAGACCCCTAGTGACATTTTAAGACCCATTGCTCACTTTGTGTTGAAACCAAGTATCCTTGAACTATTGTGATTAATCACTTTACCAACTACCCTCCTGTCAGTATCCAGAGTGCATCCCTTTTCCTTCTTTGAAACTGTCTGTCCTCTGTATTTTTATTTATTTATTTTATTTATTTATTTTGCATTTTTAAAGCACTCGCACATCCCGCAGGCATCGAGGCGCTGTTACAGGAATTGTTTGTTTTTTAGTTGTGTAATTGTTTTTGTCTTAGTTGCATATTTATAATGTGCTTAAATACCCAGAGGTTTCTAAGCGCGGACCCAGGGATCGAACCTGCGTTGCTTTGTGTCGTTTTGCTTTCAAAGCGAGCACCTTGCCGCTGAGCTATCCTCCCAGGTATTCCTTTACAGAGTTGGTTGTATTTTGTAGTATGCTAGAACTGTCTGTTGTGATGATAATAAAATAGATATTTTTATACAAGCTTGACTGGACAGTCCCTTTTATCATTGGGTAATAATTGTATTTTCGTTGTATTGCAATTAACCAATGATCGATGACCTTGTGGAGATAAGCCTGGAGATAAGCCTGCCATCCCGTCCATGTTTCCAAAATTGGACAAGGAGGTTTATAATCTGTTCGTATCCCTTCTGGTGTAATGAAGGTGTGGGGCTGATTGATGGTTTAGAAACCGATATTCATCCCTGGAACACTGGTGCCCCAGAAGTTGATTTGTCACAAGGCACCTCTCCACTCCCTCCAGAGCCTTTATCCATTCTAAGACCTCCTTCCAGAAGCTCTGCACCTCTTTACACCCCCACCACATGTGCCAATAATCAGCACTCTGGCCACAACCTCTCCAGCACCTGGTGTCTATCCCTGAGAATATCTTCATAGCCACACTGGGTTTCACTGCCATCTGTACAATAGTTTGATGCTGTGTAGCTTATACTGGCACACTATCGATGTTCTATGGGTATTCCTACATAACATTCTCCACTGCTTCCCATCAAGTTCCACTACCATATCTTTCTCCCACCTTCTCCTGTGCATTTCTATGTCCCCACACAGTGCAGCCAGCAGGGTCTGATATAATTTTAAAATCAATCCCCTCATGGTTGTGTTATTACTTAATACCTCCTCTGTGGCTGTGAGCCCCCTCTGCAGAGCCTCCTTCCATCTCCCTGACATCAATGCTCCTTTAAGATGAAGATATTAAAACGCTGACAATACCCGTATGCCCAAACTCTCCCCTAGAACAATTATCCCCACAAATTCCTCTCCCTTCTCTACCTTTCCCACTCTCTCCAATCCTGCCTCAAACCAGTGCGGACACCGACCATGATCCAGGATGTGGTCTCGTATCATGGATGCCTATATGTGGCTCAGCTGGGACGGCCACGTCATGACTCCACTCATTTCCCTTTTAGTTCTCCATGGTGCCCACAGCAGGCCCATAATGCAGTGCCTGTGTATCTTCTTGGGTGCCGCCCTCTGGGGCGCCCAAAGCCATTCTCCCAGTGTGACTGGCCTCCACAGATAGTTCTCAATGAGCACCCATTGCTTCTGCGCATCCGCTCTCAGGTGGGGGATCAGCGCCCTGAAATATGCCACCCTATAGTACACATATCTGGCAACCCTACTCCTCACCTCTCCTTCGGCTGTATCAGCACCCTGTAAGGCAACCTCCGTTTCTGTCCTTGCCATATAAATCTATTAATCCGCTGCTTCAGTTCTGTGAAATGGGAGTCTGGCATTGCAATAGGCAGCGCCTGACAAAAGTACAGTACTTTGGGAAGCAATGTCATTTTAACAGCATTCGGCCAGCTGAGCCACTACAAGGTAAGCCTCAACCACGCCTCCATGTCCCTAAAGAGTTTATGCAGCAGCTTGGGATAGTTAACCATGTATAAGTCATCTAGGTTCCTCGGTATCTGTATCCCCAGATACGTTATCCTCTCTTTTTCATATGGTATCCCCATGACTTCCATATCCAGCAAAGTTGCTGGGGGTCTCTAAGGTGAAGGGAATTAGCACCTTTTATGAGAATTCTCCTTGAGAATTAGCACATTTATGAGGATTCTCCTTAACACCCCCCCCCCCCCCAGACTAAGGGACAAGAGGATTTAATCCACCCCTGGATGAATCTCCTTACTCCAGTCAGTCAAACATTCTGGAGAGACCATCAACATTTTGGTGAGTACACCCTGACTTGTGTTCAATGGTAAAATCAAACCCCTGTAGACTGATTGACCATCTTAACAATTTAGGATTTTCCCCCTTCATCTGCATTAACCATCTCAAGGGTTGGTGGTCAGTCTGAATCACAAAAGTAGATCCATCCAAGTATGGTTTAAACTTCTTCAGTGACCACACAATAGCAAAACATTCTCTTTCAATGGTTGCCCACCTTGTTTCTGGTTCCTTCAGCTTTCTGCTGATGAAGAAGATGGGGTGATCCCTACCTTTCTCATCCAGCTGACTCAGAACTGCACCTATACCTGTATTGGAAGCATCTGTTTGCACAATGAAGGTTTGGCTGTAGTCAGGAGCTCTTAAGACTGGAGCTTGACAAAGGGCTTTCTTAAGTCCTTCAAATGCCTTGGTGTACTCATCATTCCACCTGAACTTTTTAGGAAATGTGGGGGAGGAGACCACATTCAAGGGAGAAGCTATGGACCCATAGTTCTCTATGAAGTTCCTATAATAACCAGTGAGACCTAAGAAGGCTCCCACTTGGGCTTGAGTAGTAGGGATGGCCCGTTCTTGTACAGCTTGTGCTTTGCTAGGCAATGGCCTTATTTCACCTCCTCCTACCTCATGTCCAAGGTAGACCCCTTTGCTCTGACCAATTTGACATTTACTTGCCTTTATGGTCAGATGGGCCTGCTCAAGAGCCGCCTGCAAAACATATCCTAAGTGGTCAACATTGTCTTTCCAAGTAGGGCTGAACACTGCAATGTCATCCAAGTATGCCATGCAGAATTCCTCCATCCCATTCAGAACTTTATTAACCATCCTTTGGAATGTTGCAGGTGCATTCTTTAATCCAAAAGGCATAACCATAAACTGGTAGAGGCCTGCTGGGGTTGAAAATGCAGTTTTCTCCTTGGGATGGTCTGTCAGAGCTATTTGCGAACAGCCTGACGTTAGGCCACATGTACTGAGGTACTTGGCTGAACCAAGTTTGTCCACCAGCAAATCTGTCCTAGGTAAAGGATGGGTGTCAGTCTTAGTGACTGCATTTAGAGCTCTATAGTCCACACAGAATCTCAACTCCTTGGATCCTGCCTTTGGCACTAGTACAACTGAACTAGACCATGGACTGGTAGAGGGTTCTATTACCCCGAGACCAAGCATCTTGTTGACCTCTTCCTTTATGTGGGTTCTTAGATGATCTGACATCCTGTAACCTCTGCTTTTAACAGGTAAACACTCACCAGTGAGAATATCATGCTGGCCCCAAGGGGTCAAGCCTGGTGATAGTGAAAACAGGGAGGCAAACTGATTTAACAGAAACTTGCACTCCTCCTGTTGTTCCAGTGTCAGATTAGAAGAGAGATTAACTCCTTCTATTTTCTCATCTAAAGTGTCTCCTCTGAGGAGATCAGGTAGAGGTTCACTATCTTCCTCCTCTTAAACTGAAGCTAGAAGCAAAGCTACCACTTCTGGTCTTGAGACATAGGCTTTTAGACGGTTGGTGTGAAAGACCCCGGGGGCCTCCTTAGGATTGCTTAAGTCCACAAGATAATTGACCTCTCCAAGTTTTCCCAACCTTGAAGGGTCCAATCCATTTGTCCTGTAAGGCCCTCTGCCTTGTAGGTACCATAACTAAAACATGCTGGTCTTCTGGTCCTGCCAATGCTTCACCAGAGCCTGACCTGCTTTTAAGTTATCAGATGCTTCTGTCATCATGTGTGTCATTCTCCTCCCCCTAACACATAGTCAGTGACTCTCACTGGCTTGGGAAAAGGAGCACTCTCCAACCCCTCCTTAATTAGGGCCAATGGACCTCTAACTGGATGACCATAGAGAACCTCAAAGGGACTAAATCAAACTCCGTCCTGAGGGACTTCTCTATAAATAATAGAAGGCAAGGCAGTAGAAGGTCCCACTTTCTTTTAACGGGTTCTTCTAAAGCAAGCACCTATCATGCTCTTCATAGTACGGTTAAACCTCTCTACCAACCCATTCGTCTGGGGATGGTAGGCAGTTGAGAATGTGTAAGTCACTCCACAGTTGTTCCAGATGGCCTGCATTTAGTGGGACATAAAATTTGATCCCCTGTCAGAGATGACTTCCTTAGGAAAACCTACGCTGGTAAAAATACCAAGTAGGGCCTTAGCAACAGTCTGAGCTGTAACAGTCCTCATAGGTATAGCTTCAGGATACCTAGTAGCATGGTCTACTACAACCAATATAAATCGATTGCCTGAAGAGGTTGGAGGGTCTAAGGGACCAACAATGTCGATTCCTACCCTCTCAAAAGGGACTCCCACCACTGGGAGAGGCACCAAAGGTGCCACATTCTTGGCTCCAATCTTGCTAGATGTCTGACAAGTGTGATAGCTCCTACAGAATTTATCTACATCAGACCCCATCTTAGGGCAGTAGAAATATAGAGAACGCCTTTCCTTGGTCTTCTTGAAGCTCAAGTGACCAGCCAAAGGAATCTCATGGGCTAACTGTAGGAACTGGTTGGTGTCTTATCTCTAGAGGCACTACAAGTCTTCTGTAGTCCCCTGAAATAGACTCAGTTGGTTCGCTGTAGAAGAGACCATCTTCCCAGCATAACCTATGCTTCCCTGGCCCTTGCCCGTCCAGCTGGGAAGCTGCCTGTTGGCGAAGTCCTTCAAGAGTAGGGCACTCTCTCTGACCTCTGCTGAAGTCTGCCCTACAGGGGCCACCTTCTGCCAGTAAAGGCTGCAGTTCAGGATGGCCTTTAGGATCCAGCTCTCCAACAGGGGTAAGGTCTTTTTCCAGCTCTGAATCTTCAGCAGCTGATTGTAAGGAATTCAGTTGGCATTGCATGCATAGTGTAGCCGAAGAATTCCTCAAGACAATAGGCCTCCTGTGTGAAAACGGTTATTTTGCACACTGGGAGAGGTATTGACCAAAAGATGGTATTCAGTGGCCGTCGTGGTGACAAGATATCCTAGTCGTGGAGCCAAACATGAAAAACCAAGTCAAACGAAACGTAGCAACTCTCAATTAGGAGCGCCGCTGCATAGTTCCGGGCTCTCTTAAGATTCTGTTGTCACGTGACGGAACACTTCATCGTACGTGTGTGGGACTTTCTTTGAGACTTTGGGTTTTCCCCTTTTTCTCATTCTTCTTGGAAATAGCAGTCAGTAATTCCTGTGGACTGGGTGTTATAGATTCCTCTGTAACATCCACTGGAGGATCAGTTAAGGTACTCTCCCTGGCCTTCCTTGCCTGCTCCTGTTCCCTTTTACTGATATGCCTGGGGGTGCTTGATACAACTCCAAGAGTGTTTAAGTCATTCCCCAACATGACTCTCCCATGCACCTCACTTTGTACACTAACAGGTATCCTGACAGTCATATTGTTGCACTGGATAAGAGCTGGTAGTCTAGGAAGCATTTGGACAGGGCCTCCAGCAAGCTTAGTGAGGCCTCTGGGTGCCTTAGCAACATCCTCAGGTTTGAAAAAAGATTCATCCACTGCTGTAATGCTGGCCCCAGTGTCTCTAATGGCAGGGGTCTCCTGACCATTTACAAGTACACTGTGCTTGTAATATTCTTTTGTGTTATCTAGAATTGAATTATAGACATCTAAATTCTGATGTTCCCCACAGGGACACTAAAGAAACACTGGCAGAGACTCCAATGGGGTCTTCAGCCAGTAATTGAACGTTTACACTTGCCATTTGTACTTCTCCCTCTGGGGAAAAGGCTAAGGAGGCAGTGTGGACTCCTGAAGGTTTACCCTTGCATCTGAGATACCCTTTCACGTGGTCAGTAGACCCACAAGCATAACATTTTCCAAATGTTTTGACAAATGGGGGTTTCTGCTGACCTCCCTCTGGTTTGGCACCAGAGGTTTCACTAGCCTGATTTGTTTCCCTTGTGGCTTACCCTTTTTCTGTTTGGGGCCCTCTTTTGGATTGGAGGTATTAGAATTCTCTTTGCCATCTTTCTTTTGCTGCTTCCCATCATCCTTCTTCTGAGTTTCCCCAGAATCTTTGTGAGTAGCCCTGTTGGCAACCCACAAGTCAGCATGCCTTTGCTAACTTCTTTGGATCAATTTCCTTAGAGTCAGCCAAGTGCTGTCTCAGCTCAGGAGAGCAGGCATCAAAAATAGATTCCTTCAAAAGTGTTACCTCTGTAACCCTTTACCCAACCATCTAAGTTCTTCAAACATTCACACACCCAGGTAGCCCAAGGGGTACCATCATGCTTTTTGAGGGTCCTAACCCTCTTAAGGTACTGGGAAGGAGTTTTACCAAATCTAGCTATCAAAGCTAGCTTCACATTTTCATACTCCAATCTTTCAAGATCCCCCACCGCCATTACAGCATTAGTTGCAAACTGGTGTATCCTAGACAAAAGCCAAGGAATCAACTGATTCCATGTAAAACCCTGAATCCCGTAGTTATACTCAAAAGCAGCCAACCAATCCAAAATATCAAGTCTCACCTCATACATACTTACAGCTTCTTTAGGCATGCAAGGTCTCTTAGGACTGGAAGACCTAGAAGACTCTGGGATAGAACCATTTTCAAGAAACAATTTCTTCATTTCAAGAGCATGATGCATTTCCATTTCTCTGAGTTTGATTTCTTGATGTTTTCTTTCAGTTTGCATTTGGAGCCTTTTGAACTCTAACTCAAGTCTCATTTTTTCAGGAGAGACACATTCTGGACTCAGTACTGGACCTGGTAGGGTCCCTGTGGCTATAGATTGAGGGCCTAATGCAGATAGAGATGCAGTGGGGCTCACATTCTGAGACACCTCTGACTCTTCTAGCTCATCAATAAAATTAGAGTTAGACTCTGAATCATTATCATCCTCGTCAACACTATCCACATTTGCTGAGGTGCTAGGGTTTATAGCTCTACCTCCCAGTCTTTGATGATTCAACAATTTCTCAATCAATTAATTTTTCTTGCCTTTAACAGAGAGAGACCTGATAGTACAAATATCTTTCAGTTGATCTACTGTTAAAATGATCTGGGCTTCCTGTTTGAAGTTATCCATAGATAGCATTATAAAACAATTGCTTTTCTAGTGGTGCTTAGCCTTGTGAAGGTTATTTGAACAAAAGTAAGAGCAGTACTCTCAATGTAACAACTATACTTTATCCTCACTGCTTGCCACCAGTGTTAGGCAGAATTGCATTCAGTACCCTCTGGGACCACCACATCCAATTAGCACTACAGGTGTAAGCAAAACCAACTTTTGGTATAAGTCTGTACTACACCGTTTTTGGTAGCGAGCTGAGCAGCCAGGCTTATCTCAAGAGGGAATGTGAGCAGTACAAGGATGTTACACAGAGGTCTTACAATTACAGTGGTTCAAGTAGACACTTACACTCAAGGTTTCTTGGTAAAACACTTATTAATTTATTACACAGTCATTTAGAAAACATTCACTAGAAGGAGGCAACTTAATATCATACACAAATACGCTTCAATACCAAACCAATATGTTTCTGAGTAAATTAGGCTCCCCCGAAAAATAGGAGCAAAATGGCATTTCAGTTACTTTAAATGGGAGTAAAAAGGCAGAAGTTAATAAAGTAGACCACAAATACTTTCTTAGGCAGTGCAAATAGTTTCGGTTCACTGGAGGACTTCGATTCAGTTCATATTCCTAGGCCAAAGTCAATGGGCTAGTGTCTTGGATAGGAAAGAGCAGTTTTTGTAGTAAACGGTAAAGTCTTTGCCAAAGTTCTCAGAAGTAGTTTGTACGAAAAAGAATCATATGTTGGGTCACAAGCTGATCAGGCCTGCAAGTTGGGAAAGTTTCACAAACTTTCACTGCGAGAAGTAAGTTCTCTCAATCGGGTTGGCACAGTACCTTAATATGAAGAAAAGATGCAGCTGAAGACATTGGTTCCTGGCAGTTCCTGCAGATCTCGCTTTCCTGAGCCTCAGTCATGGGGACAAGAGGGAGGATGTCGGGGGACTCCTGCACTGCACAGGGACTGGTCAAACAAGCTGGCAAAATGGAAGATCTTCGGTTCGAGTAGCTGTCGTCAACCACACAAACGGGTGTACTTCCCCGTGGTTAATCCTAACCAGCTCCGAGAATGGTATCCAGGTGGCTTACGAGTTGATTGGTCCCACCAACTCAAAGGAAGAAGTTGTCCTTGAAGGGGCTTCTTTGTCGGGATGAACTTGGCAATTTGGACCTGCAGCAGGGCTTCACCAGGCAAACCAACGGTCCAGGAGTTGCAGCAGCCATCCTCTTCCAGCTCGTCTTCGGTTCTTTCGTTCCAGTGGTCGACTCTGCTTTCCAGTCCAAGAGGCTCGCCATTTAAACAGTGTTCTCCCTTTCATTCCAGCCTAGCTGTCACTCACCCAGCAGGGTGGCTGTCCTTGCTGGACAGTCAGCCAGCCAATCACGCCAGAGTGCATTTGGGTCTCCTAGGAGACTAAGCACAGGGAGTTTCGGGCACCTCCCTCACTTCCTGCCCACCCCAGACACTCAGACGCCAGAGGCGGTCTTCAGTCCTGAAGCCTGCCAAAGGCATAGAAAAAAAGGGACCAAACCTGGTTTGGCGCGCAGAGACAAACACTAGAAGGACCTTTCCAAAAAGTGGCAAAAAAAGAAGCCCGGGACCTGTTTAAACAAAGGGGCTTAAGGCGCCATCTTGAAAAACATGGCTCCCGCGATTTTTAGCAATCAGTGTTCGCGGTCGAGAAAAATCATGGTAGTTCATTGTAAAACCACTGCCACCATCCATTTCGATAAGAAAGGGTAGCATGTGACTGCTACATGAGTTTCTAGACACAGGGGATACTAGGAAACCCCTCCAGCACTCTATTGTAAGATAGTGTGTGCTGGGTCTAGGAATTTAAAAAGACTAGAAATGTCAATTTAACTTTACATTCTCTGGGAAATGGTAGTTCATCCCAGAGAAGGTATTTAAACCTTTTGGAAGTATAAAAGACATCCCTGTGTCACTGCACTGAGGGTGCTGTGTACCACACATGAACAGATAATGCCTATGGAGTTATCTAAAACTCCATAATCAAAGAACACAAGAGTAAAACATGCATCAAAATACATGAAAGAGTCACAAAAAGGCTCACACTCTTTCCAGGTAAAACAAATCAAGTCCCCAAAATCCAGCAAAGTTACTGGTGGTCTCTAAGGTGAAGGGAATTAGCACATTTATGAGAATTCTCCCTAACAGGTATCCCTGTTATGAATGCATTACTAAACAATTCCAGAGCCACGATGTCTCCAGTATGTTGTTATATACTCTAGTCATATGACTCAGGAGGACACCTGAGAAGTGCTTGTAAGTGCCTGCCGTGTACCCATCTTCTCCCAGTGATTTCCCATTGGGCTGATGCCTAATTGCAGCCAGTACCTCCTCTGCCGTTATCAGGCTCTCTATAGACTCAATGTCAGAATCAGTGAGTCCCACCATAAACCATCAAGGAATCCTTTAGGCTGCACTCCTGCCTCTGAGCACTCTGTATCATACAGGCCTTCATAATACTGTGCAAAAACCTCAGCAACCTCTGCTGGCGTATCCCGGGTGGAGCCCCTGGCGTCCCTCATCACTGTGACCCAACTCTCAGTCCTCTGCGCCCTGGGTCTCACGGCCAGCAGCACGTCTGCCGTGTCCCCTTTCTCATAAAACACTTGCTTAAAGTACTTCAATTTGCATAGAGTGTCCTCCAGCCTTAGTGGCCGCAAATCAGCCTGTATCTTCCATGTTGCCTCTGACCCCTCTTTGTCATATCCCCCTTATCCATGCATCTGTGATTCCCTTTCAGCGATATTCTTCCTAGGCACCTCTTCCTGCAATTTCTGCTCTCTTTTTCTCTGCACTCCTTCCCTCATGAGGAGGCCTCTCCAGGTGGCCTTTCCCACATCCCAAACCACGTTTATGTCTAACCCTTGCATATCATTTATCTCAAAGTATTCAGTGATATCCCCTGAGAGCTGCTCAGAAAAGAGTGGGTCCCTCCACAGGGAGTCATTACATCTCCACCTGCTCTCTGCTATATTGATCCCCTATATGTCCACTTCCATCACTACCATGTCGTGGTCAGACCACCCCACTGGCTGGATGGCACAACTGGCAATCCTCCCCCCTGGTTTCCATTCAGAAGCTGTCACCAATGGGTTGTATCTCCTCACCTGAATCCTCCTCGCTCGACAGACAGGTGAGTCGTCTGGAGATGGTGGACTTACTTTCTTGCGTGTTGATCGTCGGCCTTTGAAGAGATGGGGTTGATCACGGGAGGAAGCCACTATTGCCTGCTGAGCCAACAGCCAAGGCAATAGGCCCCCCATGGGAGATGATTAAACAAAAGGGAAAAAGCCCAAAGGCAAAAAAACTTTTAATCCTGATGTTGTTCAGAGTGAAGAGATGGACGATATGCCTGGTCCCAGTTTCTATAAGGAAGGAGGGCTGTAAGATCTTCCACAGGATGAATGCAAACACAGCTAGACAATCAGAGATATGGCAAGTCCAGTAAGCAGTGTCACAGTAAACATAAAGGAGGAACATACACCATGAACAGAACACTCAGACAGCATATGTCTCGGGAGGATAACTCAGCGGCAACATGCTTGCCTTGGAAGCAAGACAGCACGGAGCAACACAGGTTTGATCCCCGGTTCCGCGCTTAGAAACTTCTAGGTATTAAGCGTGTTATAAATAACCTATCATATCATATCATATATCATACAAGGATGTGGAAGGAGCACGGGTGCCTTGCAGCCGTGAGCAAAAGAGAAAGGCAGAAAAAGCGGAACAGGAACACCGTAATGCTGAGAGGAGGCAGGAAGGAGGCAAGTGGGAGAACCGTCTGTGAAAAGTGAGGGATGGAAGGGAACAAATAGCCGCAGGCAGGAGAGCAAAGGGAGGCAGCAGGCAAGAGTAGGCAGAACAGGGACAGATCGTAAAGCACAAGGCTCTACATCAGCGTCTTACCCAGAAGGAAAGAGATTGGTTGCAACGCAAATCGAAGCGTTGATTTCCGGAATAAAAAGAGTAGACGGGCGGTAGAAAGACTAGACCCATAAGCACGTTCGAAATGGAACGTGAGGGCACATGAATGGTGTCTGAAGCTCCATTTGTCCCGTAACTTCCATTACGGTCTACCGGTGACAGTATGCCCCCTCTTATGCCGGGACGTACCAGGCTTTCCTGTATGCAGGCGATGGAACTTCCTCAGTAAATCAGGTGTCTTGAGGTGTGATACTGGTTCCCAGGTGTCTTTGAAGAGGGATATCCTTTCCAATGTACCAAATACTGAAGACCCCCACAATTAAATCTGGAGTTACAGATGTGGGATATTTCATATTCGTCTGGTTCCTTTGAAGGTGAGATAAGTCTTCTTCCTCTTGTGCTAATAAGGATCAGAAACAAGTGTACGTAACGAGGAGGAGTGAAAAACAGGGTGCAGTCTGTGTAAAGAAGGGGGCAATTTGAGCTGAAATGCTACCGGATTCATCTTTGAAAGTATTTCAAAAGGTCAGATCAACCTGGGAGACAGTTTGGAGGATCGGACCCATTAGGGTAGAAATTTGGTAGACAGTCAAACCTTGGCGCCGATCTCCCATCCAGTGGTTGGACTTCTGTGTAAGTCAGAATGTTGTATGTAACCTGCTCTTCTTGACTTTAAGTGGAAATAGGCATCCTTGTGAGCTTGCAAAATGTCCTTTATAAGACTGTCTATAGATGGGATTACGGATGCAGGTATAACTGTGTGGGGTAGAAATCGGGGATGGAGGCCATAAGTGCAGTAGAACGGGCTCATACCAATAGCAGTGTGGATGCAGTTATTATAGGCGAATTCTGCTGTTGGTAAGAGGTCCACCCAAATATCTTGTCTCGGGTTAATAAAGCAACGTACATACTGCTCCGTAGTATAGTTTAGCCTATCCGTCTGCCCATGGGTTTGGGGGTGATAGCCCGAAGAAAGGGCCCTTTCGATGCCTAGCAGACTGCAAAGGGTTTTCCAAAACACAGAGGTGAATTTTGTGCCTCTATCGCAGAACCTGGGATTCCATGAAGGCGACAGATGTCTCTGAAGAACACATTAGCTGTATCAGAGGCAGTTGGAGACCTTGGAAGAGGTACGAAATGTGTCATCTTTGAGAAGGAATCTACAACCACCATAATAGCTGTACACCCTCTAC
The DNA here is from genome assembly GCF_040938575.1 of Ambystoma mexicanum. NCBI lineage: Eukaryota > Metazoa > Chordata > Amphibia > Caudata > Ambystomatidae > Ambystoma > Ambystoma mexicanum. Next base: position 153,839,403 of record NC_090932.1, read on the forward strand.
AGAGGGTGAGATCCACCATGAAATCCATAGAGATATGACTCCAGGGTCTCGTAGGAGTAGGGCTCTGTTCCAAGTATCCAATGGGTTTGCCGCTGCAGTGTTTGCATTGGGCGCATGTCGGACAAGACTTGAAAAAATTGTTTGATCTCACTACTGTGTGAAACCTGAGGGTATTCTCCCAAGTAGACCTCAGGAATCCCTTATTCATGTGGCTAGGCAAGGGCTGGCGCTCTCAGCTCCCAACCTTGGTGGTTGACGAGCAAGGGAGGATCACCTTCGTTGGAGAACCCAGGGGTGTGCTCGGGGAAATGCCCCAGGTGAGATGCGGTATGGCACCATAGAGGAAGAAGGAGAGGAGGACAAGATCCCAAAGATATTTATAGGTTATAAAACATCTGCCTCACTTCCTCCCATTAATACTCTGCTGCCCAGATCCAACAACCCCTCCATACATAACTAATCCTCTAAGGTCCCAAACACGGATGCACCCAAAAAGTATATATCCCAGAATCCCTGTTTCCCTGTTTCCAATCCGAATACTCCCAATCATTCTTCTCCTTTTTATTTTCTGAACTCCCAGTCTGCTTTGACAACACACTACCATTCCCACAATTCCCCCTATTCAGATCACGTAAGAATTCCGGTCATTCTCGTTTTTTTCACAAACCCCACCATTCGTACCCTTCCAAAAATACCTTTTCTCCATCCTACCCCACAGGATACTCAATATCCTATCACACTCTTTTTCTGACACAAACACTTGCTTGCACGTTAACCAAAAAGGGACTAATGTTAAAACTGTTTACCTGATATGTCCCAATAGAATGGTCAGGCAAAGACAGGCAATTGACCAGAATCACACAGACCTGACGGTCCTTTCCCTTCCCCACAGGGATAAAAGGTAGAGCACAAGAGCACAAGACGAGCAAGGCAGACCGTATGATGTGAGAGCTAACTCAGCACGGCAGTTCAAGAGGAGGAGAAAGACGGCGCATACTGAGAGGGTGACAAGGAGAGAAGCAACCTTGCTTTTTCCGACCAAGGCCCGAGAAACCTCTGCAGAATGAATGATAAGACTGCAAACAATAGCCAGCATGTGTTGCATCAGATATCTACGGTCCACAAGACCCTCCTCCACTGATAACCAAGCCTGGGAGAGATGCGGGTCTCCATGGTACCAACCTTGACTCGAAGGAGAATAAAGGCAAGCTGTTTATCACAGCCGGTGCGGTGAGTACAGGGGAGAATCGATAAGAAATCAAACTGTGTTGAACGAAAACTAGCCAACAGCTAATTTGCTTTGAAAGGCTTAAGGATTTGTTGACACGAAAGGGGGGAAAACCAGCAACAGAAGAGTGCAGCACCATGTGGGTGCTCACACAGAAAACTCTGTGCGATTACCCGATGGTAGATACTACCGTAACCAGAAGGCCTTGGTAAGAGGTGAAAAGAGGTCAAAGTGGTCATACAGGGGTCTTGTAAATTCCTTTGTGCCGTCAAAAGTCTTTGACCTACAGATGACAGAGAAGAAAAGGGAGATGAATCCTGCTTAGTGAAATTAGCGCATGAACTGTGTGTTGTAAAGGTTAGCAAGAGTGACCCCAGCGGAGGGATGCTAACGGAAAGGGGGGAAGTCTAAAGTCCCATAGAAAATGTTGATAAGAGTGAACCCGACCTAGGAAAGTCCATAACAAACTGTTTGGTAAAAGTTGGCAAGAGGGAACCCGGCAGCGGGATTCTAACAAAAGGAGCGAGGCCTGAAGACCCTATGAATGGTGTGTTGACCGAAGGGTGTTCACAGTGAACTGTCTGTAAAGTTGGCAAGAGTGAACCCGGCAGAGGGAAGCAGACAAAAAGGGACAACGCCTGAAGAATTGTTTTGAAAAGACTTTAAGATTCGTGAATGCAAGAAATATTGGAAGACTAGGGGAAGTGAAATGTCCCCCTTGTCATTTGGGCCCGAGCCCAGCAGTGGAAGATACATGAGTGGAAAATTATCACCCAAAGTTCATTGGAGAAAGGAACTGTTTAGTTGATTTTTTTAATACGATTTGTGAAGGGTCTATGCCCAGAAGAGGGGGACCCAGGGGTGAAGTCATCACCCAAAGTATACGTGGAACAGAACTTTGTGTTTGTTCGTTGGAGACATCAGGCATCGAAGGCAAGAGACTTTTTACTGAAAAGAGACTTAACCATAGAAGAACCTGATAACTTGTACAGAACTGTCGGCTCGTGCTGGGAAAGCTCGAGTAAGTGCTGTGCTCAGAAGATCCATCTTGTGCCATGCTCAAAATGTGGGGAAGAAGACCCCTGGCAATCACAACCTGACTTATTAACACTTCTTTCTTTATTGAAAACCCTATCCCACACTTTTTCTGTAATTAGTTGTAAGGATTTGGCAATAGTATTTTTTAGTATAGGCCTTTTACTTTGATAAAACGCCACACGGACTGTCTTATTTTTCATTTGATGGGCGAAGCTTGCACTCATCAAATGATTGCTCCCAGTCTGCTGCTGCATTTCTTCAATGTAATCCGAAAGCTGTCCTGTCTCTCAAAGACTGATCCAGAGAGGACCTGCAAAGGAGACCTCTCCCCGAGCTACGATGGACCATCGTGCAAAGGTGCTGCTCTTCATAGAAGTATCCTGGAAGCCAGTCCCATGTGCCTGCCATCCGTAGGAGGGGTCTGCTCCATCAGAAGAGGAGTGCCGGACATCTCGAGCCAGAGAAGTCCATTGGTGTCGCCCAGGGTGCGTTTTGTGACCTCTGGAAGCTGTTGCTGTCTACCACCCAGAAGATGGGGTACCCTGGCATAGTGCTGCTGGATGGTCAGAGATGTGAAGGTTCCAAACTGCCTGAGGATATTTGAAAGGACATCCTTCCCGTCACCACTGACACCTTTTTCCCACCAGAGAGAGCCCTGAGTCATTGGGTGCAGTGGAAGGTCTGTCAGTGGGTTTCCCGCCACCACAAGCTAACGAGGACGTACCGAGGATCCAGACTTGGTGAGGGTGTGAGGTCCACTCCAGTGGCCACGCAGAGCAACAAAGGTTCGAATACCAAGTCTGTGCTTAGAAACCGAACTCAAGTACGGTATTAGGCGTGTTATAAAAAAAACAATTAAATAAATAAAATAACTGTTGCAGCTACAGCATTGAAGAACTGAAAGTCGGAAAATCGCGATATTCCAAAACCCGACATCAAAAGTGACCTAGGCACCCATCGCTGCCAGAAGTCATCGAAGGGTTCCAGAGGTCTTACTTTCATCTGCCAAGCCTTTAAAGAGCCCACAGCAAGTTTCATCTTCACAGGACTTCTACAGTGGGAGAAATCGTCGACCAAAGGAGAGCACAGCCAAGATCCAAACTGCTGCACTTCAGGGACTTTGGTTCCTTTTTATTCTTGGACTCAGCATCCTAGTGGCTCATTCTTCCAAAGGGAGTCCATCTTCGGAGGGAATCGGTGCGTAAAGCCGAGAAACTCTGCCACTTCGCCTGCCAAGGCACCAACGGTACTATGACGAGTAAGAGCATCTTTTAGCCTAAGGAGTCGTCCAGGAGTCCCAGATTCGTTTGGATCCTCTTCTCCTGTGGCCTCTCAGGTACTTTGGGGATGGTAGAAAGTTTTAAAAGAAAGCACAAGGTTATTGAACATTATTGGACTGGGCTGTAAAAGACAACATACGTTACTCCCAAACTTTCCCTTACAGGTTGCCCAGGTGGGGGATCCTCACTCAGAATTACTTGTCTAGTCTAAAGAAATCATATTGCCGCTGTTCATACCTAAATTGCCTTTCTTTCCTATTCTATGCTGTTACACCTATTTAAAACTGTCTGCAGTTAATGCATCTATTACTGGATTTACGTAATGTGCGGTACAACATAGAGTGTATTTGCCATTCTTTGAATAAGTTTTCCAAGTACAAAGTGTTATTATTTATATGTGTATATATTCCTAAACCCTTATTTTATGTAAGGAAGCTGTGTTATCACCTAACATAGTGTGTGGACATTCCATTGTGTGGGCTTTGGGGAAACACAGTACTTAAGAACCTGCCTGCACCACCTCCTGAAAGTTGAAGCCTGGCTGCTCATCCATTTCTACCAAATTGAGAGCCTTGCTGCGGTGTTCTTTGCCATTACCCTACCATATAGAGGACTGAAGTACAGATACCCCTTCAGTCTCTACAGGCCCCTTTACGCTTCCAACTGCACCAGAAAATCCACTTCAGATGGAGCTCCTCCTCCAATATTCTTAATCCGAATCCGTATCATCGTAGTCTTTCAACTCACCCTCCCTCCCTGTTTTTTCAGGGCTTTGGATGTGCCCAGGTAGCTTGCTATATCAGCATGTGTGCTGACAAGCTGAGCTCTCTGCTATGAACCTTAAGGACCTCACACCCGAGCTGACCACATGTGCCAAGTCCCTTGGGGTCTAAATACAGACCCTCTCCTTCAAGGAGCACTTAGCAAGGAAGACACACATGGCTTGATACCAACTCCATGTCAACAAGAGACTCTCCTCTTTGCGTCTCTATTTCAGGAAGGTGTTCAAGACTGCCCTCTTCAAGTAATGGCTCCTTTCTAACACCTAGGTCCACGTGCCCTAAACTCCCAGCTAAACAGAGATTGGGCAATCTGATCCCCCTGTTTCCTCCCTGCTTGTTTGTAGATCCATTGCTGCCAAATTGCTCGCCCCCTCCACTGTTGTTCGCTCCCTGTTTCCTTGTGCAAGGGTTGTTTGATTAGGCTATTTTCCACACCTTTTGGTTTCAGACAATCGGGAAAGTGCATACTTTCTGGGGTTTTGGGCTGTTTTTACTGAACTGTACTCTATGCCTTGTATGTGCCTGTCTTCCTCAATCCTCCTAGCCTGGGGGTCTACCGCTAAAGCAAAAGGAGTTAGGATAATGGGTGTCCCTGCCTAGTGTCTTTCGTTAGTGAGGGGAGGGCAGAGGGATAGTCATTTATGCTTGTGTGGGTAGTGGGATCATTGTACATGGCCATCACCACTTTTATGGGTCCTTTCATTTGTAGAGCAGATATCCCTAATTACTCCTGCTGTGGAGGTGGAGGATGGATAAAGGCATGCAGTGAAGGTGTAGGGTTGAGGGCAGTTCAGTGGAAACCAGTGGATTATGCAGGTTGACCGTTAAACAGAGCAGGCTGCCCTGCGGCATTAAAGATTCCAGGGCTGGTCTCCTGCCGGTTTAGGGCTCGCTCTCTGCGTGGGAACATTAGCCTGAGAGACATTTTAGCAATGGGTGTGGAAGTGTTCTTATTCCTTGGCAGTGCCTCGGAGTGGAGAGGTGTTCACAACTGTGGTTGTAGAGTGGAATATTTTTATAAATATATACTGATGAAGCTGGAATGTCCTAATTTTCACAAAGTAAACATGCAAACATTTTTAGCCTTAAAAGCTTAGTTGCAGATAGTATTGTGCGTGTGCAGAGTTCTCAAGTTGTTCCATGCTAGATGGATTGGCTCATTCACTCATGGTTTTTGATTGCATTATGGAACTAGTAGTGCTTTACTTATGGTTATCCCAAGATGCAAATATGCAACGAGGAATGGATGGGATGTCTGTGCCTGATGTGGGGGACATTGAGAGCTCTGCACATGTAATTCCCTTGTGATTGCTTTCAGAATAAAATGGATAAATGTGCAGCATACGCACTTTAACTCTAGAGAAAATACTTCATGCAAGTCTCGGGCATAATGATTTTATTTTACAAATGTAAAAATCAAGCTACAATGCTCAGAAAACAACATAAGGAGAACCAAGGAATAGAAAGGTACACAAGAGTAAAACACCACTATACCTTAATTCTGAGACAGTATCCAGACATTACATTATTCCAGAGGAGGGAAAATAAATAAACAAGTACATCCTTTGGCTTTTTGGTACTCAAGAGAACATTTGCAAATACAGAGGTTGTGTATCATGCAGATTATACCATGCACTGTATTTCATTGTGTCAAAATTAACCATACCGGTCTGGGAAGGGACCCCAGATCTCTTCAAACCTGTCTCATTCACCCCTATTTCTTTTATTTTATTTTATAATTTTCTTTTTTTTATTGATTTAGCTGACATTATATCAACTTTTCAATTTCAACCATAAAACATAGTTAAACCTCTTAGAAAACATAAAATGAATGAACATCAGAGAAAGCAAGACATAATTCAACTCTATTCTTATGGACAAGCTTTTCAAAGGTCGACAGGGTTACCAGTTCATCACAGTTGTCAATGCACAAGCGATGCAGTGACTACCAGGCAAGCAGGATCATTTTCTTCGCCCGCATGCATCCGCGGCATAACCAGGTCGTGTTTGATAACTCAAATCTTCTACAGAATGTTCATCTCCAAGAACAAGCAGAGAAGCCTTCATAGGCACAGTACATTGCAGTACTAGACTCAGTTCCTCGACACCCCCTTCCAGAGCTCTTCAGTCTTGCAACAAAATCAAATTAAATGGCTCAGGGGTCCTCTCCCGGGTCTACATTTCCAACTTTCATCATTGCACCCGTTCCCGCGCCAATGTGTCCCGTAGAGTGGCTTAATCTGGGAATTAATGCAAGTTTCTTTAGGGCCTCATTAATAACCCGGCCCTGTGGTAACGGTAGTGGTATTTCTAAAATACCACTGATGTTATTTCAGAAATATTACCTGCTGTAATTAGTTTTTTTAGCCATTTCCGTCCTATTGCTTCGCGATAATGGATAGTTCATAGCAGTGCTTCGTGCCACTACTGTACGTTTGGGTAATTACGCAAAAGGGTTGAATCTGACCTTTTCATTCAGAGAGGCCTTTTTTCAGAGCCATGTCCAAAAGTTACCAAGACAACACGTTGTTGTACTGTATTGAAGGGATGCACGCACCTGTAACTAACTCTCCCCACACATGCAAATGGGGTAATCGGGGACAGAGGACTGGTGCTGGAAGGGCTTCGAGCATCATGTTGCGTCCTGGGCTTCCATGAAAGCCATCAGCCTCATAACATCGCGTGCTGCGCTGGGCAGACTCAAAGTTCCTCAAGGTTCCTGGCCGCTGCACGCTGAACATTGGGGTTCCATGACATGGCCTTGCTGTGGCCTTCACACTGCTGTTCTCGCGCTCGCTCATTCGCATACCCTTGCATTCTCATTGGTTTACACAGCCTCACACACATCTCTCCATCTGTGTTCAATAGTCCATTCATCCATATCACACTTAGGCGTGCATCCATTCATACATACTCACATTATCTTCATTCAGCTTTAAAATCTCATTCATCCTTGCAGTACCATTGCCTTGTCCTTTCTTATATCTCCAGTCATTTTTTTCACACATCTTCACTCGCTCTCCTTCATTTCTCAATATTCATCAATTCTCACATTTGTTATATTCATGCATCCCTCCTGCACTCTCTCTCCACTCTGCTTTCAATTCGACATATCCCCATCTATGTGTGCAACTCAGAACACGTTTTCACCATGCAACAGCCAAAACTATTGGCTTTGTCAATGCGTGTTTCTTTCTTTCTTTCTTTCAAATTATCAAATGTGTAGGTGGACCCACGCAGGCGCTTCCCCATCCAAAAGGATGATGTGCACCTACCCCACCAATCTTACACACAGCCCTCACATTCTCATAACTCCTCCCACCGCCCCGTCTGCCCCACAAAATCTAGCAGCACACTGCTCCTCTCCCTGCCTCTCACCCCGACTCCTCCCAGCAAAGCCTTCCCACTCAGTTCAGCCACTCCCAGCGCAGACAACCGAACCCTCATCAACTCTCTCTCCTCAACATGCCTCTCATACGCAAGCAAAAAATGTCCCACAGTCTCAGGCACCCCACACACCGCACAGTCCCTCGACTCACGCTTCCCCAAGCGAAACAGACTGTCATTCAGCCCCACATGCCCTATCCTCAACCGGTTCAGCATCACCTCCTCCCTCCTCCTCCATTCCAGTTTCCCTGCATCCACCTTCACAGACACTTTCTCACGAACACCAAACATCCCCCTGCCCTTCACCCCACTCTCCTACGTCTCCTGCCACTCATCCCAATGCGTGTTTCAATATGCAATTAAATGTAGAACGCTCTATACCGTAGGGGAGGGTCGAATGTTACATTATACTGCATCACTTGGTGCATTGTAGTGCCTGTCTGGCAATTCACCAATCGCCACTGTGCGTTGTGTTGCCATTATGTCTTTAATTTAGAGGACATTCGATTTGAGTCAAAAGGAGGATGGCACGGACTAGAAGATATTAACCTGCAGGACACTGTATAAGAGCTGCTCGGAAGTGAGGAAGAAGAGTAAAACGTGTGTGCAAGAATTGTCTTTCATATTCAACCACGTGGTGTATAAGCAAGATTACAAAATAGCATTATAGTGACCTTGAATGAAACTCTGCGCAGGAGGAGGTGCAAAGGGTTGTATTATCTTATGTAACAGAGATGCAAGTGCACCAATAAATGAACATGTCCCAATGGGAACGTTATAGTCTTGCAGTGGGATGCTCACTGGGGATGATAAGGGTGTGCCTTAGTCCAGAGCCATGGCGAGCATCCGCTCTCTTCGGCCGTCCTCCTGCAGAATGCACTTCTCGTGCCCGCCCGCATGCATTCCCGAGTGTAGTCTTGCGAGATCTCGGGGTTCCGAGAGCTCACAAGGCTACGGCTCTACATACCTTCCTTTGTTGAGCAGCATGGTCCTTCTCCATCTCGAAGTCCTTGTATTTCACAGATGTTTTCTTCTCGCATTGGGGGTGTCTCTCACCCAGCAGCGGGCATGACAGCATGGTCCCAGTTCTTCCCCCCTGCACCGGGCCTGCGGTGTAACAACTTCTTCACTTGATATTTCTATTTCAACTTTTGTGTTTTCTCCAAGATTGTTCTCTTCTAGTGAGTCTTCTTGTTCCAATTCTTGTCCGTGTAATGTCTTTGGTTCTCCTGGATTGGCCTGTACCTCAGACAATTCCCCCACTCCAAGAGTCCGTTTTCTAAATTTCGCGACTCTTTCTAGATTCCATTTTAAGCCATCTCTGATGCATATGTGGTTGGTTCCCTTGCTAGCCACTTTTACTTGGACCCGTCACTTGACCCTTGTGGGGCAGCTTTATCTTCACTAGATCCCCTTCATTGACTTCTGTTCTCATGGTCGGCCTGCGGACATCACTAAGGATCTTCATCTGATCTATCTTCTTATAAATCCTCCACACCAACTCTTTCACGTCAATCGTGTCATCTTGCCTCACCCTGGATAACCACGGAGGGACTAGGGTAGATGCAGCCTGCCCCCCCCCTCAGCATTTGACATGGTGACACATTTGGGACAGCGTTTGGAGTCAGTCAATACGCTGCAATTGCTTCTCTGGCTGTTCTTTAGGTGTCCATTCTCGAGGCTGCAGCCAATTGCACAGCTGCCTTGATAAATCTATTTGTTCTTTCCCCCCAGTCTGTTGGCTTGTGGATGGTAAAGGTTTGCTTTGATCTGCTTGATAGTGAGCTTGTGCATGAATGACTCCATCTCTCTGGACACAAGCTGAGCACCATTGTCTGTGACCAACTCCCTGGGCAGGCCTTCTCCTTGAAAAATGGTATTGAGTACCTCTATGACGGTTGAGGTTGTAATGTTGGGCACAAATTCCACTTCAACCTATTTGGATAGATAGTCCACTATTACTATGCCATACTTGTAGTCGGGTGACATGACATCCAGCGGCCCTATAAAGTCTACCCCCACTTTGTGCCACACACCATCCAGAGTCTCTGTGGGGATCAATGGGGCTTGGTGGGTTTTGAGTCTCTTGTCGCTGTGCAAGTATTCATGGCACCTTTCCACCATAGTCCTTATGTCTTGTTCCATGCATGAACAGCTAACTAGAGCTATGAAGTCCTCTTTTTAGGGGCTGTGTGGGTGAGGACAAATATATGTAAAGAACGCAATATCCCACAGACCAGCTTTCTTCCTTTCTGTTATTAGTGAGTTCTCAAATGCCCTTTGAGATAGTCATGTCATACCCTTTCATCATAAATGAGGGCAAGTAACCATGGATTATCACAAAATATACTCATATTTTAATATTTATCAAAATTACAAAAATCAACAGTACATATATTTAAAAACACAATGGCATAGTCATAATTGCTTTTTTGCATGAACATACACACTTATACATATAACACATATGTGACTCATATGGCAACGAAGCACCTCTAAATAAGCCCCTTTTAGATCTTAGCCGTGAGCTACTTAATGGCTCTACTGGAATCCTACCTAATGAAACCCCGTTAAATGAGAGGGAAAAAACAATGTGCCTACACTTCAAACACTGTGTTTCTAGCACCAATACTATTTTCTGGAAAATGCACACTAGTCAATTCAAAATGCATTCCTTATTGGTGCTGTCCTCAGGGCACTTATTCTGATTTTCATGGATTTACATTCTTCGCGTAAAGATAACGGAGAAGTACTTAGAGAAAAGGGATGATAAAACGGTGCCATCAGCATTCATTTTAGAATGCATCAGACTTGCCCTTACTAACAATTTCTTTATAGAACGGGATACATATTACCTACAACAGCATGGTACAAGTATGGGCTCTACCTTCGCCGCAGATCTGGCGAACCTATTTATGGATGATCTGGAGGCACATTCAGTCTATGCAGATCATAATCCCTTCAAACACCTGATGAAAACTTGGGTAAGATACATTGATGATGTGTTTATGTTTTGGAGAGGTAATCCATCTGAGTTGTAATCTTTCCTCACTTGGTTAAATAAACAAGACCCTTACATTAATTTCACAATGAGCTGAAGTGTCGACAGAATTCCATTTTTGGATCTTGAGATCTATAAAGGTGACAACAATAAGTTTGGCACCACACTTTTTCGAAAAGGGACAGATAAAAACACCTTACTACTTTTCGATAGTTTCCATTCGCAAAGCTTAAGACAAAATTCACCTTTCGGACAGTTCTTACGTATACGTAGGAACTGTAGTCAGAAAGAGGATTTTGACATAAAGGGCTAGAGGGTAGCCTCTAGCCTTTAATCTGTCGGCCAGATTAAAGGCTAGAGGCTACCCCTCACATATTGTCCGTAGACCAATGAAAAGGGCAAGAAATACCAACAGACAGGATTGTCTGACCACACGACCACGAGTGAAGGAAGACAAGATAACGTGTGTTTCCACTTTCTCACCCATTAGCAACGATCTTCGTAGGAGCATACTAAAACACTGGAGTATGATTAATACCGAGGCGTTTAGCATTAATAAACCTTGCTTTGCATTTAGGCGTATGCCTAATTTAAGAGATAAATTTGTCCACACATATAGATCACCCAGAGATGGGAGTAATGATACTCAACAAACGCTCTGGAATTTACCACTTGTGGTAGGCCACTTTAAGTGTGGTAAATGTTCAGTATGTCATCTTACTACAAATTTGAAGAGTGTTGACCTTAAAGGCAGAATCTGGAATCTTAAATCTTTCACCAATTGTAATTCTAAATGGGTGGTGTATGCCATAAGATGTCCATGCGGGCTGTTATACATTGGAAAGACCGAGAGGCCCATAGGGCAGAGGATCTGCGAACATAGGTCTTGTGTCAAAAATGGTGTAGAAGATAAACCCTTAGTATCACACTTTAAGTCTGCCCATCATAGCCCAGAGGATATTCACTGGTTCATTATTGAAACTATTCTTCCTCAACCTCGAGGTGGTAATAGAGATCTCAAACTGAGGCAGGCAGAACAAAAATGGATTTATTCCTTAAATACTGTGAAAGAAGGTTTAAACATCTCAATTGAGTGGGCACTGTTCATCCATCATAAATGAGTATGAAACCACAGTATAGGACGGTTGAAATTGGGGCTCAGATCTCAGATACAACAGATGTGGGACATCCATCCAGTTCCAAGATGGCGGGCGCTTTTACAGTGCAAATATTCCTTACACCTTCTTTAAAAGAAATGCGACATGTGTTGTTCGCGTTCTACATAAAATTGACATTTGCGAAACACAAGTTTGCATTTCTAGGTTTCGCTATACCAAGTTCAATGGACAAACGAATGGTTTGGGAACGTACAGACATTCCCCTTTTCAAAATGGCGGACGCAGAAGCATTGTCATAAGACAGGCACTCGTAGTATAGGAGTGGTCCGGTCCCTGGTCATCGCGTACACGCTATTTGATACCGCATGACGGACAGACAGCGTGTCACGTGATCTTTTTAGTCAGGTGACACGCTGCCATCTGAAGCTGTCTGTGGGCTAAGTCGTTGGCCACTACAAGGTAAGATACAAACAAACAGTATTCTTTGGCTGTTGTGTGTCTAGATTACAATGTTCTTACACCATCCCACGGATGTGTTCTCAGGCCTCGAGAGGATTAGGTTCCTAGAAGACGAACGATACATAGACGTTTTGGAGACAAGACGTGGATACGTGTACCACGTGCCGCATCACATAAAAACAGTCCCCGGGATAGCGAGCGCATTAGGTGAGCACTTTTTGGCGAACCAATTGTGGTTTTTCAGTATTGGGGTAGTAACTGTACTTTTAACATAAGATAATTAGCGGTCCTGTTTCCCCAGTATCTGCAAACGAGGTGACAGAATACATCAAGCCATTTTGAATTGATACACGTAAAGAAGGCAAACAGCAGGACAGGGTGGGACTGAAAAGGGTAAGGATCCCTGATAGTATCTGCCAGAGAAGGGGTGGAATTAGAACATTCACAACCATCAGAAGGGGCGCATGGAAGACATTTAAGTGTGTTCCTTATATAATGAAAGTTTTGGAAATTGAGTAAACTAAGGGAAATGGTCCCCTACAAGTATCAATGACGATAAAAATAAATGATTCCTTCTGTTTAAAATTATTTAAAGGTGAAGACGTGAAAGATGCCCAAAGAGTATTTCAGTGACATGTCAAAAATCATAGCAACCATGGTATTAAGATTTGTTTTATGTTTGTTTTTGTAGAAATGTCAGAAAGATGGCAAAATCTTGTGATGTCTCACGGTGAATGTGAATCCAGGAAAATCATAATAAGTGCCCTCAGGACAGCACCAATAAGGAATGCATTTTGAATTGACCAGTGTGCATTTTCCAGAAAATAGTATTGGTGCTAGAAACACACAGGGTAATTCATAGAATTTCGCAGAAAAGTGTCGCAAGCGGCTGGCGCAGAGTGTCCGCGTGCGATTGTCTGCGCCAGGCACGTGCGCTAAAACCGATTTCCGCGCACAGCGTATTCATGGATTTCAGGCTCCCAAACCAGCCGTGGCGCAGAGTATCGCAGCGACCCTGCAGCAGCGCCAGTAACGCCCCCAAGAACGCCCTCGCGCAAGGAAAAGCCATCAAAATCGCTAAATCATCGCAAAGGGCTGCGCTAACCCTGGACCAGTCTACAGGGCTGCCAAACAAGGAACGCAAAGCGGGTAACGTGCATATCAGGGGTACGCGTGAAGTCATACACGCGATTAGCCAGGGTACGTGTACTACAGGGGTACGCGGGAAGTACTACACGCGGTTGGCCAGGGTACGTGTATTACAGGGGTGTGCGGGAAGTTCTACACGCGATTCGGCTGGGTACGTGTATTACAGGGGTGCGCGGTAATTCTCACATGCGATTTGGCCAGGTACGTGTATTACAGGGGTGCGCGGGAATTATCACACGCGATTTGGCCTGGTACGTGTATTACAGGGGTGCGTGGGAAGTTCTACACGCGATTGGCCAGGGTACGTGAATTACAGGGGTGCGCGGGAATTATCACACGCGATTTGACTTGCTACGTGTATTACAGGGGTGCGTGGGAAGTTCTACACGCGATTGGCCAGGGTACGTGTATTACAGGGGTGTGCGGGAAGTTCTACACACGATTCGGCTGGGTACATGAATTACAGGGGTGCGCGGGAATTCTCACATGCGATTTGGCCAGGTACGTGTATTACAGGGGTGCGCGGGAATTATCACACGCGATTTGGCCAGGTACGTGTATTACAGGGGTGTGCGGGAATTATCACACGCAATTAGGCTGGGTGGGTCCTCACAGGTGTTCCCTGTACACCCTCCACGGCCCCTGCAGGCAGCCCACAAAACAGGGGACTACCCTGCACACCTGCTCATGTCCCCCTGCACCCCCACCCCCCAGCAGTGCAGGGGCACCTTCCACCAGGCCCCCACCCATGTCCCCTATCACCCCCACCCCCCAGCAGTGCAGGGGCACCCTCCACCAGGACCCCACTCATGTCTCCCACCACCCCCACCCCCCAGCCACCAGGGGCACCCTCCACCAGGCCCCCACTCATGTCCCCTATCACCCCCACCCCCCCGCCACCAGGGGCACCCTCCACCAGGCCCCCACCCATGTCCCCTATCACCCCCACCCCCCAGCAGTGCAGGCGCACCCTCCACCAGGCCCCCACCCATGTCCCCTATCACCCCCACCCCCCCAGCCACCAGGGGCACCCTCCACCAGGCCCCCACCCATGTCTCCCAACACCCCCACCCCCCAGCATCCAGGGGCACCCTCCACCAGGCCCCCACCCATGTCTCCCAACACCCCCACCCTCCAGCATCCAGGGGCACCCTCCACCAGGCCCCCACCCATGTCCCCTATCACACCCACCCCCCCGCCACCAGGGGCACCCTCCACCAGGCCCCCACCCATGTCTCCCAACACCCCCACCCCCCAGCATCCAGGGGCACCCTCCACCAGGCCCCCACCCATGTCCCCTATCACCCCCACCCCCCAGCAGTGCAGGGGCAGCCTCCACCAGGCCCCCACTCATGTCTCCCACCACCCCCACCCCCCGCCACCAGGGGCACCCTCCACCAGGCCCCCACCCATGTCCCCTATCACCCCCACCCCCAGCCACCAGGGGCACCCTCCACCAGGCCCCCACCCATGTCCCCTATCACCCCCACCCCCCAGCAGTGCAGGGGCACCCTCCACCAGGCCCCCACTCATGTCTCCCAACGCCCCCACCCCCCAGCATCCAGGGGCACCCTCCACCAGGCCCCCACCCATGTCCCCTATCACCCCCACCCCCCAGCAGTGCAGGGGCACCCTCCACCAGGCCCCCACTCATGTCTCCCACCACCCCCACCCCCCAGCCACCAGGGGCACCCTCCACCAGGCCCCCACTCATGTCCCCTATCACCCCCACCCCCCCGCCACCAGGGGCACCCTCCACCAGGCCCCCACCCATGTCCCCTATCACCCCCACCCCCCAGCAGTGCAGGGGCACCCTCCACCAGGCCCCCACCCATGTCCCCTATCACACCCACCCCCCAGCAGTGCAGGGGCACCCTCCACCAGGCCCCCACCCATGTCCCCTATCACCCGCACCCCCCTGCCACCAGGGGCACCCTCCACCAGGCCCCCACCCATGTCCCCTATCACCCCCACCCCCCCCGCCACCAGGGGCACCCTCCACCAGGCCCCCACCCATGTCCCCTATCACCCCCACCCCCCAGCAGTGCAGGGGCACCCTCCACCAGGCCCCCACTCATGTCTCCCACCACCCCCACCCCCCAGCCACCAGGGGCACCCTCCACCAGGCCCCCACTCATGTCCCCTATCACCCCCACCCCCCCGCCACCAGGGGCACCCTCCACCAGGCCCCCACCCATGTCCCCTATCACACCGAACCCCCCGCCACCAGGGGCACCCTCCACCAGGCCCCCACCCATGTCCCCTATCACACCCACCCCCCCCGCCACCAGGGGCACCCTCCACCAGGCCCCCACCCATGTCCCCTATCACACCCCCCCCCCCACCACCAGGGGCACCCTCCACCAGGCCCCCACCCATGTCTCCCAACACCCCCACCCCCCAGCATCCAGGGGCACCCTCCACCAGGCCCCCACCCATGTCCCCTATCACCCCCACCCCCCAGCCACCAGGGGCACCCTCCACCAGGCCCCCACCCATGTCTCCCAACACCCCCACCCCCCAGCATCCAGGGGCACCCTCCACCAGGCCCCCACCCATGTCCCCTATCACCCCCACCCCCCAGCAGTGCAGGGGCACCCTCCACCAGGCCCCCACCCATGTCTCCCAACACCCCCACCCTCCAGCATCCAGGGGCACCCTCCACCAGGCCCCCACCCATGTCCCCTATCACACCCACCCCCCCGCCACCAGGGGCACCCTCCACCAGGCCCCCACCCATGTCTCCCAACACCCCCACCCCCCAGCATCCAGGGGCACCCTCCACCAGGCCCCCACCCATGTCCCCTATCACCCCCACCCCCCAGCAGTGCAGGGGCAGCCTCCACCAGGCCCCCACTCATGTCTCCCACCACCCCCACCCCCCGCCACCAGGGGCACCCTCCACCAGGCCCCCACCCATGTCCCCTATCACCCCCACCCCCAGCCACCAGGGGCACCCTCCACCAGGCCCCCACCCATGTCCCCTATCACCCCCACCCCCCAGCAGTGCAGGGGCACCCTCCACCAGGCCCCCACTCATGTCTCCCAACGCCCCCACCCCCCAGCATCCAGGGGCACCCTCCACCAGGCCCCCACCCATGTCCCCTATCACCCCCACCCCCCAGCAGTGCAGGGGCACCCTCCACCAGGCCCCCACTCATGTCTCCCACCACCCCCACCCCCCAGCCACCAGGGGCACCCTCCACCAGGCCCCCACTCATGTCCCCTATCACCCCCACCCCCCCGCCACCAGGGGCACCCTCCACCAGGCCCCCACCCATGTCCCCTATCACCCCCACCCCCCAGCAGTGCAGGGGCACCCTCCACCAGGCCCCCACCCATGTCCCCTATCACACCCACCCCCCAGCAGTGCAGGGGCACCCTCCACCAGGCCCCCACCCATGTCCCCTATCACCCGCACCCCCCTGCCACCAGGGGCACCCTCCACCAGGCCCCCACCCATGTCCCCTATCACCCCCACCCCCCCCGCCACCAGGGGCACCCTCCACCAGGCCCCCACCCATGTCCCCTATCACCCCCACCCCCCAGCAGTGCAGGGGCACCCTCCACCAGGCCCCCACTCATGTCTCCCACCACCCCCACCCCCCAGCCACCAGGGGCACCCTCCACCAGGCCCCCACTCATGTCCCCTATCACCCCCACCCCCCCGCCACCAGGGGCACCCTCCACCAGGCCCCCACCCATGTCCCCTATCACACCGAACCCCCCGCCACCAGGGGCACCCTCCACCAGGCCCCCACCCATGTCCCCTATCACACCCACCCCCCCCCGCCACCAGGGGCACCCTCCACCAGGCCCCCACCCATGTCCCCTATCACACCCCCCCCCCCACCACCAGGGGCACCCTCCACCAGGCCCCCACCCATGTCTCCCAACACCCCCACCCCCCAGCATCCAGGGGCACCCTCCACCAGGCCCCCACCCATGTCCCCTATCACCCCCACCCCCCAGCCACCAGGGGCACCCTCCACCAGGCCCCCACCCATGTCTCCCAACACCCCCACCCCCCAGCATCCAGGGGCACCCTCCACCAGGCCCCCACCCATGTCCCCTATCACCCCCACCCCCCAGCAGTGCAGGGGCACCCTCCACCAGGCCCCCACCCACGTCCCCTATCACACCCACCCCCCAGCAGTGCAGGGGCACCCTCCACCAGGCCCCCACCCATGTCCCCTATCACCCCCACCCCCCCGCCACCAGGGGCACCCTCCACCAGGCCCCCACCTATGTCCCCTATCACACCCACCCCACCGCCACCAGGGGCACCCTCCACCAGGCCCCCACCCATGTCTCCCACCACCCCCACCCCCCAGCAGTGCAGGGGCAGCAGGCAGTCAGGCAGCAGCAGGTGGGAGCGTGCTCGGGGCTCTGGGGGGCAGTAGTTCGGCCTTCCGGGCAGGAGCGTGGTATTCCGTGTGCGTAGGCGTGGCCAGCTTGGTACGGAGTGATTTTGCACGTGAAAATCCTGCACGTCAGCGTGAAAACCGAGGAAAGGCCCTCAGCGCGTAAGCGCGTCTGTGACGTGACCCGCACGGGTGTTTCCCACACAGCACGTGATGACAGAGCACACGTGGAAAGACTGCACGTCAGAGTGTAATTGCGTGTGATTGGTGGAAATGGCCCTACACGCAGAAGTGACAAAGCGTGTAATTGGTGGAAATGGCCCTACACGCAGAAGTGACAAAGCGTGTAATTGGTGGAAATGGCCCTACACGCAGAAGTGACAAAGCGTGTAATTGGTGGAAATGTCCCTACACGCAGAAGTGACAAAGCGTGTAATTGGTGGAAATGGCCCTAGCGCGTACACGCCGCGTAAGTGACGCTGGACGTGTGGCCCTGTATAAAAGGTATGTGTAGAACACGTTTTCCTTGTACGTGCTTTTCATGGAGAGCGAGTGGGTGAATTCTGTACTTCTTGTCGTTTCACACGCGATTTACTTCACGGCGTTTCAAGTTCGTATTCCCTGTTACCTCTCACAGCTTTTTCTCTTTTTTCGCTTTTACTGGTTTACCTGGGCCTGTTCCCTCAAACAGTGTTCCCTTCTACTGTTGTCCTGTCTCCTCAGACAGCGTACAAATCTTCTTTTGGTGGGGGTGTTGCCAACCAAACGTGCTCCTTTTACACGCTCGTTTACCAGGCAGACGGTGAGTCACGCACGTATCTAACATCTGTGCTTGCCCCGTGTGTAGCCTACCCCTTCAGAGGTCATTCTAGGCTGCGTGTGACACGCATACGTTCATTCTTGTGTTACTGGGTGCCACAGCGTAGTGCAGGTTTTTCTTTCTGCACACGTGGTCTAGGAGGGGTTGCGTGCACGTCATCTCCCTTTTTTGGGGCTCCTGTGCGTAGCGTGACCCGTCATCTTTCCCCAGGGGTTACAATCAGCCTTGCAAGAGCACTAGGGTACAATTACCATCTGGTACCCAACCCCTTTGACCCCCAATTGCCCAGGACAATAGTTTCCAGCCACTCCCATACGCACATTTACATCAGTGCCATGGCTGGGAGGCGAGGATTCCGTAAGGGTGGCAAAGGTGGAAGAGCCACAAGTGGTGGCCGTGGTGGATCCGGTAGGGGACGTGGTCGTTACTTGCAGGGTGAGCCTGTCCCCCCATGTGTGGAGGACCAGTCAAGGGCACCCATAATCCCCCCCCCCCCCCTCCCATTGAGGCTGATGTGGCTGACACCATCCATGCTCAGCCCTTGTTGGACCAGCCCATTGTGGCACCAGATCTGGCTGACTCCATGGCTGACTTCCAGGTCAGCAGGCCTATGACACGTGCGCTGGTGCACGTTGATGTCACCATGCCACGTGCATCTGGGCCAGCAAGGTCATCTGCTGCACCAAGGAGGCAGGGCGGAGAGGCTGCAGGGGCAGCTGCGGCTCCATCCACCCCAGCCCTCACACACCCAGCCAGGACAGTGTCGGTCCTAGTCCATGCTGCTGACATTCCCCCTGACACCATCACACTAGAGCCAATGCCTGCACCAACTCCCATGCTGAGTGTGCAATCCCACACTCCTGATACAGAGTCCACCAGGGCTCCTGCCCCTTGTGTCCAGAGCGGCGCAGGACACTCAGGATCACCACCACCTTCCAAGCGGAAGAGGAAGAGTGCTCGTCCGGCACAGGCTGATGCCCCAGACACGGCTACACAGTCCGGCCCATCCAGGAAGCCCAGCTTCACGGATGACGAACTGAATGCACTTGTCGAGTATGTGTCCGGACATGACAACGAGATGGTCATTGTTGCAGGATCCAAGACCACACCTGCACAACGCCAGGCACACTGGCAGACCGTTGCGGACATCGTAAGTGCCCTTGGAATCGTGAGGCGCACAGCCAATGATTGCTATAAGCGCTGGAATGACCTAAAGCGCAGGGCAAAGAGTAAGCTGGCCT
This sequence comes from Ambystoma mexicanum, assembly GCF_040938575.1. Lineage (NCBI taxonomy): Eukaryota > Metazoa > Chordata > Amphibia > Caudata > Ambystomatidae > Ambystoma > Ambystoma mexicanum. Next base: position 153,859,270 of record NC_090932.1, read on the forward strand.
AAAGTCATGCCGCAACTCTAGTGACTGGAGGTGGGTCTCCAGTAGTAGACATGGAACTCACTCCACATGAGTCAGTCGCTGGGACCTACGTCACGGAGGAACAGATCCAAGGCGTGGGAGATCTGGCTGATTACGAGGCATTGTCCGGTGAGTGCACATGCATGTGTGTGTCATCCATGTGCATGGTGTGTGTGTGAGGGCTTCTGTTTGTGTGCCAGGTGAGAGTGTGTGCGCCTGAGTCGTATGGGTCAGCCATGTGCTTCATGCAATACTTCCTGCGCAGCTGCATTTGGCCATAGCAGTATCCCTTCTGCCAACAGTAGACAGCTAGCCCAACTGCATGCCAGTTGCCCTTGAAGTGTCACCTTACCACAACATAGTTGCTAATTTTTCACTGTTCATTCAGTCAGTTTGTTTGCATTCCACCACTTTCACTAGGCATGTCGCTGTCCACTAGTCACATGTCTGACATGGCTATGGTAAAGTGGAGTGACTTTGTTACCTGGATATCATTTGTACACACATGTCCCTGTGCAATTGGACCATTTCAGACTGGCAGCTCCAGGTGAAAAATCTGACCTGTTAGAATTAGAAAAGCGATTACATGCGGGAACTGGACTGAATGAATAGGTGCTGCCCTCCTCTCCATCTTCACTCAATAGCAATGGTACATGCCATCTGTGTGATGGCATGTGTGTATCACCTGGCAATCACAGGCCAATGTGTGATGCCACTGCCAGGCAGCATGCAGAAAATGTGTTCATCTTCCATCTTGGTGTCATCAGTGTGTGCCATTTGCCTGCACTTCATACGCAGTGAGGGTGCATGCATGGGAGGGTTTTAGTCATGTGGGACATGTGTCAATCAAGTACTGGTTCTCTTGCTTCTCAGCCCTCATTGTGTGCCATGGTGCTAATGCCTGTTTCCATTTCTTTGTTTTCATGTCTTTGCAGGGGAAGACGGACCTGATACTGCTGGGGTTGTGGAGATGGTGCAGACCCAGGAGGGGTCCGAGGGCCGACCAACCACCAGTGAGGGACGTGGTGTGGTGGTGGGGGAGAACCCACAAGTGCTGCAGGTCGTGCTCTCAAGGGGTGTCTCTGGCTGCACCTCCCCCGAGCTGTACTCAGGTGTTGATTCGGATGAGACCTACGTGCCGTCGCAGGTGAGTGTTCCAGGGAGGGATTCTGTTCTGTCTCACCCACCTGCACCAGGGTCAGAACCCTCCATGGGGATGTCAGTGTTGGCATCTACGCCTTCGGTGGTTACGGATGCAGGGTCACACTCCGCGACATCTGATCCTGTTCATGGGCCAGCAGATCAGAGGGGGAATGCAGTCCTGCAGCCTCAGGCAGTGCCGGCACAGCAAGGCGCGGTTCGCCTTGCCCCAGACAGGTGTGGTGCCCGCCGACGTGGTGGCCGTACGCCACCCGGCAATACCGCATGGGAGCAATCCATTTACGGTATGGCAACTCAACAGGCTGCATCATCCGAGATGATGGCTCAGGCCATGGATAGGGTGGCCACTTCCATTGTCCCCCCAGAAAGGCTGATGGAGCGACTAGAGCAGGCAACCGACTCCATCTGCCAGTCACACAGGGAGGACATGTTGGGGTCCAACAGGGACAGGCGGGCGGCACTGGCGACTCTGCAGGAGGCCATCTCCATTGAGTCCCAGGGCCACAGGGAAGCCCTGAGGCAGGAGCTCCTTCACCTCAGGACGACTCTTGTTGAGCTTGAGGCTTCAACACACCAAAGGACAGAACTGCAGCTGGAGCGTCTCACCCGTACGCTCTCAGCTGAGATGCAGGCAACGAGGGCGGAGGTCCGGGCATCCCGTGAGTTGTTGCATGGGGACCTCCGCACACTCATCCTCCAGAACCAGACCTACCACACCCGCATGCTTGCAGCCATGGAGGAGCAGACTAGGGCCTTGCGTGGGCTGCCTCCCATAGTGCAACCACCTCCGGATGCAGCTGCACAGGGTGATAATAGCGACAGCAGTGATACTCCCACAATAGGGTAGCCGTGTGGGCCATGAGCCCATGGAGGTGTTTTATCTTCCCAGGATCCACGCAGGTGGGTTCTGGTGTGCATCCTGTCCTCGGACCTCCTGGGTGGCCTCCCCAACCCGCCCGGGCCCATCAATGGCCATTTTTGATTGTTTCTTATTTTTATTTTTATTTTGATTTCTTTTATTCCCAATTTTTTTGGGACGATTTGTTGGCTTCCGTGGTTCCTGTGGGCATACGCTGCATTGTGGCTGGGCACATGCAGGCTTGTAATGTATTTGGTTCAGATGCTTGGGTTTGAGTCACACACACCCCTCCTGCTTCCCGTTTCCATGGGCTTGCAAAGGGTGTGCCCAAGTGACAGTGAATTACACAGTGACGTTGGACTCCCATGAGCTGTGTGGGCAGTCTGTAGTCAATACTGTGTATACATTCCTAGTGCATATTGCTGTTGTGTTGTACACTGCATGTTGCATTGATGTGTAACTCTTCTTCTGTGTCTACCTCCCAATTTGCAGGTCCCTTCCTCATGTCTACACAAGGACCTCTAGTCTGGAGATGGGGTCCATGTTGGCAGCAGTGCACCTACAACTCTACATGGCGCCAACACTGCACAGTTGGTAGTGGTGGGAGTGCAGGCATTTCCAGGTGGTGAGACTACTAATATGTAACATTTGTGATGTCATGTTAATGGTAGTACGTGCTCAAGTATGTTGTTGGTCCGGCATTGCTGTGAGCATTTCAGGTGTTGCAGGTTTCTAATAGGGACACTGTACATAGTGAGACTAGTGTCATGTTGTGGGGATTACTTTGTTTACCTGCAATTAGCATGACATGGCATGGTGTGTCGTGTGGCGGTGCTGGGGTTGGGTTGGCTGACATGGCACTGTCCTCTTGTTGCATTTTGCAAGTGGGTATTCATTTTAGCTGCTTGAATGTGTAACTTCACAAAACTGCATTGGTGGTGTCTGTGTGGGTAGGGATGCACACATTGTGACACTTCCAGGTGAACAATCTCAGGCTGATATGGTATTCACGGTTCATTCTCCAGACATTCAGGATCAGTGTCAGGTTGAGTCATCATTGATTGTCAGATGGAATGTGCCAGGGCAGTGTGCACTCCACAGGGGTGTGATTTCTATGTGAAGTAATTAGCCACTAGCTGTGTACGGGCTGCCTCCCCCCATGCCCTTTCCCCTCCCATGCGCAGCGGCTGTGCATGTGGTTGGGGATGTGGGGCCACCACCATGTCCACGGCCAGGCCCCGGCGTGTTGCAACGTTGTGCAGGACACATGCTGCCACTATGATCCTGCACACTACTGGGGGAGCGTATAACAGCTGGCCGCCAGAACGGTCAAGGGAGCGGAAGCGTGACTTTAGCACTCCGAATGTGCGCTCCACTATGCCCCGGGTCGTAATGTGGGCTGTGTTATATCTTACCTCGGATGGCGTGGTGGGGTTCCGAATTGGCGTCATCATGTGGGGGCTGAGAGGGTAGGCACTGTCCCCTGTCGAGGTGGTGATTGGTATCATTGGTGGGGTTGTGACCTTGCTCAGTATCCAACATGCATGCATGTGCAGTGGCATACATACTCACCAAGCAGCCATGTATCGCCATGCCGCCCAGCTTCTAGGTCCCGGCTTAGGGTGGACATTCGGTAAATGAAGCTGTCGTGGGTTGAGCCGGGATAGTTGGCATATACTGAGGTGATGATTCCCTTGGCATTACATGCTACCTGCACGTTGATGGAATGCCAGTGCTTGCGGTTCCTATAGATGTGCTCAGATGCCCTGGGGGGACGTAGAGCCACATGGGTGCAGTCAATGGCACCTAGCACTTTGGGGAATCGTGCCACACCGTAAAAATCCAGGGCGGCAGCATGCCTTTCTGCAGGTGTTCTGGGCAGGTATATGTGCCTGCGGACTGATGGGCGTGCAGTGATGATGTTCAAGACCTGGTGTAGGCAGCGTGACTGCGTGGCCTGTGACACCCCACCCACTATGGCACTTGTCCGCTGAAATGATCCAGTGGCTAAGAAGTGCAGTACATTGAGGACCTTCTCCAGGGGGCTGAGTGCTTGGGAGCACAGGGTGGGTGATGTGAGGTCATCCTCCCACTCACTCACCAGGTCCAGTATAATGTGTGGTGGAAACCTGTACCTCCCATACACCTGGTCATCAGGCATCCCGAAAAGGCTGGTTCTGGGTGTGAATATTCTGGCCCTGACTATCCTCCTCCTCCTCCTCCTTTGGTAGCCCACTGCCACTGCTGCTAGGAACGGTATGTTCATCCTGGCGTCTGAGCTTGTTATTGTTAAAGTGCGCAAATTTATGCTTTGCGCGTGTTCTAGGCGAGCGTGTGACCCGCGCACCCCTGGAATCCAGTTCCCAGTCCAATAGCGTGTGGAAATTCACACGCACCACAGGATACAGGTTCGCTGACGTACTTGCGTGTATAAGTGCCCGCGCACCCATGAAATACACGTACATAGGCCAATCGTGTGTACGCGCACTTTTGTCCAATTACACGCGATGACACTCTGACGTGCAGTATTTCCACGTGTGCCCCGTCATCACGTGCTGAGTGGGGAACACCCGTGCGGGTCACGTCACAGACGCGCTTACGCACTGAGGGACTCTGGTCCAATAGAATCGCGTATGCGTGCTGACGCGCTTACGCGCTAAGGGCCTTTCCTCGGATTTCACGCTGACGTGCAGGATTTTCACGTGCCAAATCACTCCGTATCAAGCTGGCCACGCGAAAACACACGGAAGACCACGCTCCTGCCCAGAAGGCCGAGTTACTGCCCCCCAGTGCCCCGAGCAGCCTCCCACGTGCCATCTGCTGCTGCCTGCCTGCCTGCCTGCCTGCTGCCACCGTACCCTGCCATTTGGTGCCTGCACGTCAGCCATCTGCAGGGGTCCAGTTGCTGTGTCCACCCCTGCTGGAACTGAAGACTCCCGACTGGGATTACATCGCTCCACAGCCCAGCCCCAGGACCCAGTTGCCCACCCACACCTGCCTCTGGGGTTGCCATGTCGGGCACTTCCACATCTGGCACCAGTGGCAACCCCAGGCCAGAGGGGCAGAGGAGCACCAGCTTCACTGACACCGAAGTTGGTGTCCTGGTGGAGCATATCCTGGGGCAGTATGATGCCCTCTTTGGATCGTCCCGCGCCAGCAAGGAAGGACGGGAGAGGATCTGGGCCGACTGTGTGGTTGCCATCAACGCGGAGGGGGTGGCAACCCGCAACGTCCTGAAGATCAAGAAGCGCTGGGAGGACTTGAGGTCCAGGACCCTTGTGAAGGCCCGGCGCCTCGTGGAGGGGGGCCGGGGCCGCATGAGTTCCATCCAGATGAGGGTCCTGGAACGCGTACGCCCAGCGCTCCACGCCCAGATCCTTGAGAGGGAGGCCCGTCTGGAGTTGAGCGGTAAGTGTCCAAGCATTACTGTGTGAGACAGGGCATGTTGCGGTGTGCTGGTTCTATGATACTTGCCTGTATGTGTGCCATAGGCCATGTATGCATGTATGTGTGCAGGGACATCATGGTAATGCATGTGCGACCAGTGATGTGTGACCCACATGGTTGTTGCATGTGTTCAAATGCCGCATGGGGAGCCCTATGCAGATTTTGAACATGAGAGCATGCCAGTCTCTGTACCTGGACATGGGTGGGGGTGAGGGATGGGTGCTGATGCCAGGTACATATATGGTAGCCATGTCTGTGTGCCTGACCTGCGTGTCTGTGACTTGTGCATGCCATGGATGCATGACACATGTGTGTGACAATGCACAGATTCAGTGAAGCAGCCAAATTACCCTTGTATCCGCTGTGTTTGGTGTGTTTGGGGCCAGATGGATGTGACTGAGGTGAAGTGTGTGCATGTGATAGGCATGAGCCATGATGCATGTGAGTTACATATCATTGAATGTTTCAAGAGTCCATTGGACATGCATGGAAATGTCCATGGCATGCACCATGCCTGTTACTGTGTGTGTTTTGCCTGGACTGACCCATGTGTTGTGGAGGGACATGATGGAAGTGTACTTTGACAGTGGTGCTCATCTGCTATTGCTTCCTGTCTAGGGGACCATTGTACAGTGCCCTGATGCTTGTGTTCTTTGTCTCCCTCTACGCAGCGGCTAGTGAAGAAGAGGGCGGAGACGGCGCTGTGGAGCAAGGCGGCGGGGTTGCCCCCACGGCTGCAGCGGAAGGGGTGGGTGAGCCCCCACAGGGGCCTGCTACGGTGGGAGACGGTGAGGAGCCATCCAGGTTGGTGGTTTGCACAGAGGAGGAGGAGGCCGCCACTGGGGCACACATGGGGCCTGGTGGGGGCATCCCTGCTGGTGCAAGTGGTGCAGTCCAGGGCCAGGGGCAGGAGGCAGCACAGGTCACCGTGGAGGGGCCTGTGCATGTCGCTGTCCCTGACCCTGTGAGTGCACCACCATGCACCAGCAGGGATGCCCCGTCCCAGGCCCGTCCGCAGGTAGAGGGGATGTCCATGTCACCTGACTCCCCTCCACCTGCGGACGTGGGAACCCCTGGCCGTGTGGAGAAGGTCCTGATTGGGGTCGCGATGCGCACGGCTGTGATTTGTGATGCCGTGCGTGCTTCCTGGGAGGAGGACGCACGTCATCACGAAGTGCACCGTGCCGACGTGGCCCAATTGGGATCGGCCATGTTCGGGGGTTTTCTGCATGTGTTGTCCAATCTGGCGGCCCTCTCCTCCTCTGTGCAGGCTATACACCAGTCGTTCTCCTTGCCGTCTTCCGGCCCAGATGCCACCAGGGACCCCTGTGGACCTGCCCCGACCAATGCAGCCAGCTCGGTGGGGATCCCATCCCTGCCACAGTTGGGAGTCGGAGGTCCAGCAGGGGTGGACAACACAGCAACTGGACCCCAGCAGATGGAAGATGTGACAGCATCATCAGGCAGGGCACGTGCACAACAGCGTCGGTGGTTTCCATCAGCCTGGATGCCGTTGTGCTGGCAGAGGCAGTGGCGTCGGAGGCAGCAGCAGGCTCGACGTGGGAGGCATCATGGCTCGGGGCCTTCAAGATCAGAGGGGCAGGCATCGGCCGGAGGGCAGGGCAACCCTGGGATGGTGGTGTCTTCCGTGTGGGAGCAGTTGGTCCAGCGGATAGGTGCGGAGCGGCAGCGGGCGGAAGAGGAGCGGCTCACCATGGTCAGGGCGGAGTTCTCCATGCGTCGGGCGTTGAGGCGGGCTGAGTGCCTCGAGGAAGCTCGCAGGGAGTTTGAGCTGGACATGGGGTTATCCCTGCGAGACCTCGGGGCCAGGACAGAGTCCCGCCTCCAGGACATCGACATGGAGTTCGATGATGCCCTGGCCAGCAACATCACCGAGTGAGCCGCAGGACTTGCCCGCTGCCTTTGTATATAGTTATTTAGTTAGTTAGTGTTAGGTTTCCTTTATTAATTTTTGTTTTTTTGGACCGCTCGGACAATGGCCACTTTTTTGTATATATTATTTTCATTAGGTAGTAGTAGGTTTCATTTATGGTGTTGGGCTCATGGACCCTGGAATTTTCGTGTATATAGTTTGCTTTTTGAAGAAACATTTTTTTTATTAATTATTGTGTTCACCATGAGGAAATGGTTTTTCATTATTTTACTTCCACATGATTTTGCTTTGGACAACATTTGTTTTTGGATTACTTTGTTTTTTTTATTTTTACATTTGTTCTCGGACATGGACCATTTATTTTGTTATCCCCATTGTTGTATGTTTGATTTTTTTACTTATTTTTCATCTTTAATACATGTTTTTTTAACTTTCACTTGTGGTATTTTCTCATTGGTTTCATACATGTCATGATATGGGTTTTGACATTCACTTGCACCCATTGTGTATGTGTGTGTGACGGACATGTGTTCATTTACAGACTTGCCATTGGGGTTGTATCATGTAATTGCATTCACTATGTGGGTGGATGCAATCCTTGCCTGGGTGTTTGTGCTGGGTATGCTGCCCATTACTGCCATGATTGAGTATCGTCAGGACCTGGGGGCAGGGGGACATGTGTGGGTGCCTGGTGGAGGGTGCCCCTGCACTGCTGGGGTGTGGGGGTGGTGGGAGACATGAGTGGGGGCCTGGTGGAGGGTGACCCTGGTGGCTGGGGGGTGGGGGTGGTGGGTGACATGAGTGGGGGCCTGGTGGAGGCTGCCCCTGCACTGCTGGGGTGTGGGGGTGGTGGGAGACATGAGTGGGGGCCTGGTGGAGGGTGACCCTGCACTGCTGGGGGGTGGGGGTGGTGGGAGACATGAGTGGGGGCCTGGTGGAGGGTGCCCCTGGTGGCTGGGGGGTGGGGGTGGTGGGAGACATGAGTGGGGGCCTGGTGGAGGGTGCCCCTGGTGGCTGGGGTGTGGGGGTGGTGGGAGACATGGGTGGGGGCCTGGTGGAGGGTGCCCCTGGTGGCTGGGGGGGTGGGGGTGGTGGTAGACATGAGTGGGGGCCTGGTGGAGGGTGCCCCTGCACTGCTGGGGTGTGGGGGTGGTGGGAGACATGAGTGGGGGCCTGGTGGAGGGTGACCCTGCACTGCTGGGGGGTGGGGGTGGTGGGAGACATGAGTGGGGGCCTGGTGGAGGGTGCCCCTGGTGGCTGGGGGGTGGGGGTGGTGGGTGACATGAGTGGGGGCCTGGTGGAGGCTGCCCCTGCACTGCTGGGGTGTGGGGGTGGTGGGAGACATGAGTGGGGGCCTGGTGGAGGGTGACCCTGCACTGCTGGGGTGTGGGGGTGGTGGGAGACATGAGTGGGGGCCTGGTGGAGGGTGCCCCTGCACTGCTGGGGTGTGGGGATGGTGGGAGACATGAGTGGGGGCCTGGTGGAGGGTGCCCCTGGTGGCTGGGGTGTGGGGGTGGTGGGAGACATGGGTGGAGGCCTGGTGGAGGGTGCCCCTGGTGGCTGGGGGGGTGGGGGGGTGGTAGACATGAGTGGGGGCCTGGTGGAGGGTGCCCCTGGTGGCTGGGGTGTGGGGGTGGTGGGTGACATGAGTGGGGGCCTGGTGGAGGGTGCCCCTGCACTGCTGGGGTGTGGGGGTGGTGGGAGACATGAGTGGGGGCCTGGTGGAGGGTGCCCCTGGTGGCTGGGGTGTGGGGGTGGTGGGAGACATGGGTGGGGGCCTGGTGGAGGGTGCCCCTGGTGGCTGGGGGGGTGGGGGTGGTGGTAGACATGAGTGGGGGCCTGGTGGAGGGTGCCCCTGCACTGCTGGGGTGTGGGGGTGGTGGGAGACATGAGTGGGGGCCTGGTGGAGGGTGACCCTGCACTGCTGGGGGGTGGGGGTGGTGGGAGACATGAGTGGGGGCCTGGTGGAGGGTGCCCCTGGTGGCTGGGGGGTGGGGGTGGTGGGTGACATGAGTGGGGGCCTGGTGGAGGCTGCCCCTGCACTGCTGGGGTGTGGGGGTGGTGGGAGACATGAGTGGGGGCCTGGTGGAGGGTGACCCTGCACTGCTGGGGTGTGGGGGTGGTGGGAGACATGAGTGGGGGCCTGGTGGAGGGTGCCCCTGCACTGCTGGGGTGTGGGGGTGGTGGGAGACATGAGTGGGGGCCTGGTGGAGGGTGCCCCTGGTGGCTGGGGTGTGGGGGTGGTGGGAGACATGGGTGGGGGCCTGGTGGAGGGTGCCCCTGGTGGCTGGGGGGGTGGGGGTGGTGGTAGACATGAGTGGGGGCCTGGTGGAGGGTGCCCCTGCACTGCTGGGGTGTGGGGGTGGTGGGAGACATGAGTGGGGGCCTGGTGGAGGCTGCCCCTGCACTGCTGGGGTGTGGGGGTGGTGGGAGACATGAGTGGGGGCCTGGTGGAGGGTGACCCTGCACTGCTGGGGTGTGGGGGTGGTGGGAGACATGAGTGGGGGCCTGGTGGAGGGTGCCCCTGCACTGCTGTGGTGTGGGGGTGGTGGGAGACATGAGTGGGGGCCTGGTGGAGGGTGCCCCTAGTGGCTGGGGTGTGGGGGTGGTGGGAGACATGGGTGGGGGCCTGGTGGAGGGTGCCCCTGGTGGCTGGGGGGGTGGGGGTGGTGGTAGACATGAGTGGGGGCCTGGTGGAGGGTGCCCCTGCACTGCTGGGGTGTGGGGGTGGTGGGAGACATGAGTGGGGGCCTGGTGGAGGGTGCCCCTGGTGGCTGGGGGGTGGGGGTGGTGGGTGACATGAGTGGGGGCCTGGTGGAGGCTGCCCCTGCACTGCTGGGGTGTGGGGGTGGTGGGAGACATGAGTGGGGGCCTGGTGGAGGGTGACCCTGCACTGCTGGGGGGTGGGGGTGGTGGGAGACATGAGTGGGGGCCTGGTGGAGGGTGCCCCTGCACTGCTGGGGTGTGGGGGTGGTGGGAGACATGAGTGGGGGCCTGGTGGAGGGTGCCCCTGGTGGCTGGGGTGTGGGGGTGGTGGGAGACATGGGTGGGGGCCTGCTGGCAGGTGCCCCACAGTGCTGGGGGGTGGGGGTGGTGGGGGACATGAGTTGGACATGGGTGGGGGCCTGCTGGCAGGTGCCCCACAGTGCTGGGGGGTGGGGGTGCAAGGGGACATGAGTTGGTGTTCATTAGTTCAAGGAGACATGTGCCTTTGCTGGGGGGCATGCCCATGTTGGGTGGGCTGCCTGCGGGACATGACCAGGGATGCAGGGTAGTCCCCTGTGGTGTGGGCTGCCTGCAGGGGCCGTGGAGGGTGTACAGGGTACACCTGGGAGGACCCACACTGTCAAATCACATGTGGGACTCCCCGGCACCCCTGAAATACACGTACCGTGCAGAAATCGCGTGTAAAACTTCCAGCGCACCCCTGAAATACACGCGCCCAGGCTATTCACGTGTGGAACTTCCCGCGCACCCCTGAAATACACGCGCCCAGGCTATTCGCGTGTAAAACTTCCCGCGCACCCCTGAAATACACGCGCCCAGGCTATTCGCGTGTGGAACTTCCCGCGCACCCCTGAAATACACGTGCCCAGGCTATTCGCGTGTAAAACTTCCCGCGCACCCCTGAAATACACGCGCCCAGGCTATTCGCGTGTGGAACTTCCCGCGCACCCCTGAAATACACGCGCCCAGGCTATTCGCGTGTAAAACTTCCCGCGCACCCCTGAAATACACGCGCCCAGGCTATTCGCGTGTGGAACTTCCCGCGCACCCCTGAAATACACGCGCCCAGGCTATTCGCGTGTGGAACTTCCCGCGCACCCCTGAAATACACGCGCCCAGGCTATTCGCGTGTGGAACTTCCCGCGCACCCCTGAAATACACGCGCCCAGGCTATTCGCATGTGGAACTTCCCGCGCACCCCTGAAATACACGCGCCCAGGCTATTCGCGTGTGGAACTTCTCACGCACCCCTGGAATACACGCGCCCAGGCTATTCGCGTGTGGAACTTCCCGCGCACCCATGAAATACACGCGCCCAGGCTATTCGCGTGTGGAACTTCTCACGCACCCCTGGAATACACGTAGCCCGCTCCCCCAGGCCCGATCGCGTGAGGAACTTCACGCGAACCCCTGTAATACACGTAGCCCGCTCCCCCAGACCCGATCGCGTGTGAAACTTCACGCGAACCCCTGAAATACACGTAGCCCGCTCCTCCAGGCCCGATCGCGTGAAGAACTTCACGCGGACCCCTGTAATACACGTAGCCCGCTCCCCCAGGCCCGATCGCGTGTGAAACTTCACGCGAACCCCTGAAATACACGTAGCACACTCCCCCAGGCCCAATCGCGTGAGAAACTTCACGCGAACCCCTGAAATACATGTAGCCCGCTCCCCCAGGCCCGATCGCGTGAACAACTTCACGCGAACCCCTGTGATGCACGTACCCTGCTGAAATCGCGTGTGAGACTTCCCGCGCACCCCGGTATACACGCACACGTATTTTTTGTCAGCGGGTGTCCGTGTTTGTGGGTACCCCTTTGCACGTCATTTTTCCTGGAGGGCCACAGTATGGGACATTCATCATGGCAGTATATAGGTGCTATTTGTTGGCGCACCTTTTGGCGCACATTTCTTACAGCCGCAGAGACGCTACCGCCTGCTTTCTTGTGGCGGTCGTGTTTGTGCCTGTGCGCTGGTTTGAGCGTGCGCTTTTTTCCCCTATTCTATTCCATGAATACGTGTTTTAGGCGAGCGTGTGGGCGTCCGCGCACTTGTGCCCTGTACTTCCCCCGCGACGCCCACGTTTTGGCAAGTTGTTCCCCATTCCGAGTGTTACGCCCATGTTCCGCCTACTTTTGTTGCGTGCGCCGCGCTATGTGCGAATTTCGCTGTGGCCTGTGCGATTTTCGCTGTGACCTGGCGCACGCTGTTAGATGGCCTGTGCGCCAACGTGCGCCGCGCACTTTTTTATCGCACATCCGCTGGTTTTCTCGCGCACGGCCTTCCATGAATCGACGTGCGCTGCTTTTCGTGCGATTTTCGCACTTGCACTGCGATTTTCGCTATTCCACTGCGATTCGCACGTTTTTGCCCACTTGCGCCGCGCTAATTATTCCATGAATCGGCCTAACAGTGTTTGAAGTGTAGGCACATTGTTTTTTCCCTCTCATTTGAAGGGGGTTTCATTAGGTAGGATTCCAGTAGAGCCATTAAGTAGCTCACGGCTAAGATATAAAAGGGGCTTAATTAGAGGTGCTTCTTTGCCACATGAGTCACATATGTTTTATATGTATAAGTGTGTATGTTCATGCAAAAATGAATTATGACTATGTCATTGTGTTTTTAAATATATGTACTGTTGGTTTTTGTAATTTTGATAAATATTAAAATATGAGTATATTTTGTGATAATCCATGGTTACTTGCCCTCATTTATGATGAAAGGGTATGACATGACTATCTCAAAGGGCATTTGAGAACTCACCAATAACAGAAAGGAAGGAAGCTGGTCTGTGGGATATTGTGTTCTTTGTTCCATGCATCGCCACCAATAGGATTCCCGCACTCTGCGTCTGGTCATGTTGCCGCCTAGGTTGCCTACATGTTCTCTGCACAGCATTATCTTGTGCATTCCCAAAGGGGGTATGATCTGATCCCCTCTCATTAGTAACACGTCAGCTCTGCATATGTCGTCACTCACTTTCCAGTAGGGTCTCAATCCTACGGGTATGGTTCTTTCGCTAGGCCAACCCTATGGGTCCATTTGGGGATCCTCTGGAGCACAGTGTCCTTAGCTGATTCTTCTCTCCAACTGCTCTTCAGGTCGTTTACTGATGCTACCATGCATTCATTGCGTAGGAAGGTGGTGGCTGGCTCCTTATGCTTCAATAGGCGTGACATACAGTCTGCTTGTGCATTCCTCGAGCCTGGTATATGTCTTATTTTGTAAGTATACTCCTGTAACTTGGCTGCTATCCGCGCCTAACGCAAAGTGGAAGTCTTGGTGCCCCCAGGGCTCATGTAACGGTTTATTGAGAAGCCACCCTCAACACAGGGAGTTCCTTACCTCCCCACTCAAGTGGTTATTCAACCAACTGTTTAACATATTCTTTTTTAGCCCTATCTCAGACACATATGCCCTTGGATCCCTCTCCCCGGACCTAAAAATGAGCCAAGGACCAGGCCGTTGTACGGGAAATATATTGGTATTTATTTAAATTAACAGTAATAAAAATTAGCACGAAAATATCAAACACACCACTTTATCCGTGGCACAAAACAATCAACTTCTCTCAGCATACACAAGTCACAAAAGTAAGTTAAAAAGAACACGAACACAATTGTACTTTCTGCCGATTTCACTTCACAAAATAATTACACTGATCAATAATATAATTTCGCCCAAATGTTTGGTTTAAAATAAACACAGGGTGATGTATTGCTTTGTTTTTCAGACCCCCCTCCTCTTACTTTAGTCTATGTTGGGAAGTCAGACAGAAACATTGGAATGCTTTGGGGAATTTTGGATTTCAGACCGCCTTACTGAAAGGCATGTGTTGGGGAAGCTGGATAAAAAGGCTATACTGATTTAGGAACAGATACACCCCTCTTCCTTAAAGAAGTCGGGGTCAGCTGAACAACAAGGATTACCCAATTAAATTATAGGCTATAGGTTTCAGCGCACACTGGGAAGTGAGCTTTGTTAATTTTGAATTTTAACAAAATTCCCCCTGTAGTGTTCTGCCAAATGGGGACTTAATTAAATTAATATTTATGATTACATATGCTAATGCTTTACACAGTTTTGCCCCACCCACTCACTATAAAGGGAAAGGATTGAAGACAAGCAGACTCCCTCCACCTTTTGGTATTCAGGGCTTAGTTCTACTTACATAGCACACCTCTGTTTAAGGTTCAGGAAATCCAGCTGCATCTCAGGACACTCTGGAAAGATAGGGCAGGGGTCTGGTCACTCCACTCTCAAAGATGGCCTCCCGCTCTTCACCACAGGACCCACTCAGCTTTGAGGTCTTCCTAGAAATAGACAGCTGCACCCAGATGCACTCTCAGCAATATCCTCTGGTGACTCCTCACAGCTTTCAGATGGTAAATTTCAGCAGCCTTCCTGATGGTCTGTCTCTTCTCTCTGTCCTCCTGTCTTTCTCCTTTTCTGTCTGTCTGGTTTTTGTGTGTCCTAGTGCAGTTCCCCTTGTATAGCACAAATGACATCACCAATTGTACAATCTTGGGGAAGTACCCTGCAATAATCCCTTCCACTAGGATTGGACAGTTACCTCTCTCTCTCCTCCCAACCCAGTTTCCAAGTCGGGATTGGTTTAGGGGTCTGGAGCACCATATGTCAATTCCCATTTGTAATTGCCCATGCGTTTTCCTTTCAACTTTTTGGGAAAAAACTAGTTATGTATCACAACTTCATAATTTTACTAGCAACTGCTATACTAAACATATTTTCTGTTTTAGCTGATCATGGAGAATTAGATAAGCCGACCACCAAATCCGTACGTTTTGGCATGGCCATGTGGCACATTTCTGCCGTTTCCATAAAAAGCACAACAGTTATGAATATGTAAGTTATTAAGCATATCCCTAATTTCATTTTCCACCCGTTCACCAACTCTCACATTTGGAACGTGTTCAGATCAGCCAGAAACCTAGTCTAACTGGCCATTATAGTTCCCAGAGTCACAGGTAGGTGCATTTTATATCCCCAAAATCGCCTAGAAATTAAATAAAAAGTGGTACAAAAATGAAATCAATCCACATTATGGTTGTTTGGAAAGTTTGTGGGATTTTGGCAAACACTGGACTAGTGAGGCGCTGGTAGGATTTGATAAGCCACTAGCAGTTGAAAAACAGCTTACACAAATAATTGATTGGTCAAGTTTTTAGTGTTTTCATGGTGATTGTCACCCATGAGATCGTTTTATTTGTAACAAGATGTTACGTTTACACAGCCTTACACAGCCGACGCGCGTTTCAACCTGAGCCTTTTTCAAGGCTAAATGAGTTGAGGGTGAGCATCCGGGTGAAGTGTGCTGGTCCTCCCAATTAGGGTGCCAGTGGACTGGTTAGTCATTTCTGGTGCCGGGTTCGGCTGTGCTGCGCGACTCCACCGGCAGCAGCACAGCCGAACCCGGCACCAGAAACGACTAACCAGACCACTGGCAGTGTTCTGAACCTAGGGAGTGGCTCCTGCCCCACCCAACAGGAAAAGTAGTTCCAAACAGAAGAGGATCAGAGGCTCAACTGGCAGGCAAGTAAGCAGCATGGTCTGCTGCAGGTAAGTCCACCCAAGCATTATGAGCCTGGCGCTTCCAGCGCTGGGACTGGGCATATTTATGAGCCTGGTGCCACTGGCGCCAGGACTGGGTCCAAAAGGTCCCAATTGGGACTGGTTGGCACTCGGAACCTGGGTTATGGATCTGCTTCCAAGGGAGTTGGGAAAACCCTGACCTTTTGGAAGCAGAGATCATGACAGTACCCCCCCTCAAGGCCCCTCCCAAACCGGGCTTCTCCGGGGGTTTTGGCTTGTCAGGAAATGTTCGATGAAATCTTTTGATTAGGCGAGGAGCGTGGACATATTCAGCAGGTTCCCAGGATCTCTCTTGGGGGCCGTAGCCTTTCCAGTCAATTAGGTAAAATAGTTTAGATTTGAAGATCTTGGAGTCCAGAATGCTTTTGACTTCAAACTCGAGTTCTCCATCAACTAGGATGGGTTTTGGAGATTTAGTTAGTCGGGTTTGAGGTTGCACGGGTTTTAATAGAGAGACGTGGAAGACCGGATGTATCTTCATGTGCGGGGGCAAGTTCAACTTGACCGCTACTGGGTTTACTATGGTAGTGATAGAATAGGGACCAAGGTATCTTGGGTTGAATGTGCGTGGCCCTTTTAGAGGTAGATATTTGGTGGATAACCAGACTTGATCCCCTACTTGATATTGAGGGGCTTCCTTCCGATGTTGATCTGCTCCTTTCTTGTATTGTTCTTTAGCCCTTTGAAGGTGAGAAACAGCTTCCTTAAAGGCTTGGGTGATTGTAGAATGCAGGTAGTCTACTGCTGGTGTTTCAAGATCTTGGAGGGGATCCAACTCCGAGGTTCGAGGGTGACTGCCGTATAAAAGAAAAAACGGGGTTTTCCCAGTTCCCGAATGGACAGAGTTATTGTAGGCATATTCGGCTATCCAAAGGATATCTTTCCAAGTCTTTTCAGTTTGTTGCAGCATGCAGCGTAAATACTGTTCCAGAGTTTGATTGGTCCTCTCGGTTTGTCCGTCGGTCTGAGGGTGGTGACTGGTCGATAGTCTCACATCAATTTGAGCCGACTGACAGCAACTTCGCAAAAAATGAGAAATAAATTGACTACCTCGATCCGAAATTAGAACCGAAGGAAAACCGTGCAGTCGGACGATGTTTTCGAGAAATCCTCGGGCCAGAGTTGCTGCTGTTGGCAAGCCTTTGAGCGGAATGAAATGCGCCATCTTGGAGAATAAGTCCACGATTACTAGAATCGTATTGTATCCGGAGCATGGAGGTAGATCGGTGATGAAGTCCATAGAAAGCGTATGCCAAGGGCGAGGTGGGATGTCAATAGGGCGTAAGAGGCCTGCTGGTCTTTCCTTTTGACTCTTGTTTTAGGCGCATACTCCACAGGACATTATAAAGTCTCTGATATCTTTTTTCCAAGACGGCCACCAGAAGTAGTGCTTGATCTTTTCTGAGGTCTTGGCCATACCGGGATGTCCTTCCATTAAAGAATCGTGATAACAAGAGATTACTTTTTTCTGTAAATCTGTGCTGGGCAGGTATAATCGTTCTTGGAAATACAATAAGTTGTCCTTTACTGCAAAGTCCTTTCCCTGCAGATGCCAATTCTGTATGTCTGCTGGAGTTACAAGTTGCCTGGCTTTATCCTTAGCTTCCTCTATGGATTGTGTGGCGATTACACCCAGAATTCTTTGTTCGGGAATGATTGGTACAGGTTTAGGGTTGATCAAGTGTTCTTCCACTCCCATCCGAGAAAGGGCATCAGCTTTACCGTTTTTTGTACCAGGTCGATAGGTAATTATGAAGTCAAACTCGGCAAAGAATAATGCCCAACGGAGTTGTCTAGAGGATTGGGCTTTTGCGGTTTTCAAATATTGCAGGTTTCGGTGATCCGTAATCACAGTAACGGTGTGTCGGGCCCCCAGCAGGTAATGCCGCCAAGCCTTAAAGGCAGACTTGATAGCCAGAAGTTCCTTGTCAGTAATCGTGTAATTGATTTCAGGAGGCAAGAATTTGCGGGACCAAAATGCCACGGGATGCAACTGATTGGTTACCGGGTCCTTTTGTGATAGAACTGCCCCCATGGCAAGGCTTGAAGCATCAGTTTCCATGATGTAGGGGAGTTCGGGGCGAGGGTGTTTTAAGATTGGTGCAGAGATAAATTTAGTCTTCAAATCCTGGAAAGCTTGTTCCGCCTCGGTAGACCATTCAAAACGTTTGTTTTTCTTTAACAAGGCAGTGATGGGCTGGACTATTCGAGAAAATTCGGGGATAAACCTGCGGTAAAAGTTAGCGAAGCCTAACATGCTTTGCACACCTTTTACGGAGGATGGTGATGGCCATTTGAGAACTGCATCGACCTTCTTTGAATCCATACGCACTCCGCTAGGTGATAATATGAATCCCAAGAATTCAACTTCAGTCACGTTGAAAACACATTTTTCCAACTTAACGAAAAGTTTGTGTTGACGCAATCTTTCGAGGACCATTTTCACGTGTTTCCGATGTTCAGATTCCGATGAAGTATAAACGAGGATGTCGTCAATGTAAACAACAACACACACATCTATGAGCTCTCTGAGGACATCGTTCATAAAATATTGAAAGGCGGCCGGGGCATTGCAAAGTCCGAAGGGCATGACCTGATATTCAAATAGCCCATATTTGGTGCGGAAGGCCGTCTTCCATTCATTGCCCTCTTTTACTCGTACCAAGTGGTATGCTCCTCTAAGATCCAGCTTTGTATATATGCATGCTTTTCTGACTTGGTCCAGGAGTTCAGGGATCAAAGGTAACGGATATCTATTCTTGACGGTGATCTGGTTCAGGGAGCGATAATCTATACAAGTTCTAAGGTCTCCTTCCTTTTTTGGAACGAAGAACAAAGCTGAAGAAGCAGGGGACTTGGAAGGACGAATAACCCATTTGCCAGGTATTGATCCAGGTATTGTCGAAGGTGAAGGTTCTCAGACTCGGTGAGGGCATAAATTCTACTACAAGGAGGAGTAGATCCAGGTATCAGGTCTATCTGGCAGTCATCAGACCTATGAGGAGGTAGAGAGTTAGCCTGATCCTTCCGGAAAACATCTTGGTATTCTAGGTATTCGGGAGGTAACTGGGGAGTCTCTGAAGAAATTGCTGCCAGTGCAACACCAGGTGGAGGGTGACAAGTAGCGACACATTCTGGAAACTGGACCGTTCTTGCTCGCCAATCGATCAGAGGATTGTGTTTCTCTAACCAAGGTATTCCTAGAATAATCTGAAACTGAGGAGCCTTGATCACATCGAACACGATCTTCTCATGGTGTCCATCTTGACTTACTAGCGTCACTTCTTGAGTGGTATGCGTTACTGGTCCGGAGGCTATCTCCGTTCCATCCACCGTAGTAATGACGTCCTTTACAGCCTTGGGACAAAGAGTTAGATTCATCCTCAAAACCATTTCATGATCCACATAATTGCCGATGGCACCGCTGTCAACGTAAGCTTCAATTGCATGTAATCGATCCGGATTATCAGGGCTAATGAGGACCATAGGTATCACGAAATGCGAGGTCACGGAACTGGTTTTCACGCTCGGCAAGAGGACCTCTATTCTTGTCGGGCGAGGTCGTTTCCCTGCTCAGAGTTTGTAACTTTGGTAACTGCAGCTCCTACTGCCTTCTTGGCAGGTTTCACTGGACAGTCTCGAAGAAAGTGCCCTGAGTTTCCGCAATAGAGGCATAATTGCAACTGTTTTCTCCTTTCCCGCTCCTTTTGTGTTAGAGGACCTTTCAGGCCCCCTATTTGCATGGGTTCCCCGGAGTCTACTCCTTTGGAAGGAGTTGGCGGTTTGGAAAATACTCGAGCATCAAACTTGGAACGATCGGCCTTCCTGTTCTGCAGTCTGTGATCTATTTGAACGACTAAGTCTATATAGTCAGAACAATCTTGGGGGGGATTCACTACTTGGGCTAACACATCTTTGAGCTCTCCACGTAGACGTCTATAAAACAGCGTAATCCTTTTGTCCTCAGGCCATTGAGTTTCCACTATCAGTCTGTTGAAAGACGCAATATAAGCCAAACGGTCTTGATTACCTTGTCGCAACGAAAGAAGCTCATTGTCCAAGGCCTGCCCCTGTGAATGTCTTGCGAACAGTTTTTCCATACTGAGCTGAAAAGCTTGAAAATCATGGAGGACCGGATCATCTTGATTTACTAGAGGGATCGACCAGTCTGCCGCATTGCCACTAAGGTACGAAAGCACGAAAGCTACTTTAGCTTGATCAGTTGGAAAGGCTGCTGGTCGGCATAAGAAATGCAACCGGCACTGATTGATAAATACTGCAAACCTCTTTGGGTCACCAGAAAATCGTTCGGGCGGAGCCAGAGGTACATTCCCAGGTAGGTTGATCTGCACTGGATTCATAGAGGATGTAGAAGGAAGATTTCCCCCAGATGCGGGTAACGGGGTCTGTCCGGCTTGTGACTGTAGCAATTGTCTAGCGAGATCATCTGTTCGCTCCTTGGAAATAATCAGTTCCCTTCTTAGAACGTTCGTTTCCTGACGGGCTGCATGCACTTCTGCCCTTAGTTCCCCAAGTAACTGGGCTAGCTGGTCGGTATCCGAGGTTTCCATAGCGCCTGGACGGGAGTTTTGCGGTAGGCTTTGCGTTCTGTAACGCTCACCTGATTCCCGTAGAGGCGCCGGTCTTGACTGGGCGTATACCGTATCTTCAAAGGTGATGTGTAACACACGGCTGGCTCTTTGGGCTGGACCTCTGTGCACTGTATGTCTGACTCGAAGGGTAATATGGGATTAATGAACTGGGTTATTAAATGTCTCTCTCTTCTTCCCTTTCTCTTCTCCTGTAGAACCCCAAAGGTTAACGCTCTCACCTTAGGTAAGTGAACGCCGTGCTCTCCATCTGCCTCGGGGCAGGGTGCTGTAACCAGTTTCTTCACTGGATAAGGGGAGCAGGCCTCTTGACTTCAGAGGACTGCTGTCCATCGTTTACTGCACGAACGGTACGTTTCGAGTAATTCTAATGTCTTTAAAAGTCTTTAGTAATGATGTCTCTTGTTTTGCAGGGTTCCGGCGATGGCGGATGACGGGCTGAAGTGAGTTGAAGATGGAGCCCGTGTGATGAATAGAAGCGCCTGGAAGCACATCAGTAAGCGCTTGTTGCCTGCTTCACGATGCGCTCTAACTGTGTTTTTATTTTGCAGGTACAAGTTCGGAGCGGCTTCAGGGTGCCGGAATACCCACTGGGTTAGATGTGGAAAGGAGTAATGGCACGTGAGTATTAAAGTTCCCCAATGTCTTTAAACGCACCTTGTTTTGTCTTTCAGATTCGGGATGCAGCGCCGAAGACCTCCGGAGCGTGCGAAGAGTTGGTAAGCTTTTGTCTTTCAGATGCCGGAATGCAGTGCGAAGACCTCCGGAGCGCACGAAGAGTAGGTAAGCCTTTGTCTTTCAGATGCCGGAATGCAGCGCGAGGCGTTGGTGACAGCCGATGGACCAGGTAAGTGAAGCGCTGTCACTGAAGACCGTAATGCTAACCTGTTCTTTCTTGTCTTTATAGGTGTTGCTGAAGACTGGATTCAGGATGGTAAGCCTTTTTCCTTAGGCCCAGGATCAGATGCAGAAGACACGATGAGCGTT
Organism: Ambystoma mexicanum; assembly: GCF_040938575.1. Classification (NCBI taxonomy): domain Eukaryota; kingdom Metazoa; phylum Chordata; class Amphibia; order Caudata; family Ambystomatidae; genus Ambystoma; species Ambystoma mexicanum. The sequence continues at coordinate 153,880,587 of NC_090932.1, forward strand.
CTGCTGCAGAGGATGCAGAATAATGCAAAGCAAGATTCATCCATCGGGTGTGGTTTAATAGCCTCCTGTAGTGCTTAGGTGTCTCCTTCCACAGCCACGCCTAGGTAAGAAAAGAGTTCCTGCTTTCCAGAAGAGTTCCAGTGTTCTGAACCTAGGGAGTGGCTCCTGCCCCACCCAACAGGAAAAGTAGTTCCAAACAGAAGAGGATCAGAGGCTCAACTGGCAGGCAAGTAAGCAGCAAAGTAGCTCTTCAAATGTCACTGGAGTTTTGTAGGTGAAACATAATATACATTGCTTTTGTGAACCCACACATCATGTTTTGTTTTCCTGACGTTGTTCTGTAAGCAGCGATATTTTTTTTCACTTTTGCTTTTCAAAGCTGTTTTTATTTGCACACACATGTGCAGGCAGTTTTTGTTTTCAATGTTTAAAACTCCTGTTTTCCATGTGACAGGGATCTTTCATTCCTCCTTCTTTTGTAAATTAAAATGCTGCTTGTCCATTGCTAATGAGAGGTAGGCCCCTTTCCACATGGCTCTTTAACTTTACTTAAAAAACAAAAACAAAAGCCAGGCCATTTTTGTTTCAGTGTTTAAAATCTTGGTATTCATGTTAAAAAGACTTCTGTTTGGGGCCTTTAAATGCACCCCACATGCTCCCGATTCTTACATGACTCTTTGTTGGGGACGAGCAGAGCGGGGTTTCCTAAGGTGTAATTTCCATCATCAGGGAGTGGGCACTCCAGTCTCCCCTTCCATCTCTATGTTCGGGGGTTTGGCATGGCACTCCCTTTTCTTCCTTCTTTTGGGAGTGGACACTGCAGCCTCCCCGTCCCTCTTTGGATTGGACAGCATGGCACGGCACCCCCTTTCTTCCTTCCTTTCCAGGTCCCTGGGGTTCTCACATGACTCCACTCTCACCTCCAGGCTGGAAGTTAAGGAGGTTAGTTCTCTAATAAAAGATGGAAAGAGAGTTTCAGTGCTTTTTATACACATTGTTCCCCGGGAATATTTACATAGAATTTACAACAACAACATACAGTTACAACATGACATTTCCATTTCACCAAACACATTTTATTTATTTTCTTCATTTGTACAATAACCAATAACACAAAGTAAATTACTCCCTGGGATGACAGCTTTTCAACTGGTTGATGTGAACCCCTTTTTCTTCTGTCAGTTCTCCTCTTAGGTTGCAGATCTTCTAAGTGTCACGCCGTCTACCCCGTCCTCATTCCACCTCACTTACCTCACGTGGCGTGCCACGCCTTGGAGGCTTTACCCCCGCTTTCGCCTGGGAGTTACGGGGCGGTCTTGGGCATCGGTTACTCCCAGCCCTTCAGGACGTGTGGTCTCGCGCGTGCGCGGCCGACAGCTTCCCGCTTTCCGCGCATGCGCGGTGCACAAAGCCCTCGGTGCTGGCGGGTCTGCGGTCCAAACCTCGATTTGGGCCTCCCAGCACCTGGGAAACAACACCTCTTGCGTTCCAAGCCTCCCAGGTGTGGGAGGCCCTACTTAAGGAGACCGGCGGTTCAGTCAAATCACGTCTCAACGCGGTTTGATCCGGATCGTCATTTTTCGCTCCTTGTTCTTGCCATTGCTCTGATTCCTACTCTGCCTTGCCTGTTCCCTATTCCTTCCCCTGGTTCCTGGTCCTGTCCTTTCCAGTCCGGGTAGGGGGTCTCCCTGTTCCTTGCTCTTGGCTCCCTCCTTCTGCCTGGGGTGGTTCCCCCCTTCTCTGTTATTCTCTGGTTCGCCTGGGTTCCTTGGTCCTCCCTGGTTCCCCTGTCTCTTGCCTACCTCCCTTGCTGGTTACTCCTTCCTGGACTCCTGCCACTGGATTCGGCTCGCATCTTTATCTTTACCCAGCTGTCTTCAGAGAACTTCAAGCTAAAGACTATCAGGCTCCCCCTGCCATTGCTTGCACTGTCCTGACGCCATGCTAATCAGGGGTGAGCGAACCCGTGGCGTTGGGAGCTGGTTCACCTCCAGTCCAGTACCTATTTGGACGGGAGTTGGGCTGGTTCCTTGCGTCATACATTACTTCACCACAGAACTCCTGGCATTCCTGCATCATCTACAAGGCCGACTACTGGACAAACAGGTGCACTGCGCCCAAGTGACGCCATCTTTAACACTAAGCAACAGGTGATATTTTATCTACAATTTCAAAGGCACCATGCCGAATTTCCGCTCCTCGGCCTGATTGCTTATAAAATTGTACTGATAACCTGTGTCACCTATTTCATACTCTTTTTTGGTGGTCTTTAGATCATAGAAGGTCTTCATTGCTTCAACCGACTTTTCTAAATTGCGCTGAGCATAAGCAAAAGCATGCTGGAGGTGCTTCCTTACATTTTCAATGTACTCAATGTACTCATGAGTAGTGGACGCATTTATCAGTGTCTGCTTCTGAGTCCTATAAAGCAGATGCTGTGGTGACACCATTTTTCGTCTGTTCATGAGCTCAAATGGCGACATCTTTGTTGCAGAAGATGCTGTAGACCTAATAACCACCAGAACAAGCAGCAATTGGATGTCCCAACTGGGTGCAGAGTCTGCCACAAACTTCTTCAACATACTCACAATTGTTTTATTGTATCTCTCCACCCCTCCACTTGAGAGGCCGTAGGTAGGCAATGTGGAGTTTTCTTTTTACCTCTGGATTCTCCCACATCTTCGCCATCACCTCACGGGTAAAGGGGCTTCCTCAGTCTGACTCAACCCTTTGCCGGAGGCCAAAACAAGAGAAGATGTGGTTGATCATTAGTGCAGTAGCTGTCTCTGCCTTACAATTCGGTGCTGGTAGACATTTTACCCACTTTGTGACCAAGCATGTCGCAGTGAACATGTACTTGTTTCCTCTAGAGGAGTGAATCACTGGCCCGATGAAATCGACTTGCAAATCTGACCAAGGCAGTGTTATTCCCCTTTTTTGTAGGGGAGCTCTGTGGGTGAGTGAACTGGGTTGGAAGTGAGCACACACAAGACACCCCTTTTGGTAAGCGTCGAGGTCCTGGCCCATGTGTGGCCAATAGGCAACCTTGTGCAAGGTTTCCAATGTCGCATGAAACCTCCTATGACCGGCAGTGGCCACATCATGAGTGAGGTTCAACATCAGGCTTCCGAATGAGGTTGGTACCACCCACTGGTCACAGCCAGATAAGGCTCTCCTTACCAATAAACTGCCTTGGTTCCGGAACATCTTGAAAAACTTCATCAACACCCAGAGATCCTCTTTACCGGCATAATACGACTCTGTTAGAGGAAAGCTTACAGGGTCTTCAATGTGTCGATAAAATTTTCAAATGATCGGATCCTCTTTCTGTGCAGTGATCAAATCTGCATCTGGGGTATCTTTACTCCACTGGGCTGTTGAGAGTTTGCTGTTAGCCTGGGTTTGTGACCTGGGGACAGCTGCCATTTGGATTTCACCTAGCAGGGATTCCGTTTCTATGAAATCCCCCTGCAGAGCCCTGGTTTTAGCTAGCTGGTCAGCCAGGTCATTCCTAGTCTTATCTGGCCCCTACATCTTGGAATGACCTCTTATCTTCTTCCAATAGATGGTCATCTCATTGGAAGTCACCAGATCATCGATTGACTGGATCAGTTTGACATGCATTATAACCAGCAGACGGTTGCAGGGTATCATTCACCCAGGCATTCCAAATGCCAGCGACCAGTTCTTTTTACCCGTTGCTATCAACATGGTAGGAGCACCCATCCACATAAACTGTAGGTATCCCCTGACACATGTCTTCTTCATAGACCTTGTGTGGGGAAGTTAAGTACGCCTCCATGTTGTTGGTCATCAGACTTTCGTCCTTGAGACAGTTTTCTTGAGCATAATCATGCAAGTCCTCCAACCCTTGCGCTAGGGGACTCTTCTTGTTTTCGCCATTTCTGACCTCCACAGAAAAGCCTTGCATGGATAAAATCCAGGAAGTAATTCTGGAATTACTGACGTTCCTCGCCCAGATTCTGTCACTTTGTAGATACTGCAAGGGTTGGTGGGGAGTCTCGCAATGATGTGCTCCCCCTGTATGAATGGGTGGTAATATTTTAGCACCCACACCATTTCCAGGAATGCCTACTTGCAGTCATTGAATTTTTCGCGTATGAGATTACTTTGTTGACCTTGTCATGCTATTGGTACGAAACCGCTGTTAGACAAGTATCTTAGAACCTTGTCTTGAAGAAGAACTCCTTGTTCTTTATGGTGTAAGCCAAACAAGGAGCCTGGGAAATACTTCTTTTTGTTTGTTTAACTGCCTTGGATTGTTCTGGACCTCACTCCCACTTGACTCCGGTCTTTAATAAATGGACCAACGGTGGAGAGACCTCCGCATAGTCTTCAATTACCTTTTGACTATAATTAGTAAATCCAAGAAAGCTTCATAATTCTCACAGAGTGGTTGGGTTTTTTAATTTTAATAAAGCTTCCACCTTCTTCACCTGGGGATTAAGACCCTCAGGTGTGATCTCATGCCCTAAGAATTTCACTCAGGTCTTACACCACTGTGCCTTCTGAAAGGACAGTTTTGCTCCGGCCTTCTGCAACTGGGTAAGAACATGGCTGATTTCTGCTATGTGTTCCTCTACAGTTGAGCTCTTGATGAAAACATCATCTACATAGGCCAGGCTTCCCCTTTTGCCCAAATCAGGCATGGCCTTATGTAGGAAGATGGTTAACTCATTGCCAGAGTTTATGTATCCAAAGGGGGTGCGGGTTCAAGTGCACTGCTGCCCCCCGAAGGTAAAGTCAATCTTGTACTGGTCTACCCTAATCATGGGTTCTGTCCAGTAACCGTTGGTCAGGTCAATGGCGGGGTACACCTTTCACCCTTGGATCTGAGCCAGTCCCTTATCGATGTAGGGAAGGGGCCATCTTGACATGTAGACCCGTTTGTTCAACTCCCTCAGGTCTGCACATAGTGTCCATCGGCCATTCGGTTTGAGGATGCCCAGTACCGGGTTGTTGAAGGAACTGTGGATCGGCCAAATTATCCCATGGGATTCTAAATTCTTAAAAATCTCTGTGAGTGACTCCATGGATGCGAAAGGTAACTGGTATTGTTTCACAAATACGACAATCATCTTGGGGTCCTTGGGAATGGTGGTTGAGTTGAATGAATGGATGTGCATCCACAGTCATATGAGTCCACTGAAAAGATGTCTTGGAATTCCAGGAAGACCTGTTTTAGCTTTTGTCTTTGCTCCTTGGTCTCACAGGCATCAGCCAGATTGATCCTTTCCTCGACCATCTGCCTGAACCTGGAAAGACCACAGGCTTGGCAATTTCAGCGGTATCCTCCTGTTGGGTGGAGAGTTCTCTTTTGATGGTGTTGACCTGTACAGGGGATTCGAGGTAGTGGTCCTTGACTCTGAATACTACCTCCCACCTCCTATAATGTCACAGGTCACCTCTTCCACACCATAGAGGCAGAAAGAGTATACCTGGAAATTTCCACCAGGCCTAGTAAAAATCTTTTCTGGATGAATACTGTTGCATCATGTCAAAACAGTTGTTTGGGATTGGTCCCATGATTTCATTACCTAAATCAATCGAATAATGTTGGGCATCAACTGCCATTCCAATAAAGGTATCTGCACCCAAAGTGATACTTCAAGGGTCGCTGTTATCCACCAATATTCGAATGGTGTGGTGTTCTATGTCTACTAGAGGTGTTGGATTTAAATATAAACCTTGTGGTTGGAGATGGGAATTTAGATTTATATATGCGTCCTGATGTTTGAGGTTCTGTCTTTGCTTAATTTATAGGGGAAGAGTAAATTGTTGCACAGGGTTACTCCACTGTCAAGACCAGACTTTATTATTAATTAGATCCAAATTGATTGCGAATCAGTTCAGAATGTCACTTCCCAGATAAAAGGCGGAAGGGACATCTCTCATGACCCAACAATCATGGTCTATGCTTTTGTTGCCAATTAACATTTTTAGCATACACCTGCTAGGCAGGAGATGTTTGGAATATGGGGTTTCCAGACCTACTTCCGATTTGTCAATCAATTTAAATGTGGAAATGGTCTGATCTTTTGGGAGTTTCCTGAATAATTCTTCTCTAATGAAGCTCCTTCCATTATTTCGGCATACGCTGGCAAGCACTGGTTCCTCCCTCCCATTTAACTGAATGGGGGAAAAACAACTGCTTGCCCCTTTTCTGAATATCCATCAGACTTCCTTTTCTGGTTTAACGGGACTCAAAGTTTCTTCTGATTTTGGACTGGTGTAAAAGGAAATGTTTTTCAAAAACTTAATTTTCATTTTCACAAACTCAATTGTTATTCTACACATTGATTTCATGGTAGCTTCCACACTTATCTTTCTCAATCTTTGTGCTTCTCCCCTCCCCACTCCCCCTCGCACGCTATCCCTAAACAACGTATCTCGGGTCCTTCATCCTTTGGTAGAGTAATGGTTGTGAAGTGTTCCTTCTCGAAGTTCAGTTTTGAGTGACTCCTTTTTTATTTTCAGGTTTCAACCCCCCAAGTTTTGAATTTCGGATTGTTCTCAGTAGAATTGGACTGCAGTGTTGAGCTTCCCTGTCTTTGACAATCTCTATGAACGGTTCCCATGTCGCCAGGAATTTCTGGTATTTACCTTCCCTCAGTGCCCCCACTTTTTCCATGGCCAATACATTCCAAATTTTTACCCACCAGCATGCTATTATAGGGCCTTCAATGTTTTTCCACCCTTGGGCTAAGGTCATCGTTGCTGCCATTAGTAGTTGCGTGATGAGAGGGGCATTATTCCCTGTTGCTGGGTAAGTTCCCTCCACCACCGCACCCAGCAATACTACTTTCGGCAAGAGCAGGAGTTGTTTCCCTGTGATTTATTTTATGTGCCCAAGGAATTCCTTCCAGAATCTCTTCGCTTTGGGGCAGGTCCACCACATGTGGTGTCAGTCCCCTCTGTCCCCGCATTATCTCCAACAGGTGGGGGTAGGAAGGGTTCATTTTATGTAGTCTGTGTGAAGTCAGATACCACCTATAGCATAGTTTGTAAGCTGTTTCTTTAATTGCAGTGCTTTTGGATGTCTTTTGTGCCCTCCTCCATATATGTGCCCATTCCTCTTCCGAAATGGGCACCCCCAGGTCCCGCTCCCAGTTGTCTTTGTATGAAAGTTAGTCACTTACTTGTGCTTTGTCTATGAATCTATACAATTTGGATAGTGCCCTTGTCGTCCCTCCTTCCTGCATTGTCAGTTCCAACCCTATTGGGGTTCTAGAAGCCGCCTTCCTAACGTCTTTCTGGGAAATACAGTGCCTGACTTGTATGTACGTGCATCGTTCCCTCACCCTAACTCCAAATTTCTGTTTGCATTCCTCAAATGTGAGGCGGTTACCTGCCTGGTAGAATTTGTTCAGGTAAAGTGTCTGCGCTTGTCCCCAAATGTCCCAGAACTTCCCCTTCCTCCCAGGGGTAAAATCTTGATTGTGTGCCATTGGGGTGAAGGGTCCCAGGCCCGGTGTGATGTGACGTTTGTTTGTTTGTTTGTTTGTTTGTTTGTTTGTTTATTTGTTTGTTAATGCGCACCAAACCCTTGGGTAGACGGGCGCAACAGAAACAAGAAGTCTTAAAACTTAGTTACAGTGCAAAGGTAGCAATACATAGAGCAGTGATTGCAATAGGAACCAGATACAAGGTAAAAGATACATTAAATACAAAGCAATAGTCTTGGTAAGTCAAGGAAGCATTATCAAGAGTGTCAGTATAAACATGCCTACATATACACTGCGTGCACAGTTAACCAAGCTACGGTGTGGTCTGGTGGGTGGAAACAAAGGATCGTGTAGGGGCTGGAGAGGTGGAAGTGTGGTACGTCAGTTAGGTGTCATTGGTGTGTAGCCAATTAAGTATCTTGTGTCTGAATTTAGGGTAGGGTTGTACTAGTCTGAGGTCGACGGGTAGTTTGTTCCAACATTGTGCAGCTTTAACAGGGAAGCTGGTTCCTCCTGCTGTCGAGCGTTTGAACCTAGGAACCTCCAACATAAATGAGTTGGCAGATCTCGTAGGGCGTGTAACTGTTCTCCTAGTAATTTTATCCATTAGGTATGGAGTTGCTAAGTTATTCAAGCATTTGGAGGTGAGGGATGCTGTTTTGAGGAGAATTCTGTCCGTTATTTTCAGCCAGTTGACCTCTTTCCTGAATTTGGTAATATGCTCTCTGTAGGGGATGTTCAGTGCTGCCCTCAGGGCATTATTCTGCAGTCTTTGAATTTTGTCTGTAATATATTTGTTAGCTCCTGAGTACAGGGCATTACAGTAATCTAATCAACCAACGTCTTCTGAGTTCTCTATCCTAGACTTTCAATGATACCTGCGTGGGCTCTAATAAGTGACCCTCTACACCCCTGTTCCGGGTGCGTAGAGGAATGGTGGTTATCCCTTGCTCGATGCCCACCCAGCCTTTCGTAGTGTCCCCACCCATCCACTTCATCATAGGTGCCAGTTGCGCCAGTGGCACTGCTAATATATATCTTCCAATGTCGGGGACCCCCAGTCCCTCCAAGAGAGGCGGTCTGGTCAGGATATTCTTTTGCAACCTGGGTTTTTTCCTGTGCCACACAAAAGTGATGAGTTCCCTCTGTAGAGCCTTAATCATTTTAGTGGGGATCTCCAGTGGGAGGGAGCTCACCACATAAAGGAGCCGGGGCAAAAGTGTCATTTTAATTGCTGTGATGCGTGCGAACCATGATAGTTCCTGTGCATCCCAGCTGTGCAGGTTTTCTTTTAGTTGTTTCCATAGGGGGTTATGTTAGCTCCTTACAGACTTTTGTAGTTTTTGGTTAGTTGTATTCCCAGATAGTCTTTTGTATTGTGTTCACAGGTTATGGGGTACTGTGCCCTCAACATTTATATTTCTGCTTCTTCTTCCATGATGTTCAGGGCTTTGGATTTGGTGAAGTTTATCTGGAAGCCGGAGATTCCTGTGGAGGGAACCAACGCTGTCTCTAAGAAACAGTCGGATGTCATCAGCATATAATGCTATTTTATGTGTTACCCTTCCCCCGTTCACCCCAGGTATCTCTGGATTTTGTCCATCGCCATTGCAAATATCAGGGGGGAGAGCAGGCAACCCTGTCGGGTGCTTCTCTGTATATTTATATTTCCTGTGTTTTCTTTATTGACCATAAAGGTCATGGAGGGGAGTTGGAAGTTGGCGAGGACCATTTTGAAAAAAGTGGGGTTGCAGCCAATTTTTTTCAACACTCATTCCAAATACATCCAGTCTAAACTGGCAAAGGCGCAGCGTGCGTCTAGGGCCGCTATGGAGAATTTTTGTCCCGTCCTAATTCCCAGATCGGTAATATCTACCGCTCGCCTGATATTATCCTGGGTGTGTCAACCCGTTATGAAGCCCACTTGATCTTCGTGGATTATTTTTGGCAGTACGGTCATTAGCCTGGTTGCCAAGATTATGGCATACAGTGTAGCATCGCTGTTTAACAGCGATATAGGGCGGTAGCTGGCACAGTCCATGAGGTCCTTGCCAGGTTTTAGTACTAGTACCGTAATCGATCTCCCCATGTCCGGTGTGACCGTGCCTTTTTCCCTAATGTATTGAAGAGTTTGGTTAATGGACCCAGGAGTTGGTTCCGGAACGTCTTGTAAAATCCGCTTCCCAACCCGTCCGGTCCCAGTGTCTTGTTTGGGTGTAGGTGTGTTATGGCATCATTTATTTCTTGTGCCATTATGGAGGCTTGTAGTTTGTCATTGTCTTCTTCCGTGATCTGGGGAAGAGAGAATGTTGACATGTAATGTATTTGTGGATGTAGGGGGAGATTTTCCTTTTGCAGCAGGTCTTCATGGAAGTTTTGCATAATGTTTAATTTATCTTTTTCTCATGTGCATAGGTCCCCTTTTTCGTCTCTGAGGTGCGCTAAGTATCTATCTTCTTTTCCCCCCTGGGTGTAGTAGGATTGTTTAGTGCGGAGTAGGGTGTTTGCTGTGCGGTCCGCCACATGAGCTTCCAGTTGGGCTCTAATTTTGCATAGGATTCTCAATGTTTTAAAGGATAGCCTAGTTGTGTTGTGTTTAGGCCTCCTGTAATTCTGCTTCTAGTTTCTTCCGAAGGAGACCTCTTTCTCGCATATGTCCTGCCGCTTGTGATATGAACTCCCCCTGATGACTACTTTTCCTGCATACCAAATCATCCCCCAGTCTGTTTCCCCATTGTCATTTTCTTGGAAATAGTTGTTTAGTGTTTCCTCCATATGCGCCCTGAGTACAATATCTTTCAATATCATCTCATTCAGTTTCCAGTGTCTACCGGTTGTAGTTGTGTGTTTCCTCAGCCCTATCTGCACCAGAACCGGCGTATGATCAGAGAGGTGTGTGGCTTCTATTTGCACTTTCTCTATTTGGGAAATCAACGTGGCCGAGAGCAAAATCATGTCAATTCTCAAGTAACCCTTGTGGACTGCGGAATAGTGGGTACATTCTCTCTCCTGCTCATGAAAAAATCTCCAGGTTTCCACCACACCCAGCTCCCGGAAGAGCTTACCCAATGCTTGTCTATTTCTGCCGTCTGCCGTGGTGGGTGGGAGGGTTTTATCAAGGGTCGGGTCCATCATGCAGTGGAAGTCGGCGCCAATCACTATTTGGCCCTCACACCACCCTCCTAGTTTCTGCAGGATTTCCCCCAGGTATATGTCCTGTTTCTCATTTGGGGCATAAATCACAATTAGGGTGTGTGTTTGTCTAACGTGCCCTTGAGGAGCAGGTATCTGCCCTCCCCATCTCTATGTACCGCCCTTTTTTTTTTTGAAGGTTCCACTGGCCCCTAAAAGAATGGCCACTCCTTTGGTTTTCTTCCCCGCTGAGGCATAATATTGTTTAGGGAATGCTTTGTGGGCCATCCTTTTTCATCTATCTGGAGTACGCGAGTTTCTTGTAGGAAGGCTATTGATACCTGAAGTTTGCTTAGTCTAGTTAGGATGGAGCGCCTCTTCACCAGGGAATTTAGACCCTGTACATTCAGGGTAATAACATTCAAATTTGAGATCTTTCCCTCCATTGCCTCTTTCCTTTTAAGGAATCGTTGTGCCTCCTACCATCAAAAACGACCTGCTTCCTCCAACCATGGAAAGTGTACCGTGATACAGTCTTCTTTAACTTTATCTTAACATCAACTGTCCCTCCACCCCTCACCTACAGCTCCCTCCCCCCTCCCTTGTTCTTTCGCTGTTTTGTTGGGCCGAGGCATCTTAGTACCTCTATCGGGTTCCTCCCAGGGTGTTGGGTCCGATATGTATCCCAATCTCTTCCCAGCTGAGACATGTGAATGTCCAAAAGGTTGATTCCGGGGTGTTCGCCTCACCCCCTCCACTCGCCCGAGATGGTCATCTCTGTCTCTCGGTCTTACAGATAGGTCTCTTTGTTAACTCCAATCATTTAATGTCTTTAGTGGTGATCTACCTCCAATTCTCATTATAGTGTGGGCCCTTTCAGGTTGGTTTCTCTGCCTCGCCTTCTTTTGGGGAGCGCCAACCATTCCCATTGTTTAGATCTTACCCCGTTCTGGTTGTGGGACTCACCGCTGTCCGTGCGGGTGTGTACCTCCTCCTCTATTTGCAGTAGGTCTATGCCCTCCTCGCATGTGGAGTTTCTCTGGAGCTTGCCTTCCTGCATGAATGTCAGCCCAAAGGGGCTTTCCCATCTATAGGAGATTCCTTTGGTTGTTAACGCTCTGGTTACCGGCTGCATCAGCCTCCTCTTGTGCAGAGTAGAGAGAGCTAGGTCCTGGTATAATTGGACTTGTGTTCCGTTAATGGTGACACTCTGCTGCTTCCTTGCTGCTCGTAGGATCTCTTATTTCATTACATACAAGGTCATTGCTAGAAGGACGTCCCTTGGTCTTGCTCCTGGATCTCCTTTCTTGGGTCCCACTCTGTGCACTCTATCGATAAGTACCTCTTCCGGTTGCGTGCCTGTGAGGAGGCTGCTGAAGCAGTGTTGCATTGTTTCTCTCAGATCCTTGTCCTCAATTGTTTCTCCCATCCCTTTGACCCTGATGTTTGATCTTCGGGACCTGTTTTCCAGGTCTTCTGGCTGTAATTCTAAGTTATGGGTCGCCCTGGTGATCTGTTCCAGGAGAATGCTGTTTTGTTTTGACTCTTCAGCGACCTCTGATAGGCCTGCCTTTGTGGTGTCCACTCTGTCCCCCAATTCTGTAATATCTTTCCTCACCTCTTGTAGGGAGGACCTCAAGTCTTCTCTTATAGTGTTCAGTTGGGTTTGGAGGGTGCCCATCATTCTGGATTCCATGCTTTTCTGGCATTCTTGCAGTTCTTCCTTATTGAGCGCCATGTCATTGCCTGCTGGCGTATTTTCTTTTCTACCTTCTTGTCCGGTGGCGTCCTCACCTTGGTGTGCTTCCGATCGGAGCTGTCTCCAGCAGCGCTCAAGTTGTCCTGCACATGATTTGGTAGCAAGCTTAGTTCTCCGCGGGTTGTTCCTGGTTTTGGTCCCTGGCTTCTGTCTTCCGCTCAGGACCTTCAGCCACAGGGGGGAACCGAGATGGATGTCTCACGGTTGGTGTTGTTTACGGACCCGTCCCTTTCTCCTGGGGTTGAGTGAGTTGTGAGGTTGAGCTCCGGATGCTTGACATCGTGTGAAGCTCTTCCCTGAGTGCACCTGTAGTGTGGATCTCCTTGGAGATTAGTCCTCAGGCCGGGTGTGCTTTCTTGCGGCAGTGTTTAGTTGGGCTGCAAATTTCCTCAACAGGCTTGCCTTCTCTCTTCCCTTGTGCCTACCGTTGGCACCGTTGCGTTGGCTTCAGCCTCCCTTGCCACGCCCTCTTGCGTCTCGGGGCCTTGTTTTTCTAAATCCTGTGCCCCCAACGTGTCTGCCCGCTGTAAAAGGTTTGTCTGGGGTCCCAAGGGCTCATTAGGGGTCTCTTTCAACTGAGGGATTAGTTTCACCATCTGTTCTCTAGTGGGACAGTATCAGGGCTACAGTGTCCCAGTGCGTGATCCCTCTTTGCCTGTGTCCTACCTTACGCTGGGTTTCTCTGGAGGGGCCGCTTCGAAGCTCCTCTCTCCGATCTGTTCTGCTTTGCAGGCGGCCGAGGGGCCTCCACGGCAGGGCATCACCGGCCGCCTTGTGTTCCTCCTGTCCTGTCCCTTGTGGGTACACTGATGCAGCTCGGGTAGTTCAGTTGGTGGGAAGGGGGGGTGCGATCTGGCCTAGCTCCTTTCTTCCAAGGCGTGGCTGGATCCGTCGCTGGGGGATGTCCTCGCTTCGGAGGCCTGGAGTGTGAAGGGGTCTGCAGCGGACTGCGGTGCCGTGCCCGCTCTGATGCCGTCCACTGTGATGGTGGGCGGGTCCTTCCAGGTTGCAGCTCCAGATCAGGGATTCGTTCTGTTCTCTGCTGGGCTTTGCCAACTGCGTGCAGGGTCTATCCTGGACCAATATCAGAATGATTATGTTATAACCTTCCATGTAGTTTTCCTGTTCGTAACCGTGGCAGATTGGAGGACTTTTGTGGTTGAAAGACGCTAATTATGCAACCTCACAGGGTGGCGGCCATCTTGGAATCCCCGACTGGTGTAGAATTTGAGGGTGTTCCCTTCCAGTGTGGATTGCCACTTAAAACTGTGAGGAAGATTGATTTTCAAGAATGGAGAAGGGTTCCCATCACCAGTTTGCTCTCCAACAGAGATGACAGTGATGTCTGTGATGTCTGGGACTTGGTTATTTTTAAATGTAACTCTACATTCTCAGAGCGCTGATCAATTACGTGACAGGTACAATTCAGGCTTACGTAATTGGCACTCACTTTTAATTTGATGGGGCGGTTACTCTGAGTCCAGAGGACCTTGTTTACACAGTCGATCAGAGGTGATAACCTCCTCAGGAGATTGTTCCCCAGTAAACAAGTGTGCCCTCTGTAGTTACAATGATCACCGGATGTTTCAGCCGGCGCCGTCCAATGTTTATGTCCAGATCTGCAGTCCCTTCAAATGAAATATCGATCCCGTCAAAATTTTGGAGTTCTCCGGAAGTGGTGTGAGTGGGATTTGGTGGCCCTCCCCTGTTCTGAGTTTAGTTGGTCAAAGGCCCTTTTTGAAAGGAGGGTGGCTTGGGATCCAGTATCCACCAGAGCTGATAATTCACACTGACCTTGCACCTTAACCGGTGCATAAAATCGGCCTTCTTTCTCCTCCAAGGTGCAAAGAAAGTGTGAGTTATTTGTCAGCCCGGTGGCCATTTTCTTAATATTGAAATCTGACACTGTGTGATCTTGGGCAGTTTTCTGTGTCAGGGTTCGGGAATCTGTAAAGAAAACTTTTCAACTCACAATGGGTGTTGTCGGGGAATCCTCTTTTTCCCCAGCTCCTTGGCTGTCCCCTGTTGCCTGGCAACAGTTCTCAGAACCTGTTTGGAGGAAGGGGAAGGACACCCCCTCCGTTTCACTTCTGTGTGGATCACATGTTTGGGGTTGAATAGTTTCTGGTTCTTGGTTGGTCTCGATACTTATCCCCACTCAGGGTCTTTTGAGACGCATTTTTCTTTGGGAGGGATCCCCCTGTTTTTTAAAGGGAAGGTCTGCCTACCAGAATCGTCCAGGGATTCTTATCTTTCAAAGGGGATAATCCAGGCCTCCTCCAAAAAGCGGGTTCTTCTTTGGCCTCTTCTACTTACCCTTTGCTCTTTGGGTTCTAACGTTTTGGGGGTAGATTAGACTCTTTCAGGCTGAGAGGTTTTTAGGGGTTATGTTTGGGTAAGAAAGGAAGCTTCCTCGAGGGCTTGGCATCTCCCCTCCACCCGGGGCCCCTCTTCCGGAACCTGTGGTTTGTTAGAGGTTTACTCCTGTCATTTCCCCCTGGGGCATCAGACCTGGGTGTTGGGGAATTCTGGGAAGCAGGGTTAGGTTGAGAGTTGGACTGAGCCCTCAGTATGCACCCCAGATCATTGGTCAGTTGCTGGACCGGCCACTCCAGTTGGGAGACCTTGTCCGGGTAGTAGGGAGGTCTCAAATCATACCTCTGCTGCTACTGAAAGGAGTAACTGTCCCTTCTCCCGGAGTAGCTCGGGTACTGGAAATTCCCCCCATAATTTTCCATCCTGAATCTTCCTTCTCCCGGGTTCAGGGATCTAGTGTCCTGGAGCCGGGGAGAGAGAGGAGGATTGTTTTGGAAGTTCTGGTTTGGGGGATATACGGGGAAAAAGTTCAGATTGGCAGGTGGAGTGATACTTCTTTCCTGAAGGAAGTTTGGAGGGAGGTTTCCCGGGGTAGTACTTACCTGATTAGTCCCCTCCGCCCCTTGGGCTGGCGGAATGTATACATACCCCAGGATTGGTTTAGTACCCTTGTACCTAGGATTTATATAGGTGGCAGGGTCAGAGGGATGATTGATCTGGGCTCCCTCCTGACTACTCTTCGATTGGGCCGGGTTGGGGGGCCCCTTCTGCTTTCATTTTGCTTGTTGGCAGGAGGGTTACTTTTAGTCCCCCCCATCTATAGATCCAATGGAGAGGTAGTTTTTACCTCCGCCACATTTGCAGCAGCAGGGGTTTTAGATGGTTTAGGGGTTTCGGTGGTATTTTGACTCTCAGCAGGCTTTTGGACCTCATAAATCCTGGTGACCTGCTCAATCACCCAATACTGGGTCCTATGATCATGAAAGTCATGCACCAACTAAGTCATTATGTATTTGGGGAGAGCATGGAAATATGTAGTTATGAACTCCCTACTATTTGTGTTCACCCGCCGGGAAGTCTGTGCAAATGCATGCTTTAGCTCCTGCACAAAATCCTTAGGCACCTGATCTTCCCCACACTGCAAGTTATATGCAGCCTTACTGGCCTATTGTGGGTTCCTCTGGGTGGAATTATTTTTCAGTATGGACGCCTTATAAGTGGACCATTTATGATGATTCTGGTCCTCCAGTCCTGCAAAGAAACTGGAGTACTCAGATGAGAACGTCCATCTAGAAAATGCTATACAATTCACATAATTCCTGCTCTGGATTGATGCCATCATCTGCTCATAAGTTCCAGGTTCTCCCATGCCGAATACTTGGCATTCTTGTGATATGGGGTCAGGAAGCTCTTTATGGCTTTGATTTGTCTTATTGGGTGTTTCAGAAAACCCTTGCTCTTCGCTGTCATTTTCTTCCTATCTCTATGAGACTGGGAATATCTCCCAGAACCACGGGTTCTGGACTGCTCTCGCCTGGACCAAAGTGCTCAGGGTCACTCTCCCAGGAGTTCCTTTCAGGCCCAGGATATAAACCGGTTTCCTCATCCCTCCTACCAGGGACTCTGAGGAATCCCCCCTTCCCCTGAATTTACAGAGGTTTTTAGAATGCCCTTCCTAGGCTCAGGGTCTGGCTTTTCTCCTTCAGCGAAGTGGGCAAGGTGGTTTCTTTGTAGTCGCATCTTCAGCCTATCTGTCTCGGGAGGATAGCTCAGGGTCAACGTGCTCACCTTGGAAGCAAGAGGACACGGAGCAACACAGGTTTGATCCCTGTGTCCACGCTTAGAAACCTCTGGGTATTACGTGCTTTATAAATAACCTATCATATCATATCATATCTAACTCCCTGACTTTCTCCTCACAAGAGTTTTCATGTTCTGAAGTACTTACCATATTATTCCTTACTTGCCAGGACAGACTGGTCCATCCACTTTTCCTTCTGTGTGGTAGAGATGAATACTCATCAATATCAGGCAGGGATTGGCCTTCCTGATCAGTTGGACTAGGCCTGGGTAAGTCGAACTGCTTCATGCCACCCTGTTCTGGATAGGTGGCATGCATGAGGTCAGTTCTCATTTGTGCATGAGAGGATATAAATGATTGGCATGAGACCCCTGTTGGGAAGGGCACCTCACCTTGATCTGTGGGCCTTGTCCCATATCCTGATTGGTCAGGGTGCCTCAGGTCCTGTTTATACTTTTTTATTTCCTTGGTGAGGCTCTCACACCTGTGTCTTTCTTTATTTATTTGCTGTTAGAAGTCAGAGAGCTGGCTTTTTAATTTTGACAATAAGGCCTGATTAATCTCATGCACTCTGCTCTGAGCTACTAACCAATCCTTTGTTTGCTGCACCTCCTGCTGAAATGATTCTTTTTCCCTGTGTGAGCCTTACATGCTATGTGCATCTGCAAGGTGCTTTTCCTTCAGGAGACTAAACTATTTCTCTTGTTCATCCCTACATTTTGCTGCCTCTAATAGTTCAGCTTCTATTTGCCTCACTCGCTCTACAAGCTCATTCCTTTCTTCTCTAATTCTGGTCGTTCCTGAGACCCTGACTGTTCCTTTTCTACCTCCATTTGCAACAGATTTATCCTCTGTAACAGGATGCTGTTAACCTGATTCAAGAGGTCTTTTTCCTGAGCAAGCTGCATCCTCTGTTGTTTCAGAGTACTTACCTGCTGATGTATCTGATTAAATTTGGGAATTTTGATGATAATTAATTGACTATTTTCAGTTTTAAATTGTTTTATTTTTGATTGGAATGTGAAAATGTCCTAAAAAAATGACTCTATTATGAGCAGACTGGCCATTTAGCTTGTGGTGATGTGCGCTCAGATTTTCTACACACTCTTTATGTGCATTTCTCAGTGCAAAAAACTGGGTTTCACGCTCTGCGCTCGCTGGCTGCAGTGTTTTTAACTCAGCTTTGATTTGTTGAACAAGATCCTGGGCACGTGACAGGTCTCCAGCCTGATACATCCTACTAGTTTTAGCATAGGTGGAGTCTTGGATAGCGGGACTCCCTCACTCCTGGACACTTCTTTTTTGGTTGTTTACTGTGTCAGGCCTGCAGCCTAAGTCCTGGTTTGTCAGGGAACCAACTCTGGGGTTCCCGATTATTTAGAAGATTTGTGGGGTTGACAAACTGTGGACCTGTAGGGCGCTGGTAGGATAAGGTGGTCTGGTGGTTGCTGTTAGGCAGGTTACTCAGATATATGGACGAGTCAGGTTTTTGTCATTATTAAGGTTGTTTATTCCTTGGTTAGTAAGCACCAATGAAAAACATAATTGTAGGCATAAATTACAGTTTTGACATGTTGATTCGTTACACAGCCGACGCGCGTTTCGACCTAAGTCTTTTTCAGGGCTGTGATTTGTGAGTTGATGTGGTGGTGATTTGATACACCCAGTGAAGTGACATTTGAAGCCCATTTGTATTGAGGATATTCGTTTTCCATCCATTATGCATACATTAATAGGTAGTTTCAAACATAAAACAATTGCAAAATTGAAAACATATTGTGACACCCGGGAGAGGTAGTTTAGCATGTTGGTGGTGGTGAGTGATGGTGACAAAGTATGATTTATTGGGCAAAACGATATAACAATTAGTAGATTCAGGTATGATAAGAAACATATTTGCAGTAGGATTAAAACAGGCGAAGAGACGATGTACCAAGGGAGAGGAACAGAAAACAAAAGAAAAAGTTAGTTTAGGGGAGGGCTAAAGAGAATTCAATAATAGCCTTGTAGAAGAAGAACTGAAAGGTCTTACCCAATTGACATAGGGGGTGAGCTTTGAGGTGCTGTAGACTGGTCCTCCCATGTATGGGTGCCAGGAGGCTGGATAGCCGTTCTGAAAGGTAGATGGACATGGTTGTAGTAAGGGATGGAACCTTTGGACTGTTGGTAGGTGGGCATGGCCCTGGTGTGTCATATTGAGGCAGCTAAGGGGATGTCTGGCAGACAGAGGTGCTTGGTGACGTGGTTAATAGGTGGACCTGTGAGTTGGCCAGTGCCAAGAACAATGTATGGTTGGTGTCTGTTCACGAGAGATGGCTGTGGTTAGGGGTGCCCTGGATGCTTGTTTGACCCTGGGATGCTTAGGGACGAGGGCATCCTCGAACACAAAAGCGATAGCGAGGTGGGGGGACAGAGGTCAGCCCTCATTCTGCCACTAAGAGTGCCAAGGCAAATGCCTCGCATGACGTTAGAATTGAGATGGTGCAAACCGGTCAGCCAGCGGGGGATAGTGCTCGGTAAAGCGCTGCCAGGGGTGTGATCTAGGCGATTGTTTGCAGTTCGGCATAGTTACCTGGTGGTCTGGTGACCGAGTTACAAGCGCTAGGTGGTGGCATTGGCCTGTGCCTGCTGAGGTGGGTTCCGAAGCAAACGCCTCGCTTGAGGATGGAGTTGAGGTGGTGCACACCGGTCAACCAACGGAGGAAAGCGCCCGGTATAATGCTGCGAGAAGGGCGAAATCAGCGATCGGTTGTGTTTTGGTAAAATGCTTTAGAATTAAGTGGCCGAATTGAAAAATCTACGTTGTGGCATGGCAGGGGGCCGGCGGGGTGGAAAAGGTCATGTTGACATGTGTCTGCGGTGGGGGGCTTACCTTCGGCCGGGTCCGGCGGTTTGGTGCTGTGTAAGCGTTCTCTGGATGTCCGTGTGCTGGTGAAGCGCAAGGCTTCCGGAAGATATGGAAGGAGCGCAATGATTGGTTGTGACTTCGAGCAGTGTGATTCGTTTGTTAAGACCGACCCGCAGGTTGGTTGCTGTGCCGGATCGCGTCATAGTGCTGGGTGGAGCGATGGCAATGTGTTGATGTGGACAAGTTAAATCCATCAATTCCGACGAGGTGGTCAGAATGGGTGGCAACAGGGCAGAGCCCGATATAATGTGTTTAGCGAGATTGACATTGTGGAGAGTGAGCTTATTGTAGGATCGGGGTTGGGGACTCTGTAGGCTGAATCCGGCTTATGATGGTGGGGGGGAATAGGTGTGAGGTATCTCCCTGAGCAGGAGGCAAGATGGGCAATAGAATAGTGGCCTCGCAGTGGGCAAGACCTAGGTAGATGAGGGGGCAGTGTTGCCACATGATAGGAGGCAGGAGAAAGGGGTGAGGTGATCAGGGCTAAATACAGTATAGCAGCTTAAAAGGAATTTCTATCACTTGTGTCCCTGTTACGTGTTTTGTATTTTGAATAAGCAGATTTAACATATGTTTGTGTATCCACATTTATAAGAACACATGGAAATCATGGTCACTGTTCAATCCAAAAGTAACAGAGCGATATTTGCATATCAGCTTTGCTTCTTTCTGACGTAGCTGGAGTTCTCTATCTCCACCTCTTGTGTTGATTGGTATTTTCTCCAGTCCCATGAAGGTGATGTCTTCCTTGTTGTCCCACTGGTGTTTTTATTGCCAGTTTAGTGCCAGTGGATATCTGGTATCTTGGGAATGAAGGGAGTTCAGATGCTCCCTGATCCTCGTTCTGAGTTCTCTTTTAGTGCTCCCAATGTATTTGCGATTACAAACACAGTTAATAGCATAAACCACAAATTTGGATTTACAATTGATATATTGTCCAATTGTATTGGTGTCAGTGGTACTGAAAGTCACAGTCTTAGTCGTTGTGGTGAATCTGCACATAGAGCAAGTTCCACACTTGTAAAAACCTACTGGTTTGTTGCTGGTGAGCCAGTTGGTATCGGCTTTAGGGATAGGCGCCATACATGATGGACTGAGGATGTTTTTGAGTGTTCTGGCCTTGGTATAGGTTAGAGTGTGCTTGTCTGGGATCCATGCCTTTATGTCTTCATGAATTGCTAAGATATGTCAATGTCTTTTCAGGATCTTCTGTACTCAATGGCTATCACTGCAGAACTTGTTAATGTTTCGTATTGGGCTGACCTTTGTTGCCTCTTTGCTGGTGTGTACCTTGGGGGTCAGAAGTGAGCTGTGTTCTCTACTGTTCGCCATGGTTATAGCTGCTTGAATTGATTGTTCCGGATATCCTCTCTCATAGAAACGTTTACTGAGTGTTGTACATTCCTTTCCAAATGCTGGCAGGTCACTGCAGTTTCTTTTGGCTCGGAGAAATTCACCCTTGGGGATGTTGTTGATTACAGATTTTTTGTGGCAGCTTGATGCATGCAGGACTGAGTTGACTTCCGTTGGTTTTCTGTAGGTTGAAGTCATGAGCTCTGTACCAGATGGTGTGATAGTAATATCCAGAAAGTCGATGCTTTCCTTGCTTGAAGAACCTGTTAATTCAATGCCAAAGTTGTTTTTGTTCAAGTAGTGTTTGAATGACTCAAGTTCTTCATTTGTTCCACGCCAGATCATCAGGATATCATCAATATATCGCATCCAGGTGTGGATCAGTTTGTTGAAATCATGGTTAGTAAAGGCGTGTACTTGTTCATAGTGGTGCATAAATAGGTTGGCCATGGAGGGTGCATATGTGGCCCCCATGGCTATGCCTTTTGTTTGCCTGTAGTACTGTTGGTCAAATAGGAAGGTGGTATTAGTTAATGAGAATTCCAGAAATTCTTTTGTGAGTTCCAGGTGAGACCAAAACGAGGCTGATGCTTTTGTGAAGGCAAGATCAATGGCCTTGAGGGCTAGTCTGTGGTCTATAGACGTGTAAAGGGCTTTAACATCAAGAGTTACCAGAGTGTAGTCATTGCTCCATACAATCCTATCCCGCTCAATATAGGGCGTCCTTCCGGTATGGGATCAAATTTTCTGTGGATCTTGGGCAACATGGTCATAATGGACAGATCTGGCTACGTTAGAATGGCCATCACCCATCTGACTACACCAGGTTGCTACGACACCATAAACAAGAACCCAACGAATGAAATCCTAACGGAAGCCAACAACCTGCTGAACAAATGGCACAAACGTGGATTCCTGACAGATGACGAAATGAAGTACCTACAGCCATCACACCCCAGG